>NC_053393.1:546310622-546658745 GCF_905171765.1 Bufo bufo | reverse complement strand
CCTGGTTGTCACCCAGCTTTCCTAGTCTTAGTAATGACCACCAGTGGTTGTCACCCAGCTTTCCTAGTCTTATTAATGACCACCAGTGGTTGTCACCCAGCTTTCCTAGTCTTAGTAATGACCGCCCCTGGTTGTCACCCAACTTTCCTAGTCTTAGTAATGACCACCCCTGGTTGTCACCCAGCTTTCCTAGTCTTAGTAATGACCACCAGTGGTTGTCACCCAGCTTTCCTAGTCTTAGTAATGACCACCAGTGGTTGTCACCCAGCTTTCCTAGTCTTAGTAATGACCGCCCCTGGTTGTCACCCAGCTTTCCTAGTCTTAGTAATGACCGCCCCTGGTTGTCACCCAACTTTCCTAGTCTTAGTAATGACCACCCCTGGTTGTCACCCAGCTTTCCTAGTCTTAGTAATGACCACCAGTGGTTGTCACCCAGCTTTCCTAGTCTTAGTAATGACCACCAGTGGTTGTCACCCAGCTTTCCTAGTCTTAGTAATGACCGCCCCTGGTTGTCACCCAGCTTTCCTAGTCTTAGTAATGACCGCCCCTGGTTGTCACCCAGCTTTCCTAGTCTTAGTAATGACCACCAGTGGATTTCACCCAGTGTTCCTAGTCTTAGTAATGACCGTCCATGGTTGTCACCCATCTTGACCAGGTCAGTGTGTGTAAATATGAAGCAGAACGATGAGTTGATGTCTGAATAGTCAGGAGATCAGACTCTGCTTTTCAGCCTGTTGTCCGGTTTCCCCAAATAATTACATGGGGTTTTAAAAACACATAGCAGACCTGGATAAATGGCGTGGCCCCCAGTGTGTTCTGGGGCCCTAAGGTCCACCTGTACAATTTAATATCAATAAAAATAAAATGGTGAGTCAGTAGGTGGATCTAAGAAGATGGGGTAGAGAGGGGGCGCACAGTGAAAGAAAACTGTATACAGTTGTATAAATAACAGTACTATATAGTGCCGCCACCATCACACACTGCCATCATTATAATTTGCAAAAATGATATACTGTACAATACCTAGCAGTGTCACACAGTGCCTAATACTAACAGCGCTCAAATAATACCACCACCATCTTGGTCGTTTCAATGCATCTTTCAAGTGCAACTCTTTAAGTGCACATACCGAATTATACCAAAATGTAATATTATGGATATGGAATCCACTTTGTCATCACTGTCTACTGACCATCACAAAATTCTCTCCTCTCCAGCTATGTCTGCATTGAACCTAACAGCTGCACCCAACTTTTCCAGGGTCTGATATTGTCCACACTCCTCATCTTTCCTTCTCATCCCTGGTCTGTCTGCATTGAACTTTGAATGTCTCTTTCCCTGCTGGATTTATTGAGTATTTGTTTACACCCCTGTATCTGGTCCTCCCTTGATTAGGCCATATGTAGCCCCCTCCCCTCTTGGTCACACCTGATTGAACACTGAGTGGTACAAATCTAAGTTTCTAGGCCTTTCAGACCTTGGTCTTTTCAATGCAACATCTTTTAAGAGCAACTTTTTAAGTGCACATACCGTATTATACCAGAATGTAACCAGAAGGGGACCACAGGTAATTACAGAAATAGTTAATGCAATGTTACATGTTTTCATCTTACTCTTCCCACTTTTCCACAAGCTCCTGAAATACCCCCACATCTGTTCATCCAGCAAGGAACTATTCCTCTCTTCCTCCATCTTACCTTCTCATCTGACCGCTTGCACAAACCTGTTTGGCAACGTAAAACACTTCCTTCCCAAACACACACAGATACCTCCTGCCCTCTCTTATTCTCATCTATTAACACTTTCTCTGCTTCTCCTTACTGCTGGTGATATCTCTCCAAATCCAGCCCCCCCTTAGCAAATCCCCACTATCACCTCTACGTCCTACTACAAATCTCCTTCTACAAGTTTCTGCAACCCCTTAAACCTAATAACCATCCCTCTGACCCCTGCTCCTTTGGTTCCTCTTGCAGGAGCATTATGGAACGCACGCTCCGTCTGTAACAAACTCTACTACATTCATGACCTCTTCATCTCGAAAACTTTCCTTTCTGGGTCTCATAGAAACATGGCTGACACCCTCTGACACCTCCTCCCCTGCTGCACTCTCATATAGTGGATTTCATTTCACTCACACCCCCCGCCCCGGCTGCAAACATGGTGGAGGAGTTGGTCTTCTCCTATCAGACACCGGCTCCTACAGCCCAACTCCACTGCCATCCTCCCTTACACTCACTTCATTTGAAGTACACTCTGTTCACATCTACTCTCCCTCCAACCTTCAAGTAGCCGTCATTTACCGCCCCCCAAGCCCAACCACCATCTTTCTTGAATACTTTAACACCTGGCTCCTACACTTTCTTTCTGCCGACATCCCCACTATCATCATGGGTGACTTCAACATCCCTATTGACACCTGCCATTCAGCCGCCTCTAAACTCTGATCACTCTCTTCCTCCTTCGGCCTATCACAGTGGTCCTCCGCTCCCACCCACAGAGATGGTCACACTCTGGATCTTATCTTTACCCGCCTCTGCTCCCTATCTAACCTTTGTAATTCGCCTCTCCCCCTATCTGACCACAACCTACTCACCTTCTCTTCAGTTTTCTCGTCTGCTGCTCCCCCGGTCCACACACTAGCACACCCTCGCAGGAACCTTAAACATTTCAACTTTCGGTTGCTTTCTGACTCTCTTCTGCCACTCTCTATCATTTGTTCCCTCCAAGACCTAGATACAGCCACCACCCTGTATAACACCACAATAAGCAATTTTGCGGAACAGGTGCGGACCCATTCATTTTCAACGGGGCCGGAATGTGCTGTCCGCATCCACATATGCGGATCCGCACTTCCATTCCGCAAAAAATAGAACATGTCCTATTCTTGTCCGCAATTACCGACAAGAAAAGGCATTTTCTATGAGAGTGCCGGCGATGTGCGGTCCGCAAAATGTAGAACGCACATTGCCGGTGTCCGTGTTTTGAGAATCCGCAATTTGAGGATCCGCAAAACACATACGGACATGTAAATAAACCCTAAGGCTGGTTTCACACGGGCGTGACGGATTGGCTCAGGATGCGTTCAGGGTGCGTTCAGTGAAACTCGCACTATTTTGCAAGCAAGTTCAGTCAGTTTTGTCTGTGATTGCGTTTAGTTGTTCCGTTTTTTCCGCACGGGTGCAATGCGTTTTGATGCGTTTTTCACGCGCGTGATAAAAAACTGAAGGTTTACAAACAACATCTCTTAGCAACCATCAGTGAAAAACGCATCGCACCCGCACTTGCTTGCGGATGCAATGCGTTTTTCACGCAGCCCCATTCACTTCTATGGGGCCTGTCCTGCGTAACAAACGCAGAATATAGAACATGCTACGATTTTAAAGCATTGCAGAAGTGATGCGTGAAAAAAAACGCTCATGTACACAGACCCATTGAAATGAATGGTGCCGGATTCAGTGCGGGTGCAATACGTTCACCTACCGCATTGCACCCGCGCGGAAATCTCGCCCGTGTGAACTCAGCCTAAGGATCACTTCACCACATACAAGAAATCCCTCCTCATATTTAAATCCTCACTCGCTGATGCAAAACAGGCGACTTCTCATCTCTTATATCTTCCTTGTCCCACAGCCCTAAACAACTTTTTAACTCCCTTCTCCGTCCCCCAGCGCCCCCACCCTCTCCTCTCTTCTCAGCTGAGGACTTTGCCACATTCTTCAAAAAAAAGATGGTCAACATCAGAGAAAGCTTCAGTACACAGTCCCCACAGACCCTCTACACAACTGCTCGGTCCTCTTCTCCCAAAACCCGCTTCTCCACCATTACAGAAGAAAAACTCTCTACTCTACTCTCCAGATCACATCTGACCACCTGTGCACTTGACCCAATCCCATCCCACCTCATCTCTAACCTCACCACAGTGTTTATCCCAGCCCTAACTCATCTCTTCAACCTATCACTAACCTCTGGTGTCTTCCCCTCTGCTTTTAAACATGCTACCATTACACCCATCCTCAAAAAGCCTTCACTTGACCCATCTTCCTTGTCCAGTTATCGCCGCATATCACTTCTTCCGTATGCCTCAAAGCTACTTGAGCAACATGTCCATTCTGAACTGTCCTCTCACCTCTCCTCCTGCTCCCTTTTTGACTGGCTACAATCTGGCTTCTGACCCCACCACTCGACTGAGACTGCCCTTAACAAAGTCCCCAATGACCTACTAACAGCCAAAACCAAAAAACAATACTCTGTCCTCCTTCTCCTTGACCTGTCCTCTGCCTTCGACACTGTTGACCACTCCCTTCTGTTACAAACTCTCACATCTCTTGGCATCACTGACCTGGCCCTCTCCTGGATCACATCATACCTCAGAGACCGGCGTCTACCACTCCCGCACCACCTCCTCGTCTCATTCCCTCTCTGTTGGTGTCCCGCAAGGCTCTGTCCTAGGACCCCTGCTCTTCTCTGTCTACACCCTCGGCCTGGGACAGCTCATAGAGTCCCATGACTTTCAGTATCACTCCTACACTGACGACACACAAATCTACCTCTCTGGTCCAGACATCACCACCTTATTATCCAGAATCCCACAATGTCTATCTTCTATATCCTCCTTCTTCTCCTCTCGCTTTTTGAAACTTAACATGGATAAAACAGAATTCATCATCTTTCCCCCATCTTGCTCAACCCTCCAACAGACCTATCTATCACAATCAATGGCTGCATACTCTCCCCAGTCAACAAAGCCCGCTGCCTTGGAGTGACCTTGTATTCTGCCCTCTCCTTCCGACCGCACATCCAAGCCCTTTCCACCACCTGCCGCCTCCAACTGAAAAACATCTCCCGCATCTGCGCTTTCCTTAACTTTGAGTCTGCAAAAATGCTTGTACAAACCAGATTTCAAAAAAGTTGGGGCACTAAACAAATTGTGAATAAAAACTGAATGCAATGATGTGGAGATGGCAAATGTCAATATTTTATTTGTAATAGAACGTAGATGACAGATCAAACGTTTAATCCGAGTAAATGTATCATTTTAAAGGAAAAATACGTTGATTCCAATTTTCACGGTGTCAACAAATCCCACAAAAATTGGGACAAGTAGCAATAAGAGGCTGGAAAAAGTAAATTTGAGCATAACGAAGAGCTGGAAGACCAATTAACACTAATTAGGTCAATTGGCAACATGATTGGGTATAAAAAGAGCTTCTCAGAGTGGCAGTGTCTCTCAGAAGCCAAGATGGGTAGAGGATCACCAATTCCCACAATGTTGCGCAGAAAGATAGTGGAGCAATATCAGAAAGGTGTTACCCAGCGAAACATTGCAAAGACTTTGCATCTATCATCATCAACTGTGCATAACATCATCCGAAGATTCAGAGAATCTGGAACAATCTCTGTGCGTAAGGGTCAAGGCCGTAAAACCATACTGGATGCCCGTGATCTCCGGGCCCTTAAACGACACTGCACCACAAACAGGAATGCTACTGTAAAGGAAATCACAGAATGGGCTCAGGAATACTTCCAGAAACCATTGTCAGTGAACACAATCCACCGTGCCATCCGCCGTTGCCAGCTGAAACTCTACAGTGCAAAGAAGAAGCCATTTCTAAGCAAGATCCACAAGCTCAGGCGTTTTCACTGGGCCAGGGAGCATTTAAAATGGAGTGTGGCAAAATGGAAGACTGTTCTGTGGTCAGACGAGTCACGATTCGAAGTTCTTTTTGGAAATCTGGGACGCCATGTCATCCGGACCAAAGAGGACAAGGACAACCCAAGTTGTTATCAACGCTCAGTTCAGAAGCCTGCATCTCTGATGGTATGGGGTTGCATGAGTGCGTGTGGCATGGGCAGCTTGCATGTCTGGAAAGGCACCATCAATGCAGAAAAATATATTCAGGTTCTAGAACAACATATGCTCCCATCCAGACGTCATCTCTTTCAGGGAAGACCCTGCATTTTTCAACAAGATAATGCCAGACCACATTCTGCATCAATCACAACATCATGGCTGCGTAGGAGAAGGATCCGGGTACTGAAATGGCCAGTCTGCAGTCCAGATCTTTCACCTATAGAGAACATTTGGCGCATCATAAAGAGGAAGGTGCAACAAAGAAGGCCCAAGACGATTGAACAGTTAGAGGCCTGTATTAGACAAGAATGGGAGAGCATTCCTATTTCTAAACTTGAGAAACTGGTCTCCTCGGTCCCCAGACATCTGTTGAGTGTTGTAAGAAGGGGAGATGCCACACAGTGGTGAAAATGGCCTTGTCCCAACTTTTTTGGGATTTGTTGACACCATGAAATTCTGATTTAACATATTTTTTCCTTAAAATGGTACATTTTCTCCGTTTAAACTTTTGTTCCGTGATTTATGTTCTATTCTGAATAAAATATTAGAAGTTGGCACCTCCACATCATTGCATTCAGTTTTTATTCACGATTTGTATAGTGTCCCAACTTTTTTGGAATCCGGTTTGTACATGCCCTCATCATCTCCCGCCTAGACTACTGCAACACTCTCCTCTGTGGCCTTCCATCTAGCACTCTCGCACCCCTCCAATCTATCCTCAACTCTGCTGCCCGACTAATCCACCTCTCACCCTGTTACTCCTCTGCCTCTCCCCTCTGCCAATCCCTTCACTGGCTCCCATTGCCCAGCGAATTCAGTTCAAAATACTAACAAATACATACAAGGCCGTCCACAACCTGTCCCCTCCCTACACCTCTGAGCTACTTTCCCGATACATCCCCACACGCACTCTCCGATCCTCACAAGAGCTTCTTCTCTCCTCTCCTCTTATCACCTCTTCCCACAATCGACTCCAAGATTTCTCCCGTGCTTCCCCCATACTGTGGAACTCTCTACCCCAACATATCAGACTCTCACCTACAGTGGAATCCTTTAAAAGAAACCTGAAAACCCACCTCTTCAGACAAGCCTACAACCAGTGACCCTGCTGCCTCTATACCGCCATGACCATATTCACCCGCACCTACTGTGTCCTTCTCCCATACCATGTAGATTGTAAGCCTCACGGGCAGGGCCCTCTCTCCTTCTGTACCTCGTCTTTAACCCGTCTTGTTTATGCTTCGTGCAATTGTCTGTATTATGTATGTGCACCGCTTATCATATGTACAGCGCTATGGGATGAATGGCGCTTTAATAATAAATAATAATATTAATAAATAATAATAATAATTTAGTGCTGTTCTAATATCTTTATACAGTTCTCAAATAATACCACCATATAGTGGTCATTTAATGCCTCTATACAGTGGTCATATAATACTCTCACCTACAATACAGTACTTAAACAATATCACCCTACAGTGTTCAAATAATCAGAAGAAAAGAGGGGGGGACCCCGGGTGTCCGAGAGAAGGGGAAGGACAGTGCCCACCCAGTGTAATCACAAGAGACACCCGTAGGGAATAACTCGGTACAAGATCCCAAATACAATAGCGAAAAGACAAGAGAAATGGAGCTCAAAGTACCAAAAAATAATTTATTTTATTACATGATGTCAAAGCATGATTTTAATCATGCTTTGACATCATGTAATAAAATAAATTATTTTTTGGTACTTTGAGCTCCATTTCTCTTGTCTTTTCGCTAGTGTTCAAATAATACCACTATACAGTACTCATATAATACCTCCACGCACTACTGAAAAATACCACCATATAGTGCTCATATATTACCTTCATACAGTACTCAAATTATACCTTCATACAAGTGGCCATATAATACCTCCATACAGTACCCAAATAATACCACCCTACAGTGCTCAAATAATATAACTATACAGTGCTCACATAACACCCAGTGCTCAAATAATACCACCATACAGTGGTCAAATAAAACTACAATACGGTGCTCAAATAGTACCAACATAGAATTTCAGAAATAATACCTCCATACAGCTTATACTGTATAATACTGTTATTATGGTGGTTTCAGACCTTGAGTGCCAAGACAACTGTGGTGCCCCCTTCACCCTGCAGCAGGGAAGGCTAAGGCACTCTATGCAAGTGCACGTATTGCACACCCCCTAAGGCCGGGTCAGCAGATCAGCACCCTCCTCTCCCATATGTACTCACTTCTGTTGCTCCGGCTGGAGGGCAGCTACATGAGGTGAGGTCATCTCCATGAGCTCCCGGGAAAATGCCTGTGGAATGTAAAGACCAGACAGAGGACTTATGATGCAGGTATCAGAGGCATTAGTGGTTGTACCCGGTAGGATATTATAGATTTATTTACCTCACCGTTCTCTGGTGGGTCACCATTACCAAATGTACTTGTCACTACCAGAACGAGGGTCTCGTGCTCCAGGTTGACCGTATCATATTGATCCATACAGATCACCTAAACAGAACAGATGACGAAGCTGATGACTGGAGGGAATCATGGGGCATTAAAAAAACAAAAACACAACATGACATGACCACCACAAACATGGTAGGACATCATGGCGACTACACAAAGCCTGACTGATCCCATCCCGTCACTTTCCACAGCTTGATTTTGACTGCTATGAGCACCTATATACCTTGGCTGCACCCACCTGCACTTGACTTATCTTCTAAATTAGTCATTTTTTTCAACTAGCTTCCATATGTAAACCAAAATGACTAAAGAGCCCTCAATAATACAGTCCAACCCCACACCAAGTCGCCTAATTTCCATTCTCAATGAAAGGTACCGAGGAGCACTCCTTTACAAAAACATCTATCACTGACAACTTGGGAGAGACTGGTAGGAATTTTCAAAAAAAAACTAAAACAAATGCCCCTTTATTCATGGCAGTCCCCAAATCTCCGTGTTTTTTGGAAAAAGTCCTTTGACTAGAAGCAGGGTGCTGATATAAACTCCCAAGATCCCCGACTCAACATTTTCCATCCTCCCAGCCTGCCGTTTGTTGAAGACCTCTTCTTACCTTGGGATCGAAGGCATATGAGAAGATGTTGCAGAGGTTCTGAGCATAGGTTTCTGAGCGACCAGTCTCGGTGGCGTAGAGAATGGTGGCCTTTACCCTCCGAGCCATGGCTTGTCCCATCAGTTTAGCAGAAAACTTCACTGCACTAGAAAACCAAGAAGAATCTTGTTGATTCCTTTTAGGGTGTAGTTTTGGGACATATCTACCTGACATGTGGAAATTGACATGATATCCTAGCTGGGGAACTGGAAGTATTCTAGACTCCCCCTTCCCCCAGTCCGATGACCCATTTTATTCACACATGTTAAGGTCCTGCATAACCTTATTGACTTACTTTGCCACTTCCTTAAAGGTTCTCTTCCGAGTGATGGTGCTCTGAGATCCCTTCCAGATGTGGTATTTCCAGGGGTCCGGCTGCAATATCAAGGTTGTTGTTGAGAGGGTTCAACGAGTCAGAGAACTTGATGACAGATAATTTCTTAGGTGGTCATGCATGGTGCAGTTGATCCATTGCCACCACCTAAATACTGGTGGTGGTACCGGTGACGAAAAGGTTCTAAGAATAAGGAAATGTCTCACCAACCATAGGTTGAAACACCTGACCATGTATGGCCAACAATTGATGTAAGGACAGAAATCACAGGAGACACAGAGGAATCATAAAAAGAAAACTCTTAGGTTGTGAAGAAAGTCGGGGTTGTCCAGTGGGGCAAAATGTTCAGAAAATTGCGTAAAAGAATCAATACCGATCCCCTGCTGCTGCTGTTGGATGCTTTCTTTTGGTCTCCATTTCCTGGTCCTAGCTTGATGCACTGGAAGAGTCATTGACTGACAGGGCCATTCCCATTCTCGCATTCCCAGTATATCAAGACAAGACCAGGAAGGAGAGACCAGTGGGAAACTGTAAAGTTCTAGAATAGGAGCAGCAGGGTGAGTATGGCTCCTTTTTTTTCTTTAAGCACTTTGAGCAATTTTGCCCGGCTGGAGAATCCCTTATGTGTGTACATATAATGGAAAACTCTGGTCCCGGAGGTTATGGAGTAAAAACGAAGACAGGAGTCTCAGAAAGTTCTCAGGCACCTGGTAGAGGTAGGAAGGAGAAAGGTGGTAGTTGACCATCTCTTGATGGAATACAGGAGTCAGACTGCCAGACATCGGTGGCACAATCCAGACCCAGTCTGCTGGGCAACCTCCTCGTAAGCGGGTCTCATGTTCCAAGTGTTTCATGAAAGACTCTGTGGCTGAATGGTGGTCCACCATGGTGACCTTATCAGCCTGAAATAAATCAAACAGCATTGATATACCAAGATAGAAGACTGTATAGACAACAGTGATGGCCAGTTCGCATGGTTCGCCCGCAAACATATGTGGGCTGCCATCTTTTTTCACAAGTCCGGCGAGGCACAGGTAAGCCCTTACCTGTGCCTGTGCGCGAGCCGGTCAGAAAACAAATGCAGTCAGCGGGAGCAGGCAGTTCGGAGAACAGCCACCGGGGGCCTTCATCGGGCTGTTTATGGAACTGCATGCTCCCGGTGACCGCATTTGTTTTCAGACCGGCTCGCGGCGCAGGCACAGGTAAGGGCTTACCTGTGCCTCGCCGGACTTGTGAAAAAAGATGGCAGCCCGCATATGTTCGCCGGCGAACAATGCGAACTGGCCATCACTGATAGACAATATGCCCCTGTCGAATCTATGTATATTTTGCTTCTTACAGACCTCGCCACTCCCTTTTGGATACAAGCTGTGTCCCAGGTTGCCTAGCTCTCACTTGTCTGACCACTGCTTGAGTACCCATAGTATAACTAGTATTATTACAAATTATGGAGGCTCTGTGGCTATTTCTCCTATAGGAGGTTATTTATGTTTTTATGTTGCCTAGCAACCACCGATTTTCAGAGTGAGTGACCACTATTTGAATATATGTATCATACACTTGGTCAGAGGTACAATAAAGTATTCCTTGATGCTGTAAGTTGTCATGTAGGGTTACCTGGTAGCTATATAGAACCGCGATGTTAACCTCCAGAGCAGCCCTGTCCTTCCACAGGGATGAGGTTTTTTTGGTGTCCAAACCGAGCCTCTTGGCCACATCCTGTAAAGATTGTCATTGTATCAATCAAACAGATGACATACGGCTGAATATAAAATATTTCTGGGCAGGACTGTGAACGACAGGTTTCAAATCCTGCCGGCTACGCCAAAAACAATATACAAATTCTAAATTTGTATATTAAACAGTGCTTAGTGTAAACACAATGCACCACAGAAGAAAACACTCCTTTCTAGTAATTTATAATGTTAGGCAGCAGGTTATGTACAGTGCCTTGAAAAAGTATTCATACCCCTTGAACTTTTCAAAAATTTTTGACGTTACACCAACAAACTTAAATGTATTTTATTGGGATTTTATGTGATAGACTAACACAAAGTACGTGTGAAGTGAAAAGAAAATGATACATGATTTTAAAAATTTTCAGAAATGAAAATCTGAAAAGTGTGACGTGCATTTGTATTCAGCCCCCTGTACTGTGATATCCCTAAATAAAATCCAGCGTGACCAACTGCCTTCAGAAGTCACCTAATTAATAAACAGAGCCCATCTGTGTGTAATCTATTCTCAGTATAACTCCATCTGTTCTGTGAAGGCCTCAGAGGTTTGTTAGAGAACATTAGTGATCAAACAGTATCATAAAAACCAAGGAACACACCAGACAGGTCAGGGATAAAGTTGTGGAGAAGTGTAAAGCGGGATTAAGCTAAACTGACAGCCCAGGCAGGGATAGCTCTAATTAGAGAAGCAGCCAAGAGGTCCATGGTCACTCTGGAGTTGCTGCAGAGATCCACAGCACAGGTGGGAGAATCTGTCCAGAGGACAAATATTAGCTGTGAAATCCACAAATCTGGCCTTTATGGAAGAGTGACAAGAAAAAAGCCATAAGAAGACATGTTTGCAGTTTTCCACAAGCCATGTAGGAGGCACAGCAAACATGTGGAAGAAGGTGCTCTGGTCAGATGAGACCAAAGGTGAACTTTTTGGCCTAAATGCAAAACATGTGTGGTGGAAAACTAACCCTGCGCATCACCCTGAACACATCACCCCCTACGTGACACATGGTGGTGGCAGCATCATGCTGGGGAAGTTGGTCAGAGGTGATGGGAAGATGGATGGAGCTAAATACCTGGAGGAAAACCTGGTAGAGGCTGCAAACGACTTGAGACTGGGGCAGAGGTTCACCTTCCAGCAGGACAACAACCCTCAACATCTAGCCAGAGCTACAATGGAAGGGTTTACATCAAAGCATCTTCATGTGTTACAATGGCCATTGAGAAAGTGGTAAGACCTGAAAATTGCTGTTCACAGACGCTCTCCATCCAATCTGACTGAGCGCGAGCTCTTCTGCAAAGAAGCTGATAGAGACATACCCCAAAAGACCTGCAGGCGTATTTGCAGCAAAAGGTGGTCCTACAAAGTAATGACTCGGGGGGCTGAATACAAATGTATGCCGCACTTTTCAGATTTGTATTTATTCATTTTCTTCTCACTTCACACATACTTGCACTTTGTGTTGGTCGATCACATAAAATCCCAATAAAATACATTTAGTTTTGTGGGTGTAACGTGAAAAAATGTTTAAAAGTTCAAGTGGTATGAATACTTTTTCAAGGCAGTGTATGTGACTGGCAGATGTTGTATTTGTACAGGGTATAGTGTGTGTGGCACATCTCCAGGGGGTCCTCAGTGTTTCCTGCAGACTATTCCACAATACATAACACATATTGCACCCTGTATCTTTGGGATCTGTGACAGCCTCTTGTGGTGCGATTCTCACGTTTCGTTAATCTTCGTGGTAACCTCTGCACGTAGCGATGTGTTGGCTTTTATATACAACAGTCATGTTCAGCATTTACTTGGCTAGAAGATGTAAGACGTGGCTGTATGTTCAATCCACGCAATCCAAACCAGGGCAAAATATTCCAGTTGTTATCAGACATGTTCCTTGTAATGTGTCCGTTTTTATGTAACCTTATTCTTTCTTAGCCTTTACAGCAGCTGCCTGACTCTTTTTGATTCACTGTTCCTAGGTTCTCTTCCATCTCAAGTTCTCTCAACCCTTAAAGGGGTTTTCCGGAAATTTTGAATTGATGACCACTCCTCAGGAAAGGTCATCAATGTCAGATCGGTGGGGGTCTGACGCCCGGCACCCCCGCCAATCAGCTGGTTGAAGAGAAGGCCGTTCTCCGTGCTACCGCAGCCTTTCCTTCATTGTTTACCTGCTCGCCATCGACATCGCAGCGGTCAGCAATCTGCAATCTGTAATCTACAAGAAGCCTTCCAGTAGACTGGGCCATAAGTATTTCTATGCAAGGGCGTTGCTAGATTAAAACATTCAGGGCCAGACCCCCGGATGTTTTGTCCCAGGCCGCGAATGTGCTGGCCGCCAGAGATATACCACTGTATTGTCATCCTCAAGACCGTGCAGCGGGACATGGAAGCCAACTGAGGCCTATGAGAAGTAGTGTGGGTATTAGGCGGTATGATGCAGTCTAGATGCATGCGCTGCATTGACACTGATGCGAGCGCCTGAGAAGGCGGGAAATCATTGCTGCTTCACTGATAGCGGTCGGAGGTCAGGTGAGCATCTTATTTCTTCTTGTCTGTTTGGCAGCATGGGGGGCACTATAAGGACTGTGAACACTACAGGGGGGCACTATAAGGACTGTGAACACTACAGGGGGGCACTATAAGGACTGTAAACACTACAGGGGGCCCGGGGGGCACTATAAGGACTGTGAACACTACAGGGAGGGGCACTATAAGGACTGTGAACACTACAGGGGGGCACTATAAGGACTGTAAACACTACAGGGACCCGGGGGGCACTATAAGGACTGTGAACACTACAGGGGGGCACTATCAGGACCGTAAACACTACAGGGGGCCCGGGGGGCACTATGAGGACTGTGAACACTACAGGGGGGCACTATAAGGACTGTGAACACTACAGGGACCCGGGGGGCACTATAAGGACTGTGAACACTACAGGGGGGCACTATAAGGACTGTAAACACTACAGGGGGCCCGGGGGCACTATAAGGACTGTGAACACTACAGGGGGGCACTATAAGGACTGTGAACACTACAGGGGGGGCACTATAAGGACTGTGAACACTACAGGGGGGCACTATAAGGACTGTGAACACTACAGGGGGGCACTATCAGGACCGTAAACACTACAGGGGGGGCACTATAAGGACTGTGAACACTACAGGGGGGCACTATAAGGACTGCGAACATTACAGTGACCCGGGGGGCACTATAAGGACTGTGAACACTACAGGGGGGCACTATAATGACTGTAAACACTACAGGGGGCCCGGGGGGCACTATAAGGACTGTGAACACTACAGGGGGCACTATAAGGACTGTGAACACTACAGGGGGCACTATAAGCACTGTGAACACTACAGGGGGGCATTATAAGGATGGTGAACACTACAGGGGGGCACTATAAGGATGGTGAACACTACAGGGGGCACTATAAGGACTGTGAACACTACAGGGGGCACTATAAGCACTGTGAGCACTACAGGGGGGCACTATAAGGACTGTGAACACTACAGGGAGGGGCACTATAAGGACTGTGAACACTACAGGGAGGGGCACTATAAGGACTGTGAACACTACAGGGGGGCACTATAAGGACTGTGAACACTACAGGGAGGGGCACTATAAGCACTGTGAACACTACAGGGGGGGCACTATAAGCACTGTGAACACTACAGGGGGGCACTATAAGGACTGTGAACACTACAGGGGGCACTATAAGCACTGTGAACACTACAGGGGGGCACTATAAGGACTGTGAACACTACAGGGAGGGGCACTATAAGGACTGTGAACACTACAGGGAGGGGCACTATAAGGACTGTGAACACTACAGGGAGGGGCACTATAAGGACTGTGAACACTACAGGGGGGCACTATAAGCACTGTGAACACTACAGGGGGGCACTATAAGGATGGTGAACACTACAGGGGGCACTATAAGGACTGTGAACACTACAGGGAGGGGCACTATAAGGACTGTGAACACTACAGGGAGGGGCACTATAAGGACTGTGAACACTACAGGGAGGGGCACTATAAGGACTGTAAACACTACAGGGACCCGGGGGGCACTATAAGGACTGTGAACACTACAGGGGGGCACTATCAGGACCGTAAACACTACAGGGGGCCCAGGGGGCACTATAAGGACTGTGAACACTACAGGGAGGGGCACTATAAGGACTGTGAACACTACAGGGAGGGGCACTATAAGGACTGTTGGCACTACAGAGAGGCACAATTAGATAAGGACTGGGGGGCACTACGGGGGAGACTATAAGGTCTGGAGGCATTATGGGGGCAGTTTAAGGACTAGGGACACTACAGCGGGGCACCATAAGGATTGTGGGCACCACAGCGGGGTACTATAAGGTCTGGGGGCGCTATGGGGTGCAGTTTAAAGACTAGGTAACTACAGGGGGACACTATGAGGTCTGGGGCACTATGGGGGGGAAAGGTTGTAAGGACTGGAGGCAATATAGGGTACATTTTAACTACTGAGGGCTCTATGAAGGGACTTACTACTACTGGGAGCTCTATAGGGTGCCTTATTAATATAAGGGGTCCTATATTATTTGGCACAATATAGGAGCACTACTAATGGGCACACTTGGAGAGTATTATCATTATTGGGGGCACTGTTACTAATAAGGGCACTTTGGGAGAGAATTATTGCGATTGGTGGGGCTTTTATTTTACTATAGGGGACTATCTTTATGGCAGTATAATTTCTGCAGTATAGTATTTGGGGACATTAGGGAGCTCAGCGGGCACAGTATTGTGGCGGGGGGGGGGGGAAGGGGCAGCAGGGTGACATTGTTGTGGCATCAGGGTCGGGAGGATAATGATAGAAAAGTGAGGAACCTAAGATCTCTGTGTGGCACTGTGCAGAGACGAGGCGGCTGAGAGAAGTTGTCTGGGTTGAATGGAGAAGATGAAACTGGACGAAATAGGTATGTGGTGCAGCAAGTAAAATATGTCTATAGTGCTAGAGCGTGGGGGGCGATATAGGCCATATACAGTTGCAAGAAAAAGTATGTGAACCCTTTGGAATGATATGGATTTCTGCACAAATTGGTCATAAAATGTGATCTGATCTTCATCTAAGTCACAACAATAGACAATCACAGTCTGCTTAAACTAATAACACACAAAGAATTAAATGTTTTTATTGAACACACCATGTATACATTCACAGTGCAGGTGGAAAAAGTATGTGAACCCTTGGATTTAATAACTGGTTGAACCTCCTTTGGCAGCAATAACTTCAACCAAAGGTTTCCTGTAGTTGCAGATCAGACGTGCACAACGGTCAGGAGTAATTCTTGATTATTCCTCTTTACAGAACTGTTTCAGTTCAGCAATATTCTTGGGATGTCTGGTGTGAATCGCTTTCTTGAGGTCATGCCACAGCATCTCCATCGGGTTGAGGTCAGGACTCTGACTGGGCCACTCCAGAAGGAGTATTTTCTTCTGTTTAAGCCATTCTTCTATGCTTTGGGTCGTTGTCCTGTTGCAACACCCATCTTCTGTTGAGCTTCAGCTGGTGGACAGATGGCCTTAAGTTCTCCTGCAAAATGTCTTGATAAACTTGGGAATTCATTTTTCCTTCGATGATAGCAATCCGTCCAGGCCCTGACGCAGCAAAGCAGCCCCAAACCATGATGCCCCCCCCCCACCATACTTCACAGTTGGGATGAGGTTTTGATGTTTGTGTGCTGTGCCTCTTTTTCTCCACACATAGTGTTGTGTGTTTCTTCCAAACAACTCAACTTTGGTTTCATCTGTCCACAGAATATTTTGCCAGTTCTGCTGTGGAACATCCAGGTGCTCTTGTGCAAACTGTAAACGTGCAGCAATGTTTTTTTGGACAGCAGTGGCTTCCTCTGTGGTATCCTCCCATGAAATCCATTCTTGTTTAGTGTTTTACATATCGTAGATTCGCTAACAGGGATGTTAGCATATGCCAGAGACTTTTGTAAGTCTTTAGCTGACACTCTAGGATTCTTCTTCACCTCATTGAGCAGTCTGCGCTGTGCTCTTGCAGTCATCTTTACAGGACGGCCACTCCTAGGGAGAGTAGCAGCAGTGCTGAACTTTCTCCAATTATAGACAATTTGTCTTACTGTGGACTGATGAACAGCAAGGCTTTTGGAGATACTTTTATAACCCTTTCCAGCTTTATGCAAGTCAACAATTCTTAATCGTAGGTCTTCCGAGAGCTCTTTTGTGCAAGGCATCATTCACATCAGGCAATGCTTCTTGTGAAAAGCAAACCCAGAACTGGTGTGTGTTTTTTATAGGGCAGGGCAGCTGTAACCAACACCTCCAATCTCATCTCATTGATTGGACTGCAGTTGGCTGACACCTCACTCCAATTAGCTCTTGGAGATGTCATTAGTCTAGGGGTTCACATACTTTTTCCACCTGCACTGTGAATGTTTACATGGTGTGTTCAATAAAAACATGGTAACATTTAATTCTTTGTCTGTTATTAGTTTAAGCCGACTGTGATTGTCTATTGTTGTGACTTAGATGAAGATCAGATCACATTTTATGACCAATTTGTGCAGAAATCCATATCATTCCAAAAGGTTCACATACTTTTTCTTGCAACTGTACATTGGGGCTTGGGCCCTTTGGGTCTTTTGAGACCTTAGCAATGCCCCTGCTTCTATGGTCCATCAGTTCTATATGGACAGTGCAAACCTGGGCTGCGATCTGCTACAATATAACTCTATACACTTACCTCACATATATTATATCGATAAGTGTCACATAGGTTCCTCATCCCAATCTCGGTGTTCATGTACCAGCCATTAAATGGCACCGCTGGGAACTCCAACCCTCCGATCTCCAGGAGCAAGCTGCTGACGGCAGGCAATGCGTACCACTTTAATCCCAAATCTGCAAACCACTCATAGCTAGAAAGCAAGAGAAGTAAACGCAGCCAATTAATAAGGACCATGAACATGTTTCTGAATCATAGTGCCATCGCTCCTGAATCCCTAAAGCATGTGCAGTCACTGTGTGCAGTCTCATCTCGTCTGTGTGCAGTCTCGTCCTCTTGTAAGCTGGCTGTCTAAAACCTATCATTGTCCTCCAAATTAGTTAATGGTAACTTCCCTGATGGTCTACGGTAACAAAGGGTTTAATGGAGAGATCCATGGTGGTCTAGGCTAGTAAAGGTGCAAATGGAAAATTAAATCCCTATGGGTCTAGAATGGTGTATTATAAATGCAGTGCAGGTGGTTGACATAATTGGTGGTCAGCAGTGGTAAAACAGTTAAAAGAGACGTCACTGATGGTCTAGGGCAGTGACAGAGAATAATAGTAAAAGCCCTAATCTAGGGTGCTAAAGGGCTAAGGAAAACATCTCTGATTATTTAGAGTAGTGAAGGTGTTATTGGTGACATCCTTGGTGGTCCAGGGTAGTGAAGGGGTAAATGATGTCATCCCTATTTGTACAGAGTGGTAAAAAGGTTAATAGAGAAGTCCCTAATTGTCTAGGGCAATGAGGGAGATTAATAGTAAAATCCTTGATTTAGGGTGCTGAAGGAGTTAAGGGAGACATCCCTGATAGTCTACAGTCATGAAGGTGTTCATGGTAAAGGGTTTAATGGTCACATTCCTGGTGGTGTATCGTGGCAAGGGGCTTATTAATGAATCATTGATGGTCTGGAGTGGTAAAAAGGTTAATAAAGATGTCTCTGGTGGTCTAGAGTAGTGAGGGAGGTTATTAGTAAAATTCCTCATCTAGGGTGCTAAAGGGGATAAGGAGATATCACTGGTGGTCCACAGCATTAAAGCAGTTATTGATGACATCCCTAAGGTTTAGGGATGGTAAAAAAAGGTTAATAAAGATGTCTCTGATGGTCTAGGGCAGTGAGGGAGATTAATAGTAAAATCCCTGATCTAGGGTGCTAAAGGTGAAAGTTTTAATTATGACATTTCTGGTGGTCCAGGGCAGTACATTGATTAATGATAACATCCCTGGTGGTCAAGGGCATTGAATGGGTTAATGGTTAAATCCCTGATTGCCTAAGGGCAGCATGCCTAAGGATAGCATATTTTGTTGGAAACATGAGTCTTCAGAAAAACCACTAATAATTTAATTTCCACAGGTAAGGATGCTACACGGTGATGGCCACCAACTCATCCGGAAGAACGGGATGGAGAACGTTGTTGCTTACTTTGGGTGTCTGATGGGCACCTCTAAGACAAGTTCAGGTGGAATTTCAAAGACTTTTGGATCATCTCCGTTGGCTTGTAAGAGAAGAGGCAACACATCGAATCGGCCACCTCTTGGTTTCCAGCCCAGCTGGACACATAGCTGTAAGATGGAAAGTGGTGGGACATTTATCAGTAGGTGCAGCCTAAGATGCTTTGGTGCAGATGAAGAGCATAACTGATGACAAAATCTCACATCTGTCAACTCCACATTGGATGGATCTCCCACCACAGTGTCATCCGCTTGTCTGTATCCCGCATAGCGGATAAGCTGGCTGTTCCAGATCCTGAAATCAGTCGCCCCATCTTTTCTCTGAGGGAAGATGGTAATAGCTGACCTGTGCATGGAAAGAAATGATGTGAAAACCCCCAAGGTGATGGAGTCTCCTACCAAGAATGGTCAAGTTAAATGAATGCCGACAAATTCCCATACATGCTCTTCCTGTTGGATATTCTACAGTTATCAAGGGAACCTTAAAGGGAGTCTGTCGGTTGCCAAAACCAATAATACTGCGAGTAGGGCACATCAACACAGTCATACTTTTTTGCCCATCATTTGACCCATTATTGTAGAAAAAATGAGCTTATGCAAATGAGTTGGCATGTGCCCTGAGGGTGGACCCAAGAACTTCAAGTGCTCTGGGTCTGCTGAGTAGACCACTGTCAACACTGTCCCCGTGGTCTTGATTGAGAGCTCCTCCTTGTGTCAGTGTGATCTGCACTGACATCTCGTGCATGCACCATGCGGTCCCGGAGGGAAGAAAGGAAATTTACCAGAATTGCACACTTTGCACCCACTTGAATAGAGGTTGGCTGAACGATACAGTTGGTCTCTTCCGGGTGTACGTTATAAGGAGGCCATGCATGCACAGTGGACCACGCCATCGAGAGTACTGGGCATGCACCAGCCTGGGACGACATGATGGATTGGCGAGCACAATGGCGCCACAGGAAGGAGGAGCTGCTAATGAAGTCCACGAGGGAAGTGCTGGGAGAGATTTACTTAGAAGATCCCAAGCACTGGCGGTTATTTGGTCAGTCCTCGTGGCACTTGCCAACTCATTTGTGTAATTGATTTACATACATTCACTGAGTTGATCAGTGGGTACAAAGTTATACTTGTACCTATGTTGATGTTTATGGTTGGGGCCATGGCGGACAAAAAAATAAGATCTCCAGGGAGGCAACTATCTTTGAATTTGGGGATAAATATGGGAAGCTTTTGGCTTATCTAGCCCGGTCTGAGCAGCCATGTGCTTACATCTTCTGTCACGTCTAGCAAGGGTTCCTCTTGTACTGATCCTTTGGAGATTAACTTGTTTTTTTCGCTCTTTTATGAGGACCTCTATTGGTTCCAGGTGGCCCAGCAGATGCAACTACGGCCAACAATTTTCTTTAATACCCCTCCCTCTACCACGGCTAACTGTAGCACAGGCAGCCTCGCTGGATGCCCCCGTTACCGTGGATGATGTTGTGGAGGTCATTGGCACTCTTCCTTTGGAAATACCCCAGGCTTAGATGGTATCACTGGAGACTGGTACAGGCCAACTCTGAAAGTCCCCCGGCTGAGTGAGATGTAAAACATTACATTTTCCCAGGATTCCCTACCAGATTCCCTCAGACAGGCTCTGGTGGTGGTTCTGCTTAGACCAGGGAAGGACCCTCTGATGCCTGATTCCTATCGCCCTATTTCACTCCTCAAAATACTAGCAAAAATACTCACTATGAGGCTGAATAAAGTGATCTTGTCCTTAATCCATTGTGACCAGACTGGCTTCATCCCGGGAAGGCCACCGATATAAACATCCAATGGCTTGGAGTCCCCCGGATTTGTATTAGCCTTAGATAGCTGCAAAGCTTTTGACTATTGAGTGGACTTATCTCTGGGGATTATTAGGAAGATTCAATATTGGACCTCATTTCTGTAAATGGGTTCAACTGCTCTATGACTCTCCCCGGGTGCGAATTAGAACAAACCTTGATGTCTCTAGCCCTTTCCCCTTGAAGTGGGGCACACGTCAGGGATACCCTCTGTCCCCTTTACTATTTGCTCTGGACATTGAGCCGCTATTCGTAACTCCCTGGATATCAAGGGCATTCCCCCTGGAAAGGTGTCCCATGTACGCGGATGACACAATGGTATATCTGGCAGATGTGGGTCCTGCCCTGGAGGCTCTTTTACACCTCCTTGGAGACATTTATGTCCTTTATTGACCTTAGGGTGAACTGGAACAAATATGCCCTCCTTCCATGTCCCCCAACGTACCTACCCCCATTTCTCGACGTTTCCAGTTACCGTGCCGTTGTGACTTCCATTAAGTACCTAGGAGTCATAATACAGCCAGAGGTGCATAACTTTATGGCATTAAATTTAGATCCATGTTCTGCACATGATGGCTCCAGAATTGTGTTGAAGACCCCCTCTGAGACAACTATACAAACGTTTTGAGAAGACCCAGTTGACAGATGGTCCATCTCTGCCCACCAGTCACACAATACCTGATATTGCCTTTGTTAGTGGCGGATTTGATATGGTTGAGAACGTGGGTGAACATCTCATGGGATGACCTGCAGTCCTCTGGCGTCAAACACCTACAGAGAGACAGAGCAAAGCATCTACAGCTCGTAACAAGACATATGATCCATATTAGAAGCCTTGTAGATGCCCTGTGCTGCATCTTCACATAGCGATCTCCCAAGTACCTGAAGCTTCGACACTGTATCCTGCCCACACATCGGGCGGCATTCCTCCACCCCTGCTTGGCCCCAAAGATCAGCTCCGTCTCCTTGAGTTGGTAGGTTCCTGTGGTCAGAATCTCCTGCTCCACCTCCTTCATCCGCTCCAAGTGAGCTTTAGACTGGGCTCTAAAGGAGATGAAAGGTGTATAAGGAAGAAGACCCCAAAATCCAAATAGAGTGATAGGAAACACCTGCCATGATCTTACCTCCATCCCTGGAGTACCTATGTAGATCCGACTGAACCATCTCGGCCATGCCGCAACCCTTACCCATAATGACCATTACGGTGTCCAAAGAAGACGTGCTTCCCCCAAGAAACAGGCACAGTCATTATGATCACTTACCTTTTGATGGAGGTGAAGTAGCTGGTTGATTAAACACCATGGCCTTGGCAAGAAGTTCCTCTGTGGATATAGGTCCATGTGGTTGAGGACAGGTCATCTGGGGTGAAACATGACAGAGCCCAGGCACCGAGCCTTTGTGCAGGGCACATCCTGTGTGCAGGAATTAATAACATCATGCTAGCAAAATTCTCATGGTTGCCACTGGAAACAGTCATGGGTCATATAGCTCCACGCACACTGTGTCAGACGTGATATAACAGCTCAGATCTAGGGGTATCTGTCTGGCTACAGGGAAATCTGCAGAGTTTAGCTTTAGGCACTGAACGGAGAAGAAATATTCATACAAATCAACAGCAGTATGCGATAAGGATTTTCTGACCGTGCGGTTACACTAACTGCCCAGGTAAAGTACCAGTATTAGTGGAAAACACCCTTTAAATGTAGCTGGTGATTATGGAATATAATATTCCAGCTAGGACCCTGGATGCACTGGAAAGTGTTGATAGGGGATCTTACCACCAGGTAGCGCTGCACACATTATCCATCACCCTACTGGCTGTCCCATTGCAAGTTTTCCCCCCTATGGGATAAGTGTCTGATTGGTGCGGCTCTGGCTGCTGAGACCCCCTATTGATCACCAGAACAGGGGTCCGTGCTCCCCATTTGAATGGAGCAGCAGATGTGTGACCACCACTCCATTCAACTCTATGGGGCTGCCAGAGACAGAGGAGCACAAGAGCTTACAGTCTGTCTGTTTCGGGTACACAGCTGTTCCTGTACCTGCTCGGCCTGCATGTGCAGCATGTCGTAAGGACAGGCTCTGGTTTCCCCCAGTTCTTTATGCGGAGACATTTTGGTTCTGACTTCCGTTAGCCTGACTGAAGGAAACACAAAGGTCAGTAAATGTGAAATCATCTCACAAGTTCCAATCATCATTAAAGATTACATATATAATTCATCTGCATAAATAACTGAGTCACTGTGTACATACATTGCTTATCATGTATTTACTCCAGAGCTGCACTCACTATTCTGCTGATGCAGTCACTGTGTACATACATTATTTTCCTGTAATGATCCTGAGTTACATCCTGTATTATACTCCAGAGCTGTACTCACTATCTGCTGGTGCAGTCACTGTGTACATACATTACATTACTTATCCTCTACTGATCCTGAGTTACATCCTGTATTATACTCCAGAGAGGCACTCACATATTCTGCTGGTGCAGGTCACTGTGTACATACATTACATTACTTATCCTGTACTGTTTCCTGAGTTACATCCTGTATTATACTCCAGAGCTGCACTCACGTATTCGGCTGTGGGCAAGTCACTGTGTACATACATTACTTATCCTGTACTGACCCTGAGTTACATCCTATATTATAGCCCAGAGCTGCACTCACTATTCTGCTGGTGCAGTCACGGTGTACATACACTACTTATCCTGTACTGACCCTGAGTTACATCTATATTATAGCCCGAGCTGCACTCACTATTCTGCTGGTGGAGTCACTGTGTACATTATTACTTATCCAGGTACTGATCCTGAGTTACATCCTGTATTATACCCCAGAGCTGCACTCACTATTCTGCTGTGCAGTCACTGTGTACATACATTATTTTTCCTGTACTGATCCTGAGTTACATCCTGTATTTATACTCCAGAGCTGCAGCTCACTATTCTGCTGGTGCAGTCACTGTGTACATACATTATTTTTCCTGTACTGATCCTGAGTGACATCCTGTATTATACTCCAGAGCTGCACTCACTATTCTGCTGGTGGAGTCGCTGTGTACATACATTACATTACTTATCCTGTACTGACCCTGAGTTACATCCTGTATTATACTCCAGAGCTGCACTCACTATTCTGCTGGTGCAGTCACTGTGTACATACATTACTTATCCTGTACTGACCCTGAGTTACATCCTGTATTATACTCCGGAGCTGCACTCACTATTCTGCTGGTGCAGTCACTGTGTACATACATTACTTATCCTGTACTGACCCTGAGTTACATCCTGTATTATACTCCAGAGCTGAACTCACTATTCTGCTGGTGCAATCACTGTGTACATACATTACTTATCCTGTACTGATCCTGAGTTACATCCTGTATTATACTCCTGAGCTGCACTCACTATTCTGGTGCAGTCACTGTGTACATACATTACTTATCCTGTACTGATCCTCAGTTACATTATGTATTATACTCCAGAGCTGCACTCACTATTTTGCTGGTGGGAGTCACTGTGTACATACATTACTTATCCTGACTGACCTCAGGTACATTCTGTATTATACTCCAGAGCTGCACTCACTATTCTGCTGGTGGAGGTCACTGTGTACATACATTACTTATCCTGTACTGATCCTGAGTTACATCCTGTATTATACTCCAGAGCTGAACTCACTATTCTGCTGGTGCAATCACTGTGTACATACATTACTTATCCTGTACTGATCCTCAGTACATTATGTATTATACTCCAGAGCTGCACTCACTATTGTGCTGGTGGAGTCACTGTGTACATTACATTATTATCCTGTACTGATCCTGGTTATATCCTGTATTATACTCCAGAGCTGCACTCCACTATTCTGCTGGTGCAGTCACTAGTGTACATACATTACTTATCCTGTACTGATCCTGAGTTACATCCTGTATTATACTCCAGAGCTGCACTCACTATTCTGCTGGTGCAGTCACTGTGTAATACATTACTTATCCTGTACTGATCCTCAGTTACATTCTGTATATACTCCAGAGCTGCACTCACTATTCTGCTGGTGCAGTCACTGTGTACATACATTACTTATCCTGTACTGATCCTGAGTTACATCTTGTATTATACTGCGAGCTGCACTCACTATTCTGCTGGCGCAGTCACTGAGCTGTGATCTACCTGCATTCCCTGCTGGTTCAGGGTCTGCACACCTTGCTCTGGTGCTCTTTACTCCAGGCTCTGTAGTCACCTGATGCCACCATGCATTATTGGAAACTCTACAACACTTTTAGGGCTCATGCACATGATCGTGATCCTCCGGGGCTGAACTGACTGTAAATTAGTGTTCTGTGACACAGTCACTTCATACTGAAGCTTTCTTACTATTCTTAAAGTCACATTTGCCTACTTATCTAGAAGACCATTATTTTCGGTCTGTACCAATCCAGTGAATGAAGGGTGGGGGGAAGTGGTGGTGGTTGGGGCGAGTCAGTTGAGTAGCTGTCTCCCAGCAGGAGGACGCTGTGTGACCACAGAGGTGAAGAAACGGATTATAACACCATCTGCACACTGTCATCATTGCTGCAACTTCCGAACATTTGGCTTCTACGATTGTGTAATAAAAGGGGTAATCCCACAAAGAGCAGTCCTACAATGATCAGCTATCCTGTGACTAGGTAATGAGGTCCATGGGTTAACCCATAACAGTTTTGACAACAGCAACTTGTTGACGATCTCCATGTAGTAAGAGTTGTTCTCCTCTTATGTTTTGGATGTTCATGGGTTAACGAGAAGAGCCAATGGGGATGTAACCGATGACGTCCACAGTCCATTCACAGCAGGACAACAAAGCCTAAACAGCGACACATACGAAAGGTCCACCACCAGCAGCTTGTTGACAGTTTCCAGTTGGCAGTGGTACAGGATAAAATTAAAAATAATTAGCAAAAATGGCACAGACTGGGTGAAGTGCTCAGCAGGACACAAGGCACGTGGAGCTGGACATGGAAAAGTTGACCTTGCACACCAGCTGACGTCACTTTCCTGAGAAGAACAATGGAGATCCTGGCACCTTTCACTGGAGCGCCGCTGGCCCCGATATGATGGGAAATGAGATGTTATCCCTGGAACTGGGCTCGTCCTTCCTACACACTGGTGTGGACACCTGGGAAAAGTGTTAGATCTTGGGACAGGAGAATCAACGTGACCTCTGAGTCTTCACCTCGGCCCTTTATGTCCTCCTCCAATATGAAGAAAACTCTCGAAGTGACCAAGTAAAGGGTTAAGAAAGCATTTCACACATAGCCGACCAGAACCAATCATGGTGCTGGTGAAGTCCAAGGTCCTAAGATTACCTCTATAAGTGAGGCACCTATAGGTGATAGGGACAATTATCTACCTAGGTGAGGGAGAAGTATTCACATCCCAGGTAAGGCCTCATGCACACGACCGTTTTTTTTTTGCGGGCCGCAAAAACGGGTTCCGTAGTTCCGTAATCCGTTTTTTCTTCCATGGGTCTTCCTTGATTTTTGGAAGATCCACGGACATGAAGAAAAGTAAAAAAAAAAAGTCGTTTTGGTGTCCGCCTGGCCGTGCGGAGCCAAACGGATCCGTCCTGACTTACAATGCAAGTCAATGGGGACGGATCCGTTTGACTTTGACACAATATGGTGCAATTGCAAACGGATCCGTCCCCCATTAACTTTCAATGTAAAGTCAGGAGTACCCTATTATACCATCGGATCAGAGTTTTCTCCAATCCGATGGTATATTTTAACTTGAAGCGTCCCCATCACCGTGGGAACGCCTCTATGTTAAAATATACCATCGGATTTGAGTTATATCGTGAAAACTCAGATCCGACAGTATATTCTAACACAGAGGCGTTCCCATAGTGATGGGGACGCTTCAAGTTAGAATATACTAAGAACTGTGTACATGACTGCCCCCTGCTGCCTGGCAGCACCCGATCTCTTACAGGGGGCTGTTATCCGCGCAATTAACCACGCAGGTGCCGCACCTAAGGGGTTAATTGTGCGTATCATAGCCCCCTGTAAGAGATCAGGTGTGCCAGGCAGGAGGGGGCAGACCCCCCGCCCTCCCCAGTTTTAAATTCATTGGTGGCCAGTGCGGCCCCCCCTCCCTCCCCTGTATTTCATTCATTGGTGGCTAGTGCGGCCCCCCCCCCCTCCCTCCCCCAGTATTACATTCATTGGTGGCCAGTGCGGCCTCCCCTCTCCCCCCTCCTAATTAAACCCCCCCCCCCATCATTGGTGGCAGCGGAGAGTTCCGATCGGAGTCCCAGTTTAATCGCTGGGACTCCAATCGGTAACCATGGCAACCAGGACGCTACTGCAGTCCTGGCTGCCATGGTTACTTAGCAATTTTAGAAGCATTATACTTACCTTCGCTGTCTGTGGCTGGCCGGGCGCTCTTCCTACTGGTAAGTGAAAGGTCTGTGCGGCGCATTGCTTATAGCACAGACCTGTCACTTACCAGACCTGTCACTTGGACTTAGTATTAACCAATAGACCTGACAGAACTACAGATGTGCAGGTCGGGGGACACCTGGGAAATACTGACCATAAAGTAATAACCTTCCAATTGTCATTCAAAAGAGCGTTTCTACAGGGAGGAACAAAAATACCAAACTTCAAAAAAGCTAAATTTAGCCAACTAAGAGCGGCCATAGGCCTAACTAACAGGGACAAAGTCCTCAAAAATTAAAATACAGCCACAAAATGGGATATCTTTAAAAGCATCCTAAAATCTCATTGTGAGAGGTACATACCTTATGGGAATAAAAGGTTAAGGAACAAAACTGTAAAGAAAGCAATAAATGACAAAAAGAAAGCATATAAATCACTACAACAGGAGGGTAGCACGGAAGCACTGAAAAACTATAAGGAAAAAAATAGAACATGTAAAAAACTAATAAAAGAGGCCAAACTAGAGACCGAGAGATTAATTGCCAAAGAGAGTAAAACTAACCCTAAAATGTTCTTCAATTATATAAATGTTAAAAAGTATAAATCTGAAGGTGTCGGCCCTTTAATGAGTAATGAGGGGGGAGTCGCAGAGAGCGACGAGGAGAAAGCAAAGCTGTTAAATATTTTTTTCTCCAATGTATTCACTGAGGAAAATAAACTGTCAGATGAAATGCTGAATGTTGAAATAAATTCCCCATTAAAAGTGTCCTGTCTGACCCAGGAAGAAGTACAACAGCGACTTAAAAAGATTAAAATAGACAAATCGCCAGGACCAGATGGCATACACCCCCGTATCCTAAGGGAATTAAGTAATGTCATAGCCAGACCCTTATTTCTGATATTTGCGGACTCTATACTGACAGGGAATGTCCCACAGGATTGGCGCATGGCAAATGTGGTGCCAATATTCAAAAAGGGTCCAAAACAAAGCCTGGAAACTATAGGCCGGTAAGTTTAACATCTGTTGTGGGTAAACTGTTTGAAGGTTTTCTGAGAGATGCTATCTTAGAGCATCTTAACGGAAATAAGCAAATAACGCCATATCAGCATGGCATCATGAGGGATCGGTCATGTCAAACTAATTTAATCAGTTTCTATGAGGAGGTAAGTTCTAGACTTGACAGCGGCGAATCAATGGATGTCGTATATCTGGACTTCTCCAAAGCATTTGACACTGTACCACATAAAAGGTTAGTATATAAAATGAGAATGGTTGGACTGGGAGAAAACGTCTGTATGTGGGTAAGTAACTGGCTGAGGGATAGAAAACAGAGGGTGGTTATTAACGGTACACACTCAGATTGGGTCACTGTCACTAGTGGGGTACCTCAGGGGTCAGTATTGGAGGGGTCACTGTCACTAGTGGGGTACCTCAGGGGTCAGTATTGGGCCCTATTCTCTTCAATATATTTATTAATGATCTCGTAGAAGGCTTGCACAGTAAAATATCAATTTTCGCAGATGACACTAAACAGTGTAAAGTAATTTACACTGAAGAGGACAGTATACTGTATATATATACTACAGAGGACAGTATACTGTATATATACTACAGAGGACAGTATACTGTATGTATACTACAGAGGACAGTACACTGTATATATATACTACAGAGGTCAGTATACTGTATATATACTACAGAGGACAGTATACTACTACAGAGGGATCTGGATAGACTGGAGGCTTGGGCAGATAAGTGGCAGATGAGGTTCAACACTGACAAATGTAAGGTTATGCACATGGGAAGGAATAATGCAAGTCACCCGTACATACTAAATGGTAAAACACTCGGTAACACTGACATGGAAAAGGATCTAGGAATTTTAATAAACAGCAAACTAAGCTGCGAAAACCAGTGTCCGGCAGCTGCTGCCAAGGCCAATAAGATAATGGGTTGCATCAGAAGGCGCATAGATGCCGGTGATGAGAACATAGTCCTACCACTTTACAAATCACTAGTCAGACCACACATGGAGGACTGTGTACAGTTCTGGGCTCCAGTGAACAAGGCAGACATAGCAGAGCTGGAGAGGGTCCAGAGGAGGGCAACTAAAGTAATAACTGGAATGGGGCAACTACAGTACCCTGAAAGATTATCAACATTAGGGTTATTCACTTTAGAAAAAAAACGACTGAGGGGAGATCTAATTACTATGTATAAATATATCAGGGGTCAGTACAGAGATCTCTCCCATCATCTATTTATCCCCAGGACTGTGACGAGGGGACATCCTCTGAGTCTGGAGGAAAGAAGGTTTGTACACAAACATAGAAGAGGATTCTTTACGGTAAGAGCAGTGAGACTATGGAGCTCTCTGCCTGAGGAGGTGGTGATGGTGAGTACAATAAAGCAGTTCAAGAGGGGCCTGGATGTATTTCTGGAGCGTAATGATATTACAGGCTATAGCTACTAGAGAGGGGTCGTTGGTCCAGGGAGTTATTCTGATTGTCTGATTGGAGTCGCAAAGGAATTTTTTATTCCCCTAAAGTGGGGGAAATTGGCTTCTACCTCACAGGGTTTTTTTTTTTGCCTTCCTCTGGATCAACTTGCAGGATAACAGGCCGAACTGGATGGACAAATGTCTTTTTTCGGCCTTATGTACTATGTTACTATGTTACTATGTTACCTAAGGGTGGACTTTATGCAGATCTACACAAAGTGGATGAATCTCAAAGGCTCTGGACAGACTGGAACCTGGCATAAACATGCCCTCACAAATATCGTGAAGGATGTATTTAATGCTGACTGCTGTTAGGTTCCTTCCTTCCACAGGTTGAGAACCACGGTCCTAGAGTAGTCTATAGGCTGTAGCACTTTGTGTTGCTTGGCCACCCCCCCTAACATCCTGTCTGGGTGACCAACATTTGAGCATAAGCTGCATAGCTACATGTACTAAAGTGGTCATAGGAAGTTCTGTTTGCTGTACACTAGACTGCCTCTAGATGCTGCACTGACTTGTTTTAGGTTCCTTCCACTCAAGAGGTCGGGGAGCCAATGGTTGGAAACAACAGTCCTAGAAAAGTCTTCTAGGTTGTAGCTCATGATGTTGTCCTGTAACCACTAACTTTCTATCTGGGTGGTCATCTATCGATTATGTCTGCTGTACAATAGACTGCATCTCTAGGCTGCAGTGACTTGTTCCTTACACTTAAGAACCTGGGAAGCCACATCGAGACCACAGAGTATTTCAAAGGTTGCAGGATTTCACATCGCCTAGAAGATCCCCAACTTGTCGTCTGGTTGGTCACCGGTTGAGCAAACATACCCATTCTGTCTGCTGTACACTAGACTGCCTCCAGATACTGCATTGACTTGCTTTAGGTTCCTTCCACTGAAGAGGCCGAGGAACCACAGGTTGGAGACCACAGCCCTGGAGTATTCTGTAGGTTGTAGCACATAATATTGCCATGTAGCCCCTCTGGGTGGCCACTGGTTGAGCACAAGTACTCATTCTGTCTGCTGTACAATAGACTGCCTCTCCACACTGCACTGACTTGTTTCAGGTTCCTTCCTCTCAGGAAGCATTAGAAGCATTGCAGAAGGAGAGGAGATTTTAGGTTTAATCCCCGGAAGAATCCACATCTCAAGCTCTCAAGGAACACACACCTATCGTGTGGGTTCCGCAGTGTGTAGTAGTCCCCAGTCCTAGACTGTGGCCCCTGGGTGGAGGGTGGATTGATGGCTCTGGATAGAAGGGAGATGCAGCTGCCAGCATATAACACAATGTCCTGCAGCCTACGATATCACATGATCCGCCATTAAACCCGCAATATCACATGACCTCAGAAACACGCCGCCAAAAATAACCAGAGGACAAATACGGGACAGATTCTATCATCACTCAGTGCTGGTTCTGATAGTCTGCAGAATACGTCAGGAGGTAGTGGGAAGGAGCAACGTTCTGTAGAGAGATCAGTGGTGTAATAATCTGCAGGATATATCACTATGTATCTGTCAGGAGGCAGAGAGGACCAAGCGATGTTCTGTAGATCTCTAGAGGTCAGTGGTGTAATAATCTGCAGGATATATCACTATGTATCTCTCAGGAGGCAAAGAAGACAGAGCGATGTTCTGCAGATCTCTAGAGAGGTCAGAGGTGTAATAATCTGCAGGATATATCACTATGTATCTGTCAGGAGGTAGAGAAGACAAAGCGATGTTCTGCAGATCTCTAGAGAGGTCAGTGGTGTAATAATCTGCAGGATAGATCACTATGTATCTGGTAGGAGGTAGAGAAGACAAAGTGATGTTCTGCAGATCTCTAGAGGTCAGAGGTGTAATAATCTGCAGGATATATCATAATGTATCTGTCAGGAGATGGAGAGGACAGAGCGATGTTGTGCAGATCTCTGGAGAGGTCAGTGGAGTAATAATCTGCAGGATATATAACTGTGTATCTGTCAGGAGGTGGAGAGGACAGAGAGATGTTCTGCAGATCTCTAGAGAGACAAGTGGTGTAATAATCTGCAGGATATATCACTATGTATATGTCAGGAGATGGAGAGGACAGAGCAATGTTCTGCAGATCTCTAGAGGTCAGTGGTGTAATAATCTGCAGGATATATCACTATGTATCTGTCAGAAGGTAGAGAGGACAGAGCGATGTTCTGCAGATCTCTAGAGGGGTCGGTGGTGTAATAATCTGCAGGATATATATCACTATGTATCTGTCAGAAGGTAGAGAGGACAGCGTGATGTTCTGCAGATCTCTAGAGATCAGTGGTGTAATAATCTGCAGGATATATCACTATGTATCTGTCAGGAGGTAGAGAGGACAGCGCGATGTTCTGCAGTTCTCTAGAGGGATGACTGGATCCAATAAGCCCAGCACTATGAGACCAGTTTGAGTATACAGGGTACAGGGTTTCCAGGGCTGGTATTTACCTCTCTGGTTGCAGCGTTTGGCTCCAGGACATTCTGATCAGGAATCCGACAATTCACCTGGGGGTCTGGGGGTCACCTGGCTGCAGGGAAGAGACATCGCTGGCACCCCCCGAAATATCATTCATCCTTTCCAGGAATGCGAAACCTCAACATAAGTCAATATAACCATTTACGGGTCAGCAGACCTGTGCTCGGAGCACTTACTCACCAGTACACCGGGCCTTACTAATATCAGAGCACTTACTCACCAATACACAGAGCCTTACTAATATTAGAGCACTTACTCACCACTACACAGAGCCTTACTAATATTAGAGCACTTACTCACCACTACACAGAGCCTTACTAATATCAGAGCACTTACTCACTAATCCAGAGAGCCTTACTAATACCAGAGCACTTACTCACTAATCCAGAGAGCCTTACTAATACCAGAGCACTTACTCACCAATACACTGAGCCTTACTAATATCAGAGCATTTACTCACCACTACACAGAGCCTTACTAATATCAGAGCACTTACTCACCAAAACACAGAGCAATCAACACACTAATACTCAGAACATTTACTAATATCAGAGCACTTACTCACTAATCCACAGAGTCTTACTAATATCAGAGCACTTACTAATATCAGAGCACTTACTCACCAACACACAGAGCCTTACTTATATCAGAGCAAGTACTCACCACTACAGAGCCTTACTAATATCATAGCACTTACTCACCACTACACAATACCTTACTAATATTAGAGCACTTACTCGCCACTACACAGAGCCTAACTAATATTAGAGCACTTACTCACCACTACACAATACCTTACTAATATTAGAGCATTTACTCACCACTACACAGAGCCTTACTAATATTAGAGCACTTACTCACCACTAGACAGAGCCTTACTAATATTAGAACACTTACTCACCACTACACAGAGCCTTACTAATATTAGAACACTTACTCACCACTACACAGAGCCTTACTAATATCAGAGCACTCACCACTCACCACTACACAGAGCCTTACTAATATTAGAGCACTTACTCACCACTACACAGAGCCTTACTAATATTAGAGCACTTACTCACCACTACACAATACCTTACTAATATTAGAGCACTTACTCACCACTACACAGAGCCTAACTAATATTAGAGCACTTACTCACCACTACACAGAGCCTTACTAATATCAGAGCACTCACCACTCACCACTACACAGAGCCTTACTAATATTAGAGCACTTACTCACCACTACACAGAGCCTTACTAATATTAGAGCACTTACTCACCACTACACAGAGCTTTACTAATATTAGAGCACTTACTCACCACTACACAGAGCCTTACTAATATTAGAGCACTTACTCACCACTACACAGAGCTTTACTAATATTAGAGCACGTACTCACCACTACACAGAGCTTTACTAATATTAGAGCACTTACTCACCACTACACAGAGCTTTACTAATATTAGAGCACTTACTCACCACTACACAGAGCTTTACTAATATTAGAGCACTTACTCACCACTACACAGAGCCTTACTAATATTAGAGCACTTACTCACCACTACACAGAGCCTTACTAATATCAGAGCACTTACTCACCACTAAACAGAGCCTTACTAATATTAGAGCACTTACTCACCACTACACAGAGCCTTACTAATATTAGAGCACTTACTCACCACTACACAGAGCCTTACTAATATCAGAGCACTTACTCACTAATCCACAGAGCCTTACTAATACCTGAGCACTTACTCACCAATACACTGAGCCTTACTAATATCAGAGCATTTAATCACCACTACACAGAGCCTTACTAATATCAGAGCACTTACTCACCAAAACACAGAGCAATCAACACACTAATACTCAGAACATTTACTAATATCAGAGCACTTAGTCACTAATCCACAGAGTCTTACTAATATCAGAGCACTTATTTACTAATCCACAGAGCCTTACTAATATCAGAGCACTTACTCACTAACCCACAGAGCCTTACAAATATCAGAGCACTTACTCACCAACACACAGAGCCTTACTAAAATCAGAGCAAGTACTCACCACTACAGAGCCTTACTAATATCAGAGCACTTACTCGCCACTACACCGAGCCTAACTAATATTAGAGCACTTACTCACCACTACACAATACCTTACTAATATTAGAGCATTTACTCACCACTACATAGAGCCTTACTAATATTAGAGCACTTACTCACCACTACACAGAGCCTTACTAATATTAGAGCACTTACTCACCACTACACAGAGCCTTACTAATATTAGAGCACTTACTCACCAGTACACAGAGCCTTACTAATATAAGAGCACTTACTCACCAATACACAGAGCTTTACTAATATTAGAGCACTTACTCACCAGTACACAGAGCCTTACTAATATAAGAGCACTTACTCACCACTACACAGAGCTTTACTAATATTAGAGCACTTACTCACCACTACACAGAACCTTACTAATAATAGAGCACTTACTCACCACTGAACAGAGCCTTACTAATATTAGAACACTTACTCACCACTACACAGAGCCTTACTAATATCAGAGCACTTACTCACCACTACACAGAGCCTTACTAATATAAGAGCACTTACTCACCACTACACAGAGCCTTACTAATATTAGAGCACTTACTCACCACTACACAGAACCTTACTAATAATAGAGCACTTACTCACCACTGAACAGAGCCTTACTAATATTAGAACACTTACTCACCACTACACAGAGCCTTACTAATATTAGAGAACTTACTCACCACTACACAGAGCCTTACTAATATTAGAGAACTTACTCACCACTACACAGAGCCTAACTAATATTAGAGCACTTACTCACCACTACACAGAGCCTTACTAATATTAGAGCACTTACTCACCACTACACAGAGCCTTACTAATATCAGAACACTTACTCACTAATCCACAGAGGCTTACTAATATCAGAGCACTTACACACCAATACACAGATCAATCAGCACAGTAATACTCAGAGCACTTACTAGTATCAGATCACTTACTCACTAATCCACAGTGCCTTACTAATACTCAGAGCACTTACTAGTATCAGATCACTTACTCACTAATCCACAGTGCCTTACTAATACTCAGGGAACCTACTCAACAATACACAGAGGTATCGGCAGGCTAGGGGTATGTTCAGAAGGAGGATTTTAAAACCCTCTGTGTATCCCATGGCAGGAACTGCTGCGCTGTGCGGTGACTCCTGCCGTGGGTTTTCATGCTCTAGGTTTAGCGCCATTGAATGGAGGCTCCCGCTGCGGCTTTGTGAGTGATCCGCCCGGTAACTGGTACAGGTCCATTCTTGGTCTTGAAGACCGCGCAGCAAAAATCCTTTGCTGTATGAGGCCTAATCCAAAGAGCAATCAGCACAATGTTATCAGAGCACTTACCCACTGATCCACAGAGCAATTAGCACACTGCTATCAGAGCACTTACTCACTAATTGCGGAAGCACGGAACGGAACCCCAGAAAGCCCTCCGTAGTGCTTCTGTAGTGTTCCGTTCCGCATCTTCAGATTTGAGGACCCATTAATAAATAAATGGGTCCGCATCCGCGATGGAATGGCCACGGAACGGTGCCTGTGTATTGCGGATCTGCAAAAGCGGTCCGCAATACGGCAACGGGCAGCACACGCTCGTGTGAACGAGCCCTAATTCACAGAGCAATCAGTACACTAATACTCAGAGCACTTACTCACTAATCCACAGAGCAATCAGATACTCAGAGCAATAACTCACTAATCCACAGAGCAATCAGCACACTGATATCCGACCACTTACTCACTAATCCACAGAGCAATCAGCACACAGATATCCGACCACTTACTCACTAATCCAGAGAGCAATCAGCACACTGAGATCAGAGCATTTACTCACTGATAGACTTCTTTAGAAACCATTTGTCACTAGTACTAAGAACACTTATTCACTGATACAGTATTTCTAGCTAACTTACTCACACAGTCGCTCACTAATTCCTAAACCACTTACTCACTGATCCCTGTTGGCTCAGGAGCTCATTAATTTATTTATTTTATGCACTTATATAGCGCTACTATATTCCGCAGAGCTTTACAGACATTAGCATCCAACTGCACTGCTATAGATTCTGTGCCCTCCTCAGTAGACAGCTAACACACTGTTCGCACATTTCCACACTCACAATGGTGCACTTACTCACTGTTCACCCTCGCGCAGCGTACTCACTGATCCCTGAGCTCCTGCCTTCATGCTCTCACTTTTCCAGTCGCCACGTCTGCTCCGTCACTGACCTTTCCTATGAGTGAGGCGCGTGGAGCCGAGCATGGACACCTGATCCGGGCACAGGCAGCGTCCTGAGCTATATCCAGAGTGATCAACACCTCCACTGGTCCCCAAACTGCAGAGTATTACACCCAGACCGGCTGCAGAGCATTACACCCAGACAGGCTGCAGAGTATTACACCCAGACAGGCTGCAGAGTATTACACCCAGACAGAATGCTGAGCATTACACCCAGACCGGCTGCAGAGCATTACACCCAGACAGGCTGCAGAGTATTACACCCAGACAGGCTGCAGAGTATTACACCCAGACCATAAACAGGCTGCAGAGTATTACACCCAGACAGGCCGCAGAGTATTACACCCAGACAGGCTGCAGAGTATTACACCCAGACAGAATGCTGAGTATTACACCCAGACAGGCTGCAGAGTATTACACCCAGACAGGCTGCAGAGTATAACACCCAGACCCCCAGACAGGCTGCAGAGTAGTACACCCAGACAGACTGCCGAGTATTACACCCAGACAGGAAGCAGAGTATTACACCCAGACCATAAACAGGCTGCAGAGGATTACACCCAGACAGGCTGCAGAGTATTACACCCAGACCCCCAGACAGGCTGCAGAGTATTACACCCAGACAGGCTGCAGAGTATTACACCCAGACAGGCTGCAGAGTATTACACCCTGGCAGGCTGCAGAATATTAGACCCAGACAGGCTGCAGAATATTGCACCCAGACAGGCTGCAGAGTATTACACCCAGACCCTTAGACAGGCTGCAGAGTATTACACCCAGACCCCCAGATAGACTGCAGAGTATTACACCCAGACCCCCATACAGGATGCACAGTATTACACCCAGACAGGCTGCAGAGTATTACACCCAGATAGGCTGCAGAGTATTACACCCAGACCCCAGACAGGCTGCAGAATATTGCACCCAGACAGGCTGCAGAGTATTACACCTAGACCCCCAGACAGGCTGCAGAGTATTACACCCAGACCCCCAGACAGACTGCAGAGTATTACACCCAGACCCCCAGACAGGCTACAGAATATTACACCATTCAACTTGAATTGGTCCGTGATCCGTCCGCACGACCAAAAAAATAGACTTTTTTTTTTTGCGGTGCGGAGGCACAGACAGAAAACCATGGAAGTGTTATGCAGAGCTTCCGTGAGGTTCCGTGCCTCTGTTCTGCACCGCACCTCATTTCCAGACTGCGGACCCATTCAAGTGAAGGGGTACGTCATCCGTGATGCGGTGCACACACGGCGGGTGCCCATTTATTGCGGACCCGCTGTTTGCTTAGGGCTCATGCACATGACCGTTGTCAGCCAGTGCCCGTATTGCAAGCCGTTTGCGCGCCGCATCATGGATGTGGACCCATTCACTTCAACATGTTCTATTTTTGAAGTTTGCAGTTTTTCCAAGTTGAATGAATCGGCATCTGTCTGCACCAGCCACATGACCGTATGTATTTTGGGGTCCGCAAAACACGGACATGCAAAAAAAAAAAGCGGAATGGACACGGACAAAAAATATGTTCGTGTGCATGAGCTCTTAATTTAAGACCAGTTTTCGATCGGTATATTCCAGTCGTATTAGGCGTCCGTATTATGAATTTGTTTTCCAGCACAGCCGGGGGCCACCGCCCCAAGCTCACCGCATCATAGAGCATAGCTCGGTCAGCCGCAGCACGTGTCTGTAACATGGAGGCATAAACACGCCTGGAATATGCTTGTCTGAGACTGGCCTGGGGGTAATGCTCTGCAGTCTTAGGGCTCGTTCACACGAACGTGTGCTGCCCGTTGCCATATTGCTGACCGCATTTGCAGATCCACAATACACGGGCACCATTCCGTGGCCATTCAGCATCACGGATGCGGACCCATTCATTTCAATGGGTCCGCAAATCCGGAGATGAGGACCGGTGTGGAACGGAAGAACGTTATTCCGCATCGCAAAAAGATAAAACTTGCTCTATCTTTTTTCAGTTTATGTTCAGTTTTTTGCGTTCAGTATACGGAACCATACATTTTAATAGATCCGCAAAAAAATGGAAGGTATTCCGTATTCCTTCCGTTTCCATATTTTCGTTCCGTTCAAAGATAGAACATGTCTTATTATTCTCCGCATAACAGACAAGGATCGTACTGTTCTATCAGGGGTCAGCTGTTCCGTTTACGCAAAAAATGGAATGCACTCGGACGTCATCCGTATTTTTGCAGACTGCAAAATACTGAAAAAGCCATATGGTCGTGTGCAAGGGGCCTTTTTCAGTGTTTTGCAGTCTGTTTTTCACGGATCCGTTGTTTCTGTTCCGTTTTTCCGTATGGCATATACAGTATACAGTAATTACATAGAAAAAATTTGGGCTGGGCATAAAATTTTCAATAGATGGTTCCGCAAAAATGGAACGGATACGGAAGACATACGGATGCATTTCCGTATGTGTTCCTTTTTTTTGCGGACCCATTGACTTGAATGGAGCCATGGAACGTGATTTGGGGGCAATAATAGGACATGTTCTATCTTTCAATGGAACAGAAAAATGGAAATATGGAATGCATACGGAGTAAATTCCGTTTTTTTGCGGAACCATTGAAATGAATGGTTCCGTATACGGAACGCAAAAAAAATTGTGTGAACGAGCCCTTAATGTGGGTTTTCAGTGTAATACTCTGCAGCCTGCCTGGGGGTCTAGGTGCAATGCTTTGCGACAGCAGACAGTTTTCCCCCAAAATGTGGCCACTTTTTAATTCTACAATCATAAGATATCCCACGGAGCGGTGAGTAACTAACCAGGCTGCCATCCCCTGTCGCCGCCCGCTTACCCGTAGACGTCAGTGTAACTTCTGTTAAAAGAGCTTGAAAGGGGGTTGGATCCAGAATGGTCCTCTCTCTGCGCTCTGTGACACTCTCGAGGCCTTGCTCGGTAATATCTAGAGGTCATCTCTTGCCTAATGTGGTCTCCCCAGCTGACCCAGTAAGCGGCGTCTCCCCAGGTCCCACATTACACCCTCCTGCCAACGCTTACTGATGGACATGACCACCAGCATTGTGGTGCACAATGCAGATGTCCTCGTCAGCCTCAGGCTCCTTCTGACAATGTCTGGGGGGCATTTATTAAGCATGTTGCGCCAGAATTATGGCATAAAATGCGCCAAAAAGAATGGCATTTTCATCTGCCCCAAAAATATCAAACGTTTTCTCCACAACTTTCACCATAAAGAATGCATCACGCCAGAAATGAGTTATAAATGTCAAAGTGGGCTATCAAATTGGCGCACGTTACGTCTCATTTATCATCCTCTTATCGGCAGAAATTGCTCAAATTGTTGCAGATAATTAAGTCGGCTTATGTGGTGGCGTTTGTGTAAAAAGTCGCATTTAGGAAAAGAAAAACCTCACGGAAACAAGTGATCGGTGAGTTTAAAAACAGGAGGCGTTTATTTTTCTCTAATATAAATGAGCTAAACAGCCGGTTCTGTCAGTAAAGTGACATCCAACAAAAACAATAACAAAAACGTCCCGAGTCTGAGACAAAAGTTGCAATTTACAAGTGGAAATGTCGCAAATGTGTTTCAAAAGTCGCAAGGGCGGTCTGGACAGGGGGGTGGCTGAAAGGGCGCATTTCAGTTTAGAAAAAGTGCGCCTTTTGATATATGTGATAAACAATTCAGCACTTTTGATTTGTAACGTTAGTATTTTTTTTGGCGCAAATTACGCCATTATTGATAAATGTTCCCCACCGTCTCTTCAAGTAGAACAAGTAGTCTTTTCCTGACAAGGCGAATACACGTTTACCCTCCTTACATCGAACCAAAGACGGAACTGCACCAAATGTAAAATATACACCAGCCTCGGAGGTTGCACAGAGCCATAATAAAGAAACCCGCGCCCAGTGCTACATGGAGAGCCCCAACTAAACCCCAACAAATTAGGTGAATGGCCTCTGAACCCACTGCTTTTGGTGGGATCAACCAACGATGGAATATGGAGGTGGGTGTTTCAAGTCTCTGCTGATTGCAGTTGTTGGGGACAGGTTAAGACCAGGCAGTTAGATTTCCATATTCCTGATCCTTTTCTTCTCATGGGAAATAAGCAATCGCCAGGGGAGTCTAGAGGGACATGGGGGATCTGGATGAGGACAGGGGAGTCTAAAGGGGGGACAGAGGAGTCTGGAGGGGGGGCAGAGGAGTCTAGAGGGGGGGCAGAGGAGTCTAGAGGGACATGGGGGGTCTGGAGGGGGACAGGGGAGTCTAGAGGGACATGGGGGATCTGGATGAGGACAGGGGAGTCTAAAGGAGGGACAGAGGAGTCTGGAGGGGGGGCAGAGAAGTCTAGAGGGACAGAGGAGTCTGGAGGGGGACAGAAGAGTCTAGAGGGGGGACAGAGGAGTCTAGAGGGACATGGGGGATCTGGAGGGGGACAGGGGAGTCTAGAGGGGGGACAGAGGAGTCTGGAGGGGGACAGAAGAGTCTAGAGGGGGGACAGAGGAGTCTAGAGGGACATGGGGGATCTGGAGGGGGACAGGGGAGTCTAGAGGGGGGACAGAGGAGTCTGGAGGGGGACAGAGGAGTCTGGTGGGGGACAGAGGAGTCTGGAGGGGGACAGAGGAGTCTGGAGGGGGGACAGAGGAGTCTAGAGGGGGGACAGAGGAGTCTAGAGGGACAGAGGAGTCTGGAGGGGGGCAGAGGAGTCTAGAGGGGGGACAGAGGAGTCTAGAGGGACATGGGGGGTCTGGAGGGGGACAGGGGAGTCTAGAGGGGGGACAGAGGAGTCTGGAGGGGGACATGGGGGGTCTGGAGGGGGACAGGGGAGTCTAGAGGGGGGACAGAGGAGTCTGGTGGGGGACAGAGGAGTCTGGAGGGGGACAGAGGAGTCTAGAGGGACATGGGGGTCTGGGTGAGGACAGGGGAGTCTAGAGGGGGGACAGAGGAGTCTGGAGGTGGACAGGGGAGTGTAGAGGAGGGACAGAGGAGTCTGAAGGGGGACAGGGGAGTCTAGAGGGGGACAGAGGAGTCTAGAGGGACATGGAGGGTCTGGAGGGGGACAGGGGAGTCTAGAGGGACATGGGGGATCTGGATGAGGACAGGGGAGTCTAAATGGGGACAGAGGAGTCTGGAGGGGGGCAGAGGAGTCTAGAGGGACAGAGGAGTCTGGAGGGGGACAGAGGAGTCTAGAGGGGGGACAGAGGAGTCTAGAGGGACATGGGGGACCTGGAGGGAGTCAGGGGAGTCTAGAGGGGGGGACAGAGGAGTCTAGAGGGACATGGGGGGTCTGGAGGGGGACAGGGGAGTTTAAAGGGGGGACAGAGGAGTCTGGTGGGGGACAGAGGAGTCTGAAGGGGGACAGAGGAGTCTAGAGGGGGGACAGAGGAGTCTAGAGGGGGGACAGGGGAGTGTAGAGGAGGGACAGAGGAATCTGGAGGGGGACAGGGGAGTCTAGAGGGGGGACAGAGGAGTCTAGAGCGACATGGGGGGTCTGGAGGGGGACAGGGGAGTCTAGAGGGACATGGGGGATCTGGATGAGGAAAGGGGGGACAGAGGAGTCTGAAGGGGGACAGAGGAGTCTAGAGGGGGGGCAGAGGAGTCTAGAGGGGGGACAGAGAAGTCTAGAGGGACAGAGGAGTCTGGAGAAGGACAGAGTAGTCTAGAGGGGGGACAGAGGAGTCTAGAGGGACATGGGGGGTCTGGAGGGGGACAGGGGAGTCTAGAGGGGGGGACAGAGGAGTCTGGTGGGGGACAGAGGAGTCTGGAGGGGGACAGAGGAGTCTAGAGGGGGACAGAGGAGTTTGGAGGGGGACAGGGGAGTCTGGATGGGGACAGAGGAGTCTTGAGGTGGACAGGGGAGTGTAGAGGAGGGACAGAGGAGTCTGGAGGGGGACATGGGAGTCTAGAGGGGGGACAGAGGAGTCTGGAGGGGGACAGGGGAGTCTAGAGGGGGGACATAGGAGTCTGGAGGGGGACAGGGGAGTCTGGAGGGGGACAGAGGAGTCTAGAGGGACATGGGGGGTCTGGATGAGGACAGGGGAGTCTAAAGGGGGACAGAGGAGTCTGGTGGGGGGGGACAGAGGAGTCTGGTGGGGGACAGAGGAGTCTGTAGGGGGACAGAGGAGTCTAGAGGGACATGGGGGGTCTGGAGGGGGACAGGGGAGTCTAGAGGGGGGAGAGAGGAGTTTGGAGGGGGACAGGGGAGTCTGGATGGGGACAAAGGAGTCTAGAGGGACATGGGGGGTCTGGGTGAGGACAGGGGAGTCTAGAGGGGGGACAGAGGAGTCTTGAGGTGGACAGGGGAGTGTAGAGGAGGGACAGAGGAGTCTGGAGGGGGACAGGGGAGTCTAGAGGGGGGACAGAGGAGTCTGGAGGGGGACAGGGGAGTCTAGAGGGGGGACAGAGGAGTCTGGAGGGGGACAGGGGAGTCTGGAGGGGGACAGAGGAGTCTAGAGGGACATGGGGGGTCTGGATGAGGACAGGGGAGTCTAGAGGGGGACAGAGGAGTCTGGTGGGGGACATGGGAGTCTGGAGGGGGACAGAGGAGTCTAGAGGGACATGGGGGGTCTGGAGGGGGACAGGGGAGTCTAGAGGGGGGACAGAGGAGTCTGGAGGGGGACAGAGGAGTCTGGAGGGGGGACAGAGGGGTCTGGAGGGGGACAGAGGAGTCTAGAGGGACATGGGGGGTCTGGATGAGGACAGGGGAGTCTAGAGGGGGACAGAGGAGTCTGGTGGGGGACAGGGGAGTCTGGAGGGGGACAGAGGAGTCTAGAGGGACATGGGGGGTCTGGAGGGGGACAGGGGAGTCTAGAGGGGGGACAGAGGAGTCTGGAGGGGGACAGAGGAGTCTGGAGGGGGGACAGAGGAGTCTGGAGGGGGACAGAGGAGTCTAGAGGGACATGGGGGGTCTGGATGAGGACAGGGGAGTCTAGAGGGGGACAGAGGAGTCTGGTGGGGGACATGGGAGTCTGGAGGGGGACAGAGGAGTCTAGAGGGACATGGGGGGTCTGGAGGGGGACAGGGGAGTCTAGAGGGGGGACAGAGGAGTCTGGAGGTGGACAGAGGAGTCTGGAGGTGGACAGAGGAGTCTAGAGGGGGGACAGAGGAGTCTGGAGGGGGGCAGAGGAGTCTGGAGGGGGGACAGAGGAGTCTGGAGGGGGGACAGAGGAGTCTAGAGGGACATGGGGGGTCTGGATGAGGACAGGGGAGTCTAGAGGGGGACAGAGAAGTCTGGTGGGGGACAGGGGAGTCTGAAGGGGGACAGAGGAGTCTAGAGGGACATGGGGGGTCTGGAGGGGGACAGGGGAGTCTAGAGGGGGGACAGAGGAGTCTGGAGGGGGACAGAGGAGTCTAGAGGGGGGGACAGAGGAGTCTGGAGGGGGAGAGAGGAGTCTGGAGGGGACAGGGGAGTCTAGAGGGGGGACAGAGGAGTATGGATGTAAATGAACCCAAAGGGTCTGTCCGGAGTAGGAAAAAGGCTCTTTTTCCCCCTAAAACAGCACCCCTCTTGTACATGGCCGTGCCTGGAACTACAATTTAATACCAACACAGTCTATGGACATGAGAGATGTGTCTTTCGAATCCTGAAAAAACTAAATAATAAAAGCCCCTACTAAGCCTTAGTGAGTGTTCACACAGATTTGTGGCAGAAATGTATGGCGCTCTCCCTTTTATCAGCAGAATCAACCCTATGCTGCAGAGCCGTCCCCGTACACATGTAGGCAAATCTACAGTATGGGTGCTCTAGTATAAATCCTCGCACCCTGCCTGGGGTCCTACCCATCTTGCTGTGCCTCATGTCTCTATTTCATCCTATGGTCTATGGCTGGCTGACTTAAAATGTTTCTTAAAGGGTTAACCCAGCTGAAGTCCATTCCTTGTGAGAAATGATCAAGTGTCTGGCAGGGCCGGCTACCATCATTGTTCCATTTCCCAGCAGGATACAATGAAGGGAACATGACACGGTGCTGCCTGCACGGGATAGTGTCAGGTACAAGGCCGGGGTTGTCAGACCGACCCCCGGGAGGCGTTCAGATATCATCACCTGCACCCGTGCACTCTGCAGATCTTATAGCCCCTAGCACTTGGCTGCAGAGCTTGCAATTATCATGGTGAAGACGAGGTACGAATCCCGAGATCTGGACATTAAACTCAGACACATTCCAAGCAACTTGTCACACCTACACCTTCATAGGGGGTCATTTATTAAGACCGGTCATTTATACGCCGGCCTTAATTCCCTTGCGCTGGCCGCGGATGCGCCAAAGTTATGTAGAGGCGCAGGCCTCTACATAGCTTTGGCGCTTGGTTTCGCCGGCTCCTTTGGTGGCATAGTTTAAGACCATTTCCCACGCCATAAACTGGGGTAGAAAATGGTAAATGAGACCACCCACCCACGCCATGCCCCCTTTTTCCACCACCTTGAGCGGGGAAATCCCTTTGCAACAAAATCTGCGCCTTAAATATGCCAAAAAGTGGTATATATTTCCTAATAAATGACCCCCATAAAGCTTATAGCTTTTCTAATAGATTGTTTTTATTGTTTTATACTTGCTATTTTCAAGCTTTGATTGCTGTCAGTGAATGAAAACACTGTCATTTTCATTCATAGTCAGTAATCCTGTACAGAGCGGGTGAATACAATACACCAGGGACCAGCAGCCTCCGGCACGCCAGCTGTTCTGAAACCACAACTCCCAGAGTCCTCCTCTCACTTCTATGGGAATTACAAGCACCACAGAGCAAGTGTGCATGCTGGGAGTTGTAGTTTCACAGCAGCTGGCCCCTGGTCTAGACAATACTCTGTGGAGCACATTTATTAAAAAAGACTGGAATATTTGATACCCCCGTCTTCATTGCCTTAAATTTATGATCCCTTAATAAATCAGCTTAAGGCCTCATGCACACCAACGTATTTCCTTTCCGTGTCCGATCCGTTTTTTTCTGCGGACCGTATACTGAACCATTCATTTCAATGGGTCTGCAAAAAAAATGGAAGTTACTACATGTGCATTCTGTTTCCATATGTCCGTATTTCGGTTCTGCAAAAAAATAGAGCATGTCCTATTATTGTCCGCATTACGGACAAGGATAGGACTGTTCTATCAGGGGCCGGCTGTTCCGTTCCGCAAAATACAGGATGCACTTGGACGTCATCCGTATCCATTTTTTGCAGACCGCAAAATACATACGGTCGTGTGCATGAGGCCTAATCGTGTTTGGTTCAAGTCTGACCTCTAGTGGTTGTTTTCGTGTAAAACGGGTTCATATTCACTATAACCTGTCTCATTGGTCTCTGCATGAAAAAATTGCGCAAATGACCGGAAAAAAGTCGCAACTCTAAGGGGCCATTTACTAAGCTCGCCTTTCTTTTAAATAAAAAAATAAAAAACTGTCTGTCTTCAACTTGCGCCTCATTTATTAACCCTTAATAAATCTGGGCTGTATTTTTTGTTTAAGGCCTCTTGCACACAAACATTTTTTTTTCCGTTTCCGTTCCGTTTTTGCAGATTCTGTTTGCGGTCCGTATGCAAAACCATTCATTACAATGGTTCCGGGAAAAAACGGAATGTACTCCGTATGCATTCCGTTTCCGTATTTCCGCTCTGCTGAAAGATAGAACTTGTCCTATTATTGCCCGCAAATAACGTTCCGCGACTAGTGTTGAGCGAACTTGTGTTTTAAGTTCGGCGTCTAAAGTTCGGGTTATCGAAGAATCCCGTTATGGATTCCGCTACCACGGACCATAACGGAATTTAGAATCCATAACGGGATTCTTCGATAACCCGAACTTTAGACGCCGAACTTAAAACACAAGTTCGCTCAACACTATCCGTGACTCCTATCAATTCAATGGGTCCTCAAAAAAAACGGAATGCATCCGGAATGCATCCGTATGTCTTCCGTATCCGTACCGTTTTTGCGGAACCATCTATTGAACATTTTATAATCACCCCAATTTTTTTATGCACTTACTGTTTAAACATTATTGTATGCTTTTGTTTACTTTTGCGATCTCTCAAAATCGGAAACCAAACAGAAAAATGGAACAGCAAAACGGAACGGAAGCGGAAAGATGCGATGCGTTATTCACGGATGGTTGCTAAGAGATGTTGTTTGTATACCTTCAGTTTTTTAATCACGCGAGTGAAAAACGCATCAAAACGCATTGCACCGCGCGATAAAAACTGAACACCTGAATGCGATCGCAGACAAAACTGAATGACTTTTGCGTGCGAAATGAACGCATCCGCAACGCATCCGGACCTAATCCGGACGCGCTCGTCTTCAATGGGCCTTAGGCACAAAAGTTAGAAAACGTCTTAATTTGTCTTTAGAGGCGCAAAAGCCTCTAAAACAGGCAGATTTGTAAAAAAAAAATGTGGTAGAAGAAAAAGATAAGACCGTCGTAAACAGCCTTTCTATTCATGGAAACAGGCGAATCCACAATAGTAAATGTGCCCTTATCGCTTTCAATGCCAAAAATTGCACAAGTTCCCCCTCAAAACATATAGGAAAAATACGCCTGGTCAGGAGTGGAGTAGAAATAAGGCTGTTTAGGTGCAAAAAAAGGCACACAACATAAATACATAGAAAATAAGGCACAAAACGACTCAAAAAATTTGTCTCAAAATAAGAATTGGACGAACAAAGTGCAAACACCTAAACAGGTGCAATACCCAATTGGTCCATGAGACTTAAAAAAGAAGACAGCTTTTTTACCTCTGAAAATAGGCTATACTATACTTTACTATAGTGAATGCGCCCCATCACCTGCGCCCGCGCCCGCTGCAGATCGGATAGCCCCTAGCACTTGGTGATGACGAGGCACCAACCCCGAGATCCAGACATAAAACTCAGACCTTTTCCTATTTTATAAGCAGGTTCATAAAGCTTATACAAAAGGCATTTTTCTAATAGATCACTATTGTCAAGCTTTGATTGCTGTCAGTGAATGAAAACATTGCAGTTTCCATTCAGAGGCAGTAAACCTGTACAGAGCAGGTCCTGCTGGATACAATGCTCTGTGACTCCAGACTGATACATTGTAGCAAACTGGAGAGCTCTGCGGCTGCTGGTGGGTCAGTTCACATTACCGTTGTGTTGTCAAACAGAGGAACAGGTTGCTTTCATCCCTATAATCGCCTAGCAACCATGCCTGAAAATCACACCGCATCCGCACTTGCTTGCGATTTCTTTACGCAGACCCGCTCATTTCTATGGGGCCTGCGTTGCGTGAAAATCACCGCTCATGTGCACAGCCCCATAGAAGTGAATGGGTCCAGAATCAGTGCGGGTGCAATGCGTTCACCTCACGTATTGCACCCGCGCGGAATTCTCGCCCGTGTGAAAGGGGCCTTAAGGCTGGTGCTACTAGGGGTTCTTGGCCGCAACACCCATTGCGTGACTATAGTTTGCTGTGTAGCGGTGCAGCCATTGAATTGTATGGGGTCGCACTTGCACTTGCAACTCTGACCTCAGAATCACCAAAGATTTCAGCACTGCTGGATTTCCTGTGGTTGGGGGTGACATGCGAGTCGCGCTGCCACTGTATTCGGTTCAATGCTAAACAGTGATCTTTGGTCACGTGATAGGTTTTGCGACCATGATCGCCGTGCAGCCCCAGCCTAAGGCTACTTTCGCACTGGCGTTTTGGTTTCCGTTTCTCAGATCCGTTCAGGGCTGTCACACGCGGTCCAAAACGGATCAGTTTCCGTCTCCATTCCGCTATGGAAGCTGCTAGCAGCATTTTGGTGACCGCCTGACGATGCAGAGGCAAACGGATCCGTCAAGTCAATGGGGATGGATCCGTTTTCATTGACACAATATGGCACAATAGAAAACGGATCCGCCCCCCATTGACTTTGAATGATGTTCAAGACATATCCGTTTTGGCTACGTTACAGATAATACAAACGGATCCGTTCAGAACGGATGCGGACGGTTGTATTATCTGAACGGATCCGTCTGTGCAGATCCATGACTGATCCGCACCAAACGCGAGTGTGAAAGTAGCCAAAGGTCTCTTTCTGACACCAGGGTATCGCGGACGTGGCTCTCCATGGACAGCACACGTACCCACTGACTTCAATGCGGTTTTCCACGGACCGTTGTCCATGGCGACACAACGGAAGCACGCCCGATTCCATCATTACGTATCCCTCATGTACATTATGGTCTAAGAAAACCACAGAAAACCACAGAACAACACGGATGTCATCCGTGTTTAGGGCTCATGCGCATGACCTTATATTATTTCAGCATCCGATTCGTATTTTTTGCGGGTCGGATGCGGACCCATTCACTTCGATTGTGCCGCAAAAGACGCAGACAGCGCTCTGTGTGCCGCCCGCATCCATATTTCCGTTCCGCGGCCCTGCAAAAAAAGATAGAACATTTCATATTCTTGTCCATATTACGGACAAGGATAGGACAGTTCTATAATGGGCCGGACGTTCTGATCCGCAAAATGCAGAGCGCACGCAGCCGCTATCCACGGTTTGCGGACCACAAAACATGTTACAGTTATGTGCATGAGCCCTTAGTCTGTGACGGACCATTGGCAGGAGATACTCAGAGGCTCATGAAACTAATTTTCAGCCTGGCTGTGTCCGTGGAATACAGATGACACAAAGAGGGCAAAAAACGGACACGCGAACAAAACACAGATACTTCACGGACATCTTCAGTGAACCACTGACCATCTTGTCACAGATGTCATCATGGACAGTTTTCTTGCTCCAGTTACCCCACTCACCACCCACTCTTCATCTAGAGTAAGTGGAATAACAATGCAAAATGCACAAATAAGTCCAAAAAGTCGCAAAACCCAAAGTGGCGACTTTCAGAAGCCGGGATTACGGAGCGCTGCCCCATCCATCCCCTATGTCTAAGCACAGGTTTGTAGCTGCTTCCATCCTCTACCTGCCGGACTGTGCTCCCTTCAGAGACCACTCACCTGGGGGTCCCCTCCTTGGTCAGCGGCACCTCTTCCTCGGTCAATTCCTCCTCCTTGCAGCAGCAGAAGATTAAGGAGAAAGGAGACGGCAGGTTCTTGAGGCGGCTGGCGGAGTTCCCCATTTATAAATGGGTAAATCTCACTCCTAGAACTCGGCAGAGTAAGACTCTCAGACAGGAAGTGTCTTTTCCTTTTCCCCCCAAATAACAATGCCTAGGAGCAGCCCTTCCCAAACGAGGTAGACCCCCGCCACCACGAGACTGCCCTCCTGACCGGAGAAGTGGTGCCCGGGGGTGGGGGCACCTGGTGTAATGTCAGACTGATGCTCCATGAGATTTCCTCACCCAATTATTACAAAATGTCACCAGAGTGTCTCAACGATTAACCCCTGTCATGCCAGAAAAGCACGGGGCCAAGAGTATCATACATAATAAGCTTAGATACACAGCTCCGCAGATAGTATCACTTATGTTTATTATCCCTGTACTGTGACATCACTGTGTGTATTATCCCTGTACTGTGACATCACTGTGTTTATTATCTCTGTACTGTGACATCACTGTGTTTATTATCTATGTACTGTGACATCACTGTGTGTATTATCTCTGTATTGTGACATCACTGTGTTTATTATCCCTGTACTGTGACATCACTGTTTATTATCCCTGTACTGTGACATCACTGTGTTTATTATCCCTGTACTGTGACATCACTGTGTGTATTATCCCTGTACTGTGACATCACTGTGTTTATTATCCCTGTACTGTGACATCACTGTGTTTATTATCCCTGTACTGTGACATCACTGTGTTTATTATCCCTGTACTGTGACATCACTGTGTTTATTATCTCTGTACTGTGACATCACTGTGTTTATTACCTCTGTACTGTGACATCACTGTGTTTATTATCTCTGTACTGTGACATCACTGTGTTTATTATCTCTGTACTGTGACATCACTGTGTTTATTATCTCTGTACTGTGACATCACTGTGTTTATTATCTCTGTACTGTGACATCACTGTGTTTATTATCTCTGTATTGTGACATCACTGTGTTTATTATCTCTGTACTGTGACATCACTGTGTTTATTATCTCTGTACTGTGACATCACTGTGTTTATTATCCCTGTACTGTGACATCACTGTGTTTATTATCTCTGTACTGTGACATCACTGTGTTTATTATCCCTGTACTGTGACATCACTGTGTTTATTATCTCTGTACTGTGACATCACTGTGTTTATTACCTCTGTACTGTGACATCACTGTGTTTATTACCTCTGTACTGTGACATCACTGTATTATCTCTGTACTGTGACATCACTGTGTTTATTATCCCTGTACTGTGACATCACTGTGTTTATTACCCCTGTACTGTGACATCACTGTGCTTATTATCCCTGTACTGTGACATCACTGTGTTTATTATCTCTGTACTGTGACATCACTGTGTTTATTACCTCTGTACTGTGACATCACCGTGTTTATTATCTCTGTACTGTGACATCACTGTGTTTATTATCCCTGTACTGTGACATCACTGTGTTTATTATCTCTGTACTGTGACATCACTGTGTTTATTACCTCTGTACTGTGACATCACTGTGTTTATTACCTCTGTACTGTGACATCACTGTGTTTATTATCTCTGTACTGTGACATCACTGTGTTTATTATCTCTGTACTGTGACATCACTGTGTTTATTATCTCTGTACTGTGACATCACTGTGTTTATTATCTCTGTATTGTGACATCACTGTGTTTATTATCTCTGTACTGTGACATCACTGTGTTTATTATCCCTGTACTGTGACATCACTGTGTTTATTATCCCTGTACTGTGACATCACTGTGTTTATTATCTCTGTACTGTGACATCACTGTGTTTATTATCCCTGTACTGTGACATCACTGTGTTTATTATCTCTGTACTGTGACATCACTGTGTTTATTACCTCTGTACTGTGACATCACTGTGTTTATTACCTCTGTACTGTGACATCACTGTATTATCTCTGTACTGTGACATCACTGTGTTTATTATCCCTGTACTGTGACATCACTGTGTTTATTACCCCTGTACTGTGACATCACTGTGTTTATTATCCCTGTACTGTGACATCACTGTGTTTATTATCTCTGTACTGTGACATCACTGTGTTTATTACCTCTGTACTGTGACATCACCGTGTTTATTATCTCTGTACTGTGACATCACTGTGTTTATTATCCCTGTACTGTGACATCACGGTATTTATTATCCCTGTACTGTGACATCACTGTGTTTATTATCTCTGTACTGTGACATCACTGTGTTTATTATCTCTGTACTGTGACATCACTGTTTATTATCTCTGTACTGTGACATCACTGTGTTTATTACCTCTGTACTGTGACATCACTGTGTGTATTATCTCTGTACTGTGACATCACTGTTTTTATTATCCCTGTACTGTGACATCACTGTGTATATTATCTCTGTGCTGAGACATCACTGTGTGTTTATTATTTCTGTATTGTGACATCACTGTGTTTATTATCCCTGTACTGTGACATCACTGTGTTTATTATCTCTGTACTGTGACATCACTGTGTTTATTATCGCTGTACTGTGACATCACTGTGTTTATTATCCCTGTACTGTGACATCACTGTGTTTATCTCTGTACTGTGACATCACTGTATTTATTATCCCTGTACTCTGACATCACTGTATTTATTATCCCTGTACTGTGACATGACTGTATTTATTATCTCTGTACTGTGACATCAATGTGTATATTATCCCTGTGCTGTGACATCACTGTGTTTATCTCTGTACTGTGACATCACTGTGTATATTATCTCTGTACTGTGACATCACTGTATTTATCAGTGGCATAACTACCGGGGAAGCGGCTGCTTCGGGGCCCGGGCTGCCAAGGGGCCCGGCGCCCCGGCAGCGTGTGTGACAGTTTATTTTCAAGTTAGTTAAATATGATCGATTCACAGCAGCAGCGGACCAGGCCCCCTCGCTAATGTGATCTTAATCTTACTGTCTCCTGAAGTCTCCTGATGTGTCTGGGATTCAAACCCACAACCTTCATGTATCAGAGGCAAAGCATTTACCCACACAGCAATAAGGGCTGCATTTCAACTGATTGAAAAAATATGAGACTTCTACTGTTGTAGCTGGCTAAGTGTACATCTATACACATAACAGCTGCCCCAACACACCCAGCACTGCTATATCTCTATATATGATAGCTGCCCCAGCACACCCAGCTCTGCTACATCTAATACACATGACAGCTGCACCAGCACACTCAGCTCTACTATATCTCTATATACGACAGCTGCCCCGGCAAACCCAGCTCTGCTACATCTATACACATGCCAGCTGCCCCAGCACACTCAGCTTTGCTATATCTCTATATATTTATCTACTGTATAGCAATACTTATATAGCAATATATATACTGTATAGCAATAGATATATAGATGTAGCAGAGCTGGGTGTGCTGAGGCAGCTGTCATATATAGAGATATAGTAGAGCTGAGTGTGCTGGTGCAGCTGTCATGTGTATTAGATGTAGCAGAGCTGGGTGTGCTGGGGCAGCTATCATATATAGAGATATAGCAGAGCTGAGTGTGCTGGGACAGCTGTCATATAGAGATATAGCAGTGATGGGTGTGTTGGGGCAGCTGTCATGTATATAGATGTACACTTAGCCAGCTATAACAGTAGAAGTCTCATATTTTTTCAGTCATTGGCAAGGCAGCTCTTATGGTTGTGTGGTTAAGTGCTTTGCCTTTGATACAGAAGGGCGTGGGTTCGAATCCAAGCAGAAACTTTTCTGAAATACAAGCACTGACTCCATATATGGACATACAGGGCGGGACACAGGAAGAGGCTGCATCGCATCGCTGACATGGAGGTAAGTATAAATGTTTAATTATTTTTTTAATACCCGACTGTTACTGCCATGGGGGGAGCGGGAGGCACTTGATACTGGCACATGGGGGGAGGGGGGTTGGCACCTGATACTGGCACATGGGGGGGAGGGGGGTTGGCACCTGATACTGGCACATGGGGGGGAGGGGGGTTGGCACCTGATACTGGCACATGGGGGGGGGGGTGAGAGAGGGACTTGATACTGGCACTTTTTTTTGGGGGGGGGAGATGGCACTATGATGCTGGGACATGGGGGGAGGAGAGAGGCACTTGATACTGGCACGTAGGAGGGGAGGTTTGGCACTTGATACTGGCACATGGGTGGGGGGGAGAGAGGCACTTGATACTTGCACGTGGGAGGGGGGTTTGGCATTTGATACTGGCATGTGGAAGGGGGGGGTTTGGCACTATGATACTGGCACATGGGGGGGAGAGAGACACTTAATACTGGCACTTTTTTTGGGGGGGGAGATGGCACTATGATACTGGGACATAGGGGGGAGAGAGAGGCACTTGATACTGGCACATGGGGGGAGAGAGGCACTTGATACTGGCATGTGGGGGGGGGGGTTGGCACTTGATACTGGCACATGGGTGGGTTTGGCACTATGATACTGGCACATGGGGGGGAGGCACTTGATACTGCCACTTTTATGGGGGGGGAGATGGCACTATGATACTGGGACATGGGGGGGAAGAGAGAGGCACTTGATACTGGCACATGGGGGGGTTTGGCACTATGATACTGGCACATGGGGGGGTGGGAAGGAGAGAGGCACTTGATACTGGCACATAATGGGGGGCATCTATGGGGACACTTACTGGCACATTATTGGGGGGCATTATGGGGGACACTAGGCCGGCAGCCTATCAGAGGCCGGACACTGAGGGGCATCTACTGGGGCACTATATATGGGGGCATTTTATACTGGTACATTATGGGGGGCACTAGCAGGAAGGGGGGAGAGGAGCACTATGGGGCCACTATATAGGGGTATTTTATACTGGGACATTATGGGGGCACTATGGGGACATTAGCTCAACTGGGAGCATTACAAGGGGGTATTTTTGCACTGTCACATTATAAGGAGAATTATTTCTACTGGGGGGGCATTATGGTGGGCTTTATTACTCCCCCATGGTATGACCCCCTAGTAGCAGCACCAGCCTCTCCCTGCCCTGCTATTCCTCTGCCCCTTCTCCAAATCCTTATTATGAAATCTTTCTCATTAGGATAAAGCACAACATCAGCTCCGCCGAGCCCCCGGCCAAAGTGTGGAAGTGGTGTCCGAGATCCCCAAGGGCCAAGCCAAGTAACTGTAAGTTTTCATATGAAATATGTTTATGTTATACACATATAGCGTACACTGTGCCCCACAATATACAGTATACTGCTACACTGTGCCAAACAATGTACAGTATACCGCTACACTGTGCCACACAATATACAGTATACCTCTACACTGTGCCACACAATGTACAGTATACCGCTACACTATGCCACACAATATACAGTATACCGCTACACTGTGCCACACAATATACAGTATACCTCTACACTGTGCCACACAATATACAGTATACCTCTACACTGTGCCACACAATGTACAGTATACCTCTACACTGTGCCACACAATATACAGTATACCGCTACACTGTGCCCCACAATATACAGTATACCGCTACACTGTGCCCCACAATATACAGTATACCGCGCCAAAGGAGTGGGGTTTACACAGGAGGAGGGAGGTGCGAAGCGCGCTGGGGGGGCCCTTACAAATATTTGCTGTGGGGCCCATTCACTTCTAGTTACACCCCTGGTATTTATTATCTCTGTACTGTGACATCACTATGTATATTATCTCTGTACTGTGACATCACTGTGTTTATTATCCCTGTACTGTGACATCACTGTGTATATTATCTCTGTACTGTGACATCACTGTACCGTGCGGAGCCAAACGGATCCATCCTGACTTACAATGCAAGTCAATGTGGACGGATCCGTTTGACGTTGACACAATATGGTGCAATTGCAAACGGATCCGTCCCCCATTGACTTTCAATGTAAAGTCAGGAGTTAATATACCATAGGATCGGAGTTTTCTCCAATCCGATGGTATATTTTAACTTGAAGCGTCCCCATCACCATGGGAACGCCTCTATGTTAGAATATACCATCGGATTTGAGTTACATCGTGAAAACTCATATCCAACAGTATATTCTAACACAGAGGCGTTCCCATGGTGATGGGGACGCTTCAAGTTAGAATATACTACGAACTGTGTACATGACTGCCCCCTGCTGCCTGGCAGCACCCGATCTCTTACAGGGGGCTGTGATCAGCACAATTAACCCCTCAGGTGCCGCACCTGAAGGGGTTAATTGTGCGTATAATAGCCCCCTGTAAGAGATCAGGGGCTGCCAGGCAGCAGGGGGCAGACCCCCCTCCCTCCGCAGTTTGAATATCATTGGTGGCCAGTGTGCGCCCCCCCCCCCCCCGGCCCCCTCTCCCTCCCTCTATTGTATTATCATTGGTGGCCAGTGTGCGGCCCCCCCCCTCCCTCCCTCTATTGTATTATCATTGGTGGCCAGTGTGCGCCCCCCCCGGCCCCCCCTCTATTGTATTAATATCATTGGTGGCCAGTGTGCGGCCTCCCCCCCCCCCTCCCCACTCGATCATTGGTGGCAGCGGAGAGTTCCGATCGGAGACCCAGTTTAATCGTTGGGGCTCCGTTCGGTAACCATGGCAACCAGGACGCTACTGCAGTCCTGGTTGCCATGGTTACTTAGCAATATTAGAAGCATCATACTTACCTGCTGCGCTGTCTGTGACCGGCCGGGAGCTCCTCCTACTGGTAAGTGACAGGTCTGTGCGGCGCATTGCTTAATGATCTGTCACTTACCAGTAGGAGGAGCGCCCGGCCGGTCACAGACAGCGCAGCAGGTAAGTATGATGCTTCTAATATTGCTAAGTAACCATGGCAACCAGGACTGCAGTAGCGCCCTGGTTGCCATGGTTACCGATCGGAGCCCCAGCGATTAAACTGGGTCTCCGATCGGAACTCTCCGCTGCCACCAATGATCGGGGGGGGGCACACACTGGCCACCAATGATATTAATACAATAGAGGGGGGCCGGGGGGGGGGCGCACACTGGCCACCAATGATAATACAATAGAGGGGGGGCCGGGGGGGGGCGCACACGGGCTACCAATGATAATACAATAAAGGGAGGGAGGGGGAGCCGCACTGGCCACCAATGATATTAATACAATAGAGGGAGGGGGGGCCGCACTGGCCACCAATGAAATTAAAACTGGGGAGGGAGGGGGGTCTGCCCCCTGCTGCCTGGCAGCCTCTGATCTCTTACAGGGGGCTATGATACGCACAATTAACCTCTTCAGGTGCGGCACCTGAGGGGTTAATTGTGCGGATCACAGCCCCCTGTAAGAGATCGGGTGCTGCCAGGCAGCAGGGGGCAGTCATGTACACAGTTCGTAGTATATTCTAACTAGAAGCGTCCCCATCACTATGGGAACGCCTCTGTGTTAGAATATACTGTCGGATTTGAGTTTTCACAAAGTGAAAACTCAGCTCTGAAAAAGCTTTTATGCAGACGGATCTTCGGATCCGTCTGTATGAAAGTAGGCTACGGATACGGATCACTGATGCCAATCTTCTGTGCATCCGTGTTTTTTCACGGACCCGATGACTTGAATGGGTCCGTGAACCGTTGTCCGTCAAAAAAATAGGACAGGTCATATTTTTTTGACGGACAGGATACACGGATGACGGAGGCGGATGACAAACGGTGTATTTTCCAAGTTTTCAACTGACCCATTGAAAGTCACACAACGGTCGTGTGCATGAGGCCTAACTCTCACAACCGGCCATAGGGCAGGGAAACCTGGAAAGTCTCTCCCTATTATGAGTTCATAGTGGAGATTTGTGGCGACTGCCACTTCGTTGGTCCATCTGCCGGCCACCATGGTTGGAGACACCAGCGCGGTGGGTAGTCTTTCAAGTCTCCATGAATGCACATCACCCCAACTTTCCAGCCAGTATACTCAGCGGACTGCACCAGGGTAGCCCTTACCAAGGTCACCAAGCTCCCTGAGTCCAGCAGCGCCTCCGCTTGAGTTTCTCCCACTTCTACCTGGAACAAGTGGTCTAGAGCTTCTGAGGTACCTGTGGCACACAGTTTCCTAGCATATAGTGATTGTCTGTAATTAGTGTCCATGGGCTCAACCCAATGAGGACACTAGCCCTGGTGTGGCCAGGCTCCTGACACCGCCAGCAGATTAACTGGGTCCGGCCCATAGGGGAAAACTCCCGGGGGGGTTTCATTGGCTCATACCGGTGACCTGGGGTGGGGAGTTCTGTAGTTTGCCTGCCCTCCTCCCAAAAGAAACCCCCCTTGAGATTCTTGGTGGCCTCATAGCGTTCCACCAGGTCCACCATTTCCAGGGAATTTCCAGGAGATACCTGGCTGATCCAATGCTGGAGAGGGGGTGACAGCGCCCTTCAGAATATGTCGGCCAATAGTCTATTCAGCATAGTCTTGGGACTCAGCACATCAGGCTGTAGCCACTTTGCTCAGCCGGCTTAAACCCCCACTGATGTACCCGCTGGGCCCGGACCAACACATTCACCCCCAGTGTTGCCAAAATCTCACCTTTTACCTTCGGGTAGTCGACCGCTTGATCATCCGGCAAGTCGAAATACACCTGCTGGGACTCTGATGCCAGGAAAGGAGTGACGACCTCAGCCCACTGGTCTCGGGGCAGCTTTTCCCTGGTGGCCACTTTCTCGTACATCGCCAGGTAGGTTTCGATGTCATCTGCGGGGGTCAACTTAGGGATCGCTGCACGGACTGCTTTCCGGGCATCGTGGACGCTTGGGGTTGCTCCTGCTGTCTGCAAAGCCATCACGTGTTGTAGCAGCAACTGGTTGGTCTCTTGCTGCCGCTTATTAGCCTCCTGTTGGTGTAGGTTGGTCTCTCGCTGCTGCAAATTAGCCTCCATGAGGGCCATCACAACATACAATTGTGCCCAAAAATGCAACCCCAAAAATATCAGTTCACAGCACACAGACTCCTGAGCTCCACTGTCAGAGGGAGGTAAATCCACCACACCTGGCAGTGCTGGCTGATTTTTATGCCTGGCAAAACCTGGCCTGGAACATGGGGAGTAGTCACCCACCCAGCACTTTGACTACTCCCAGAAAGAGCCGTCCTGGATCAGCTATAACAGCCATGCTAAATCTTTAGGTGTCAATTAGCAATAGCTGCTGCAGACACATAAAATACCGGCTCTTACTTCACCGAGGCCAGGAACCTCAGTGACACATACCTTCCATCCATGATGATTCCAGGTACCTTCTCACACCCTGTACTGTGACATCACTGGGTTTGTTATCTATTTACTGTGACATCACTGTGTTTATTATCCCTGTACTGTGACATCACTGTGTTTATTATCTCTGTACTGTGACATCACTGTTTATTATCCCTGTGCTGTGACATCACTGTGTTTATTATCCCTGTACTGTGACATCACTGTTTATTATCCTGTACTGTGACATCACTGTGTTTATTATCTCTGTACTGTGACATCATTGTGTTTATTATCCCTGTACTGTGACATCACTGTGTGTATTATCCCTGTGCTGTGACATCACTGTGTTTATTATCCCTGTGCTGTGACATCACTGTGTTTATTATCCCTGTACTGTGACATCACTGTTTATTATCCTGTACTGTGACATCACTGTGTTTATTATCTCTGTACTGTGACATCATTGTGTTTATTATCCCTGTACTGTGACATCACTGTGTGTATTATCTCTGTACTGTGACATCATTGTGTTTATTATCTCTGTACTGTGACATCACTGTGTGTATTATCCCTGTACTGTGACATCACTGTGTTTATTATCTCTGTACTGTGACATCACTGTGTTTATTATCCCTGTACTGTGACATCACTGTGTGTATTATCTCTGTACTGTGACATCACTGTGTTTATTATCCCTGTACTGTGACATCACTGTGTTTATTATCCCTGTACTGTGACATCACTGTGTTTATTATTTCTGTACTGTGACATCACTGGGTTTATTATCTATTTACTGTGACATCACTGTTTATTATCCCTGTGCTGTGATATCGCTGTGTTTATTATGCCTGTACTGTGACATCACTGTGTTTATTATCCCTGTACTGTGACATCACTGTGTTTATTATCCCTGTACTGTGACATCACTGTGTGTATTATCTCTGTACTGTGACATCACTGTGTGTATAATCCCTGTACTGTGACATCACTGTGTTTATTATCTCTGTACTGTGACATCACTGTGTGTATTATCTCTGTACTGTGACATCACATAGAAACATAGAAACATAGAAACATAGAATGTGTCGGCAGATAAGAACCATTTGGCCCATCTAGTCTGCCCAATATACTGAGTACTATGGATAGCCCCCGGCCCTATCTTATATGAAGGATGGCCTTATGCCTATCCCATGCATGCTTAAACCCCTTCACTGTATTTGCAGCTACCACTTCTGCAGGAAGGCTATTCCATGCATCCACTACTCTCTCAGTAAAGTAATACTTCCTTATATTACTTTTAAACCTTTGCCCCTCTAATTTAAAACTGTGTCCTCTTGTGGTAGTTTTTCTTCTTTTAAATATGCTCTCTTCCTTTACCGAGTTGATTCCCTTTATGTATTTAAAAGTTTCTATCATATCCCCTCTGTCTCTTCTTTCTTCCAAGCTATACATATTAAGGTCCTTTAACCTTTCCTGGTAAGTTTTATCCTGCAATCCATGTACTAGTTTAGTAGCTCTTCTCTGAACTCTCTCTAGAGTATCTATATCCTTCTGGAGATATGGCCTCCAGTACTGCGCACAATACTCCAAGTGAGGTCTCACCAGTGTTCTGTACAGCGGCATAAGCACTTCACTCTTTCTACTGCTTATACCTCTCCCTATACATCCAAGCATTCTGCTGGCATTTCGTGCTGCTCTATTACATTGTCTTCCCACCTTTAAGTCTTCTGAAATAATTACTCCTAAATCCCTTTCCTCAGATACTGAGGTCAGGACTGTGTCAAATATTATATATTCTGCCCTTGGGTTTTTACGCCCCAGGTGCATTATCTTGCACTTATCCACATTAAATTTCAGTTTCCAGAGTTCTGACCATTCTTCTAGTTTTCCTAAATCCTTTTCCATTTGGCGTTTCCCTCCAGGAACATCAACCCTGTTACATATCTTTGTGTCATCAGCAAAAAGACAAACCTTACCAGCGAGGCCTTTTGCAATATCACTTATGAAGATATTAAACAAAATCGGTCCCAGTACAGATCCCTGTGGAACCCCACTGGTAACATTACCTTGTTTTGAATGTTCTCCATTGACTACAACCCTCTGTTGTCTGTCACTCAGCCACTGCCTAATCCACTCAACAATATGGGAGTCCATGCTCAATGACTGCAGTTTATTGATAAGTCTTCTATGTGGGACAGTGTCAAAAGCCTTACTAAAATCTAGATATGCGATGTCTACTGCACCTCCACCGTCTATTATTTTATTCACCCAGTCAAAAAAATCTATAAGATTTGTTTGACATGATCTCCCTGAAGTAAACCCATGTTGTTTTTCATCTTGCAATCCATGGGATTTTAGATGTTCCACAATCCTATCCTTTAATAGGGTTTCCATTAATTTGCCTACTATTGATGTCAGACTCACTGGTCTATAGTTGCTCGATTCCTCCCTACTACCTTTCTTGTGAATGGGCACGACATTTGCCAATTTCCAATCTTCCGGGACGACTCCTGTTACTAATGATTGGTTAAATAAATCTGTTATCGGTTTTGCCAGCTCACCACTAAGCTCTTTTAATAATTTTGGGTGTATCTCATCAGGCCCCTGTGACTTATCTGTCTTCACCTTAGACAGCAAACTTAGAACATCTTCCTCTGTAAAGATACATGCATCAAACAATTTAATAGTCATTCTTTCTAGTGGAGGTCCTTCTCCTTTTTCTTTTGTAAAAACTGAACAGAAGTATTCATTAAGGCAGTCGGCTAGCCCTTTATTCTCTTCTACATACCTTCCGTCCTTTGTTTTTAATTTAGTTATTCCTTGTTTTAATTTCCTTTTTTCATTTATATATCTGAAGAATGTCTTATCCCCTTTTTTCATAGACTGAGCTAGTTTTTCTTCTGCCTGCGCTTTAGAAGTTCTTATAACTTGCTTGGCCTCTCTCTGCCTAATCTTGTAGATTTCCTTATCTTCATTGCTCTGGGTTTTTTTATAATTACAAAATGCTAGCTTTTTATTTTTAATGATTTGGGCCACTTCTGCTGAGTACCACATTGGTCTCCTCCTTTTTTTGCTTTTACTGACGAGTCTAATGCAATTTTCTGTTGCCTTCAATAATGCACCTTTTAAGTAGTCCCATTTCTCCTGGACTCCATGTAATCCGTTCCAGTCTGATAAGGACTCATTTATGACTAATTTCATTTTTGAAAAGTCTGTTTTTCTAAAATCTAAAACTTTTGTTTTTGTGTGGTGGGACTCTTTCACAGTTCTTATATTAAACCACACTGACTGGTGATCACTAGATCCCAAGGTTTCGCCTACAATGACATCATATACCGAATCCCCGTTTGTGAATACCAAATCCAAAATGGCCTCCCTCCGGGTTGGCTCCTCAACCACTTGTTGTAGAGATAACCCCAGTAGGGAATTTAGAATATCTGTACTCCTGGTAGAACTTGCTATTTTGGTTTTCCAGTTTATATCTGGAAGATTGAAATCTCCCATAATGATAACTTCTCCTTTCATTGTCATTTTAGCTATTTCTTCAACTAGTAGATCATCTAGTTCTTTAACTTGACCAGGTGGTCTATATATCACACCTACACGAGTTACTGCATGGTTAGCAAACTGCAACGTAACCCAAACTGACTCTATGTTGGCCTCACCAACTTGTATTAGGTTAGATTTAATGCTATCTTTCACATACAGGGCCACTCCTCCTCCTTTCTTGCCTTCTCTGTCTCTTCTGTATAAAGAGTACCCTGGTATGGTTATGTCCCAGTCATTTCTTTCATTAAACCATGTCTCCGTAACAGCCACTAAATCTACATTCTCAGATGCCATTATTGACCCAAGTTCATTGATTTTTTTACCTAAACTGCGAGCATTTGTAGACAGGACTCTGAGCTTATCTTTTCTTAACCTCTGTGCTTCTGACCTGTTCTGGCATTGTTTCGGGGGGCAATTGGACTCTTTTATTTTCACTCTTTTGCCCCCCCTTCCTAGTTTAAATACTCTTTCGCAAATTCTTGGAGTTGTTCACTAAGTACATTTGTTCCTTTGAGAGAAAGATGCAAACCATCTTTTTTGTACAGTTCCTTTCTATTCCAAGTAGAGCTATCATGAGAAACAAAGCCAAATCCTTGCTCTTGACACCATTTACCAAGCCATATGTTGAACTCCTTTATGCGCCTCTGCCTATCATTCTGAACATTATGCACAGGCAGAACTTCAGAAAATGAAATGGTGGATGCAAAATCCTGTACGTCATTACCAAGTGTGATAAAAGATTTTTTCACCTCTGACACTTCATTGCAAGCCAGGTCATTTGTCCCTAGATGGACAAGAACATCCACGTCCCCTTCCTGCTTTGCTTGCTTAACAATATTAATAATACGTCTTCTATCTCTTCTAGCAGTAGCCCCAGGGAGACATCTCACAAAACCATTTTCTTTAAGCTCCACACTTCTTATGATTGAATCACCCAGCAACAGCTGCATCCTTTGAGACTTCACTTTATCTTTTTTGTTGCATACATTAGACATAGGAGTCGATGGTTTCTCACCCTCTGTGCTTGAGTCCATATCCATGTTGTCCTTACATTCTGAGAGTGCTGCAAATGAATTATGGAGAACCACCGACTGTGGGACATGTCTTCTATCCACCACTCTAAGACTTCCAGAACCTACATTAACCCATCTGCCATTTCTGGGGGTCCTCTGTGGCAGTGGCATTGCAGCAGTCCTAGCTGGAGTTTGTTTAACAGATAATTTAAATATTTCAGCTTTCAAAAATGCAATTTCCTGCTGCAGTAAGGAGAACTGTCTACAGATCTGACAGCATCCGAATCTCCAAAGAGTGGAACATGAAATAAATGCACAACAATTCCTGCACTGAACCAAGTCTGCCATTTTAAAGAGGAGAAATAAATAAAAAAATAAATTTGTAACTTTAAATCAAACAAATCTTACCTTTTTTTTTTTTGTATTGTTTCCACCTTCCAGCCTACCTCCTGACTATCTCCTGCAATATCTCTTTACTAGTACTTAATGTAGTACTTGAAGCTAGTACTTTCAGCTAATGAATTAGGCCAGCTAATGAGTCTGTCTCTATATATACACACACTCCTTCCCAAACTCCTCCCCCAGCAACAAATGTAACACCTTAGTGAGCTAGGCTCATTAGCAAACGCACAATAGCAAACAGCTGACCGAATTCCTTACCTCTTCTCAATCAATGATCAGCAAAAACAACACAGATGAGCCAGTTGGAGACTCTAAGCCAATCTCTTGCAGTATCTCTTGAATCTCTTCAGTCTGCTGCAATATCTCTTTACTAGTACTTAATGTAGTACTTGAAGCTAGTACTTTCAGCTAATGAATTAGGCCAGCTAATGAGTCTGTCTCTATATATACACACACTCCCTCCCAAACTCCTCCCCCAGCAACAAATGTAACACCTTAGTGAGCTAGGCTCATTAGCAAACGCACAATAGCAAACAGCTGACCGAATTCCTTACCTCTTCTCAATCAATGATCAGCAAAAACAACACAGATGAGCCAGTTGGAGACTCTAAGCCAATCTCTTGCAGTATCTCTTGAATCTCTTCAGTCTGCTGCAATATCTCTTTACTAGTACTTAATGTAGTACTTGAAGCTAGTACTTTCAGCTAATGAATTAGGCCAGCTAATGAGTCTGTCTCTATATATACACACACTCCCTCCCAAACTCCTCCCCCAGCAACAAATGTAACACCTTAGTGAGCTAGGCTCATTAGCAAACGCACAATAGCAAACAGCTGACCGAATTCCTTACCTCTTCTCAATCAATGATCAGCAAAAACAACACAGATGAGCCAGTTGGAGACTCTAAGCCAATCTCTTGCAGTATCTCTTGAATCTCTTCAGTCTGCTGCAATATCTCTTTACTAGTACTTAATGTAGTACTTGAAGCTAGTACTTTCAGCTAATGAATTAGGCCAGCTAATGAGTCTGTCTCTATATATACACACACTCCTTCCCAAACTCCTCCCCCAGCAACAAATGTAACACCTTAGTGAGCTAGGCTCATTAGCAAACGCACAATAGCAAACAGCTGACCGAATTCCTTACCTCTTCTCAATCAATGATCAGCAAAAACAACACAGATGAGCCAGTTGGAGACTCTAAGCCAATCTCTTGCAGTATCTCTTGAATCTCTTCAGTCTGCTGCAATATCTCTTTACTAGTACTTAATGTAGTACTTGAAGCTAGTACTTTCAGCTAATGAATTAGGCCAGCTAATGAGTCTGTCTCTATATATACACACACTCCTTCCCAAACTCCTCCCCCAGCAACAAATGTAACACCTTAGTGAGCTAGGCTCATTAGCAAACGCACAATAGCAAACAGCTGACCGAATTCCTTACCTCTTCTCAATCAATGATCAGCAAAAACAACACAGATGAGCCAGTTGGAGACTCTAAGCCAATCTCTTGCAGTATCTCTTGAATCTCTTCAGTCTGCTGCAATATCTCTTTACTAGTACTTAATGTAGTACTTGAAGCTAGTACTTTCAGCTAGTGTTTATTATCCCTGTACTGTGACATTTCTGTGTTTATTATATCTTTACTGTGACATCACTGTTTATTATCCCTGTCCTGTGACATCACTGTGTGTACAGGGAGTGCAGAATTATTAGGCAAGTTGTATTTTTGAGGATTAATTTTATTATTGAACAACAACCATGTTCTCAATGAACCCAAAAAACTCATTAATATCAAAGCTGAATATTTTTGGAAGTAGTTTTTAGTTTGTTTTTAGTTTTAGCTATTTTAGGGGGATATCTGTGTGTGCAGGTGACTATTACTGTGCATAATTATTAGGCAACTTAAGAAAAAACAAATATATACCCATTTCAATTATTTATTTTTACCAGTGAAACCAATATAACATCTCAACATTCACAAATATACATTTCTGACATTCAAAAACAAAACAAAAACAAATCAGTGACCAATATAGCCACCTTTCTTTGCAAGGACACTCAAAAGCCTGCCATCCATGGATTCTGTCAGTGTTTTGATCTGTTCACCATCAACATTGCGTGCAGCAGCAACCACAGCCTCCCAGACACTGTTCAGAGAGGTGTACTGTTTTCCCTCCTTGTAAATCTCACATTTGATGATGGACCACAGGTTCTCAATGGGGTTCAGATCAGGTGAACAAGGAGGCCATGTCATTAGATTTTCTTCTTTTATACCCTTTCTTGCCAGCCACGCTGTGGAGTACTTGGACGCGTGTGATGGAGCATTGTCCTGCATGAAAATCATGTTTTTCTTGAAGGATGCAGACTTCTTCCTGTACCACTGCTTGAAGAAGTTGTCTTCCAGAAACTGGCAGTAGGACTGGGAGTTGAGCTTGACTCCATCCTCAACCCGAAAAGGCCCCACAAGCTCATCTTTGATGATACCAGCCCAAACCAGTACTCCACCTCCACCTTGCTGGCGTCTGAGTCGGACTGGAGCTCTCTGCCCTTTACCAATCCAGCCACGGGCCCATCCATCTGGCCCATCAAGACTCACTCTCATTTCATCAGTCCATAAAACCTTATAAAAATCAGTCTTGAGATATTTCTTGGCCCAGTCTTGACGTTTCAGCTTGTGTGTCTTGTTCAGTGGTGGTCGTCTTTCAGCCTTTCTTACCTTGGCCATGTCTCTGAGTATTGCACACCTTGTGCTTTTGGGCACTCCAGTGATGTTGCAGCTCTGAAATATGGCCAAACTGGTGGCAAGTGGCATCTTGGCAGCTGCACGCTTGACTTTTCTCAGTTCATGGGCAGTTATTTTGCGCCTTGGTTTTTCCACACGCTTCTTGCGACCCTGTTGACTATTTTGAATGAAACGCTTGATTGTTCGATGATCACGCTTCAGAAGCTTTGCAATTTTAAGAGTGCTGCATCCCTCTGCAAGATATCTCACTATTTTTGACTTTTCTGAGCCTGTCAAGTCCTTCTTTTGACCCATTTTGCCAAAGGAAAGGAAGTTGCCTAATAATTATGCACACCTGATATAGGGTGTTGATGTCATTAGACCACACCCCTTCTCATTACAGAGATACACATCACCTAATATGCTTAATTGGTAGTAGGCTTTCGAGCCTATACAGCTTGGAGTAAGACAACATGCATAAAGAGGATGATGTGGTCAAAATACTCATTTGCCTAATAATTCTGCACGCAGTGTATTATCTCTGTACTGTGACATCACTGGGTTTATTATCTCTTTACTGTGACATCACTGTTTATTATCTCTGTACTGTGACATCACTGTGTTTATTATCCCTGTACTGTGACATCATTGTGTTTATTATCCCTGTACTGTGACATCACTTTGGGCATTATCTCTGTACTGTGACATCACTGTGTGTATTATCTCTGTACTGTGACATCACTGTGTTTATTTTCTCTGTACTGTGACATCACTGTGTTTATTATCTCTGTATTTATGACATCACTGTGTTTATTATCTCTGTACTGTGACATCACTGTGTGTATTATCCCTGTACTCTGACATCACTGTGGTTATTATCCCTGTACTGTGACATCACTGTGTTTATTATCCCTGTACTGTGACATCACTGTGTTTATTATCCTTGTACTGTGACATCACTGTGTTTACTATCCCTGTACTGTGACATCACTGTGTTTATTATCTCTGTACTGTGACATCACCGTTTATTATCCTGTACTGTGACATCACTGTGTGTATTATCCCTGTACTGTGACATCACTGTGTTTATTATCCTGTACTGTGACATCACTGTGTTTATTATCCCTGTACTGTGACATCACTGTGTGTATTATCCCTGTACTGTGACATTACTGTGTTTATTATCCCTGTACTGTGACATCACTGTGTTTATTATCCTGTACTGTGACATCACTGTGTTTATTATCCCTGTACTGTGACATCACTGTTTGTATTATCCCTGTACTGTGACATCACTGTGTTTATTATCCTGTACTGTGACATCACTGTGTTTATTATCCCTGTACTGTGACATCACTGTGTTTATTATCCCTGTACTGTGACATCACTGTGTTTATTATCTCTGTACTGTGACATCACTGTGTTTATTATCCCTGTACTGTGACATCACTGTGTTTATTATCTCTGTACTGTGACATCACTGTGTTTATTATCCCTGTACTGTGACATCACTGTATTTATTATCCCTGTACTGTGACATCACTGTGTTTATTATCCCTGTACTGTGACATCACTGTGTTTATTATCCCTGTACTGTGACATCACTGTGTTTATTATCTCTGTACTGTGACATCACTGTGTGTATTATCCCTGTACTGTGACATCACTGTGTTTATTATCCCTGTACTGTGACATCACTGTGTTTATTATCTCTGTACTGTGACATCACTGTTTATTATCCCTGTACTGTGACATCACTGTGTTTATTATCCTGTACTGTGACATCACTGTGTGTATAATCCCTGTACTGTGACATCAATGTGTTTATCATCCCTGTACTGTGACATCACTGTGTAAATTCCATAGTAGAATGTCTTTGTAGTACCGGAGAAAACCTACACAAACACAGGGAGAACATACGAACTCCATTCAGATGTTGTCCTTGGTCGGATTCAAACCCAGAACCCCAGTGCTAACCACTGAGCCACCATGCTGTGACATCACTCTGAGCATTATACTGGTAAAGTGACATCACCTATGAATGGTGGACCTAGAGTCATCTATACAGAGGTTATATTTGTGCTTATAACCCTGCCTGTGATGATAATGATAATATTGTACTGGTATTGTACTGGTATTACTCAGACCTCATAATTACATGACTCAGGCCGAAAACATCAGGAAACAGAGGTGTACACTATGGGAGGGGAACCATATGAAAGGAACCCCAATCATGTGATCGAAAGAATCGCACACATAGACGACATGTTTAGATTCAATTGATAGTAATTACCACAGGGACAATACTCTGGTACTGACCAACCGTAGTATAAATAATTAATTAATAAGAAATCAAAATGAAATTAAAATGTATGCATTTAAAAATAAATATGATATAAAAAAATAAAATATTCCGTGAGATCTGTGTCTACATACAATACGCACAATAACTGGTTGTGTGTGAATATAGATAATCACGAGATTTTGCCTACATATCCCATATCCACATGAATATAAGTATAAAGAAAAAATATATACATACAAATCATCAATTAATTTCAAAAGCTCCATTAAGACCAAAAGGATTTCTCGTCTTCTTATTGTGGACCATTACGTTGATGTACCGGTATCTGCTCAATAGGGATAATTTGAAAACCTAGGTAGGAACCTTCGTGTTTCTCAGCTGCGTGTCTCCATACACTGTGCTTGAGAATATTTTTGCATGGTTGTGGTTGTAAGTAGTAATGAAATTCAAATTGAATATAGTGGCTTCTTTTTTTGATCTCAAGCTGTTTTGGATTGAGACATTTTGCCTGTGTCTATTCTGATGCCCTTCACATGCTGACCGCACTGCGAGGGTATCCCTTGCTTAAGAATCTCATCCTTAGGACCTCGCTTTGTTCATGGAAGTCGCTATCTTCTTGATCTTTTGAATTGGCTATAGGGAGTGTTAACCCTCCATTTCTTGATGTGGCTATCCACCTTCTTAAAAAACATGCGGGTTATAATAGAAGGGCCCTCATTGGACAATTCTAAATCTAAATATTCTATTCTGGGTTGGTTGTGAGTACTGGCAAAGGAGAGTCCCCAAATGTCGTCATTCAGATACCCAGTGAATTGTTCCACCGTTCCTGTATCTCCATCCCAAATAAAAATTAGATCATCTATATACCGTTGGTAAAACACTATATTGTCTTCCCAATACTTAGATTTGTAAATGTATTAGGTCCCCAAAATTTCCCCATGAACAGATTTGTGAAGCTGGGTGCGAGTCTTGTACCCATGGCGGTCCCCCGGATCTGTTGATAGGTTTGATCCAAAAATGAGAAAACTTTGTGGGTCAATATGAATCTGATCCCTTACAAAAATGAAATCCCCTTGATCTAATGGCATAAGTGGATCTTCATTGAGAAATTGAGAAATAAAAATGGATACCAAGATCATGGGGAATATTCGAATAGGGGGATGATACACCCAGGGTTAACCATCAATAGTTTTCTTTCCACTCTATAGTCTTCAGAATATTAATGAGAGATGTTGAATCTTTTAGATATGAATCTAAATTTAACACATATTTTTGTAAGAAGATGTCTATATGATGGGATAAATTGCATGTAAGAGATGATGATGAGATGACTAGTGACAAGTTACCTGCACATAACATAGACTAGGCCTACTTGTCAATGCATTTTTTTTTTGTAAAGAATATGATAAATTTGATAAAAAGGAACTAATTATAGTCTTGCACAGGCGTAATGCACCTCCTGCGGTGATGGAACTACAAGTCTCATCATGCCTTGTAGTCTGCAGTCAGTGCATCCTGGGGATTGTAGTGGAGAGCAGATGAAGGGGTTCTGCCTGGGAGGAAGGAATTGTTCTTGCACTTACCGTTTTTGGAGCTGAGGTTCAGTCTGGGGAGATGGGGTGCCCATGGCTGTGTGCTGGCAGGAGAAGACAGGCTCGGACTCTGTGGCGTGAAGGTTCCCGGTGTTTCTGCTTCTAAGTGCGTACGGATAGGTTGGGGAGGTGTTTATAGGTATTCAGCAGAGTCACGGGCAGGTTTAGCAGAGCGACACAGTGTGTAGTGAGAGGTTGTGAGAGATCCACAGGACTCTCCTTGCACTGACTGAGAGCAAGGACTACTACTCCTGTCAGCTCCTTCTGCCTCCTATATATACTGTCAGTTTATAAAGGGTAAGAAAAACTCCCCTCCCCACAATCACCTTTTCCTGTGAAAGGTGACAATGTGGTTCTTCAGCTTTCCAATAATGTATGAATAGACATTTCCCATACATTATGTATGACCTTAGGGAGGTATGCCCATGACAGCCGTTCCTGGCTTTCCTCTGCTAGTTCAGAGTTGTCATAGGGGCATGGTGTGCAATCCTCCTCCTCTCATCCTCCACAGCAATGATTACATCCTGATGGGCATACATGGTGGTATTAACACACTGCACAACACTGGACTGCCAGGAAGTGTTGTCAGGGGGACACATTATTAAAGGAGCCGAAATGACTGTAAAATCAACCAATGCTCTTTCTACAGAGAAATAAAGCAGTGGACTGTCAGAGGACCGGATACAACTGTAGCAAAGGTGTCAGAAGCCGCGGATGGGTTTCAGCATCTAAACAGCAATGTTCCCATTCACTGATGGCAAGCAGAGGTGTAGATATTGAAATGAGTTGTCACTTTGCCTCTGCTCAGGCCACACTGTCCACTTCCTGTCAGTTTTCAGCATGTGCTGCGTACACCGGTGGCGGGGCCAGCACTCTGTGACGGGGATCACACCACTGACAACAGGTTATAGGGGCGGCTCAGCTCTTCTTCCCATGTCCGGCATAAATAGGGACTGCTGTGAATAACGACAATATGTCGGCGCTATTCACTGCCAATCAACGAGCCGTTCCAGGCCGGTTTCAACCAATTAGAGCGACCCTATGGAGAACACATCAGGATGGATCTCCTACAAGAACTGTGTTGCATTTTAAGCACATTGCTCAGAAGGGGGCGACAACGAGCTCAGAATACAGATCTTCCCAGAGGAAGGAGAATATGGAATCCGAGCTGCACAACGAGAAGGAGATTCAGAGCAGAAATAAAGTGATTTAGTAAAGGCTAATTTATTAAACAAATGCCCCGTGTGACATAGGACGGATACCTGCCCTGCGGTGTTAGTATCACAGGTGACTGGAATTGCCCTTTAAGAACCTCAGCCAGAACCTCTCAAATCTGGGACTGACACCAGGGTGTCCCTCCCGTCCTCACCCTGTGTCATTGTTCTGTATAAACACTCAGTTTTGGCAGCACACCCGCCGGGTGGTGATCTATCACTTCTGCCCCCCCGCCTTTCCTCGCCTCAGGAGGGAGGGGACCTGATCTCTTCTTCTGGATTCCTGCCATTATTATTGGCGATCCAGGCAGTACCTGGCACTTAAGTGAAGTTCAGAGGCAGTCAGCCCTGCAAGAAAGGAGATGAATACACTCAATGCTTTCAGCTCTGAGCACCGGGGCCATGCTCACTAAGCAGCGCTATTCCCAAGGACTCAACCTAAGGTTCAGGAGCACATACCGCGTTTCAGGGTCATCCTCATCAAAGGGGGGGCAAAGCACACGATGGATTTCAGAATGGGTCTCGGGCCGTATTAAAAGTTCACACTGCACTGAGCACCAAGTCTGAATACACGGCCAACGATTCTCATGATTTTTTCATTTCTGGGCGATCGTAATGAGAATTGGTCGGTGCTAGAAAATGACCAATAAGACTATAGTTTTATCACTGATTTGTGGGGCCCAAAAACAATCACTGGTGGCCACAGACGGACTGACCATAGACCATACAGAGAAATGTCCCCATGGGGCCACCAGAGCCTTTCTCTTGCCTCCAGCTAGGTATATCACAATCAGATGCTCTCAGCATTAATGAATGCTCGGAGCACCAGGGAAAAAGGCCCAGATGACCTCCTGAATTCAACTGTATTGCTGTCCTCAGGAAGGTGATGCAGTTGAATACTGAGGTGAGGGCGGAAGCATTTTGTGCTGTACTGGGGTATACCGTTCTACTGGAGCAGTATTTTGTGCTGCACAAAAGTATTGCTGGCCCTTGTGTTGCCCCACCTTTTGTCAGTTTGGATTTGCCTACAACATGGGACCTCTTTTAGTTTATTTTGTCCACGGCCACTTTGAGTTCCCAGTCTGCCCCTGGGTGGCATGAATGATAAAAGCAAATACTGCTCTTAGTGACTGTCAAAGTGCGGTTAAATGTGACACTTGCTGCTGGCTGCAGGCACTCTGCATACTGGCTGCAGGTTGTTTTCCATGTAGGCTGGTTGCCTGGGTGCTGTCTGCAGCCTTCTGTCTGTGAACGGTGGTCTGTGAATGCGTTCTCTCCGTGTCCATATCACGGTGTAGTTCCTGACACTTGTGTTGTGCAGGCTGCCTGCAGGCGCTCTGCATACTGGCTGCGGGTTGTTTTCCATATAGGCTGGTTGCCTGGGTGCTGTGTGCTGCCTGCGGCTTTCTGTCTGTGAACGGTGGTCTGTGAATGTGTTCTCTCCGTGTCCATATCACGGTGTAGTTCCTGACACTCGTGTTGTGCAGGCTGGCTGCAGGCGCTCTGCATACTGGCTGCAGGTTGTTTTCCATGTAGGCTGGTTGCCTGGGTGCTGTCTGCGGCCTTCTGTCTGTGAACGGTGGTCTGTGAATGTGTTCTCTCCGTGTCCATATCACGGTGTAGTTCCTGACACTCGTGTTGTGCAGGCTGGCTGCAGGCGCTCTGCATACTGGCTGCGGGTTGTTTTCCATGTAGGCTGGTTGCCTGGGTGCTGTCTGCGGCCTTCTGTCTGTGAACGGTGGTCTGTGAATGTGTTCTCTCCGTGTCCATATCACGGTGTAGTTCCTGACACTCGTGTTGTGCAGGCTGGCTGCAGGCGCTCTGCATACTGGCTGCGGGTTGTTTTCCATGTAGGCTGGTTGCCTGGGTGCTGTCTGCGGCCTTCTGTCTGTGAACGGTGGTCTGTGAATGTGTTCTCTCCGTGTCCATATCACGGTGTAGTTCCTGACACTCATGTTGTGCAGGCTGGCTGCAGGCGCTCTGCATACTGGCTGCGGGTTGTTTTCCATGTAGGCTGGTTGCCTGGGTGCTGTGTGCTGCCTGTGGCCTTCTGTCTGTGAACGGTGGTCTGTGAATGTGTTCTCTCCGTGTCCATATCACTGTGTAGTTCCTGACACTCGTGTTGTGCAGGCTGTCTGCAGGCGCTCTGCATACTGGCTGAGGGTTGTTTTCCATGTAGGCTGGTTGCCTGGGTGCTGTCTGCAGCCTTCTGTCTGTGAACGGTGGTCTGTGAATGTGTTCTCTCCGTGTCCATATCACTGTGTAGTTCCTGACACTCGTGTCGTGCAGGCTGGCTGCAGGCGCTCTGCATACTGGCTGCGGGTTGTTTTCCATATAGGCTGGTTGCCTGGGTGCTGTCTGCGGCCTTCTGTCTGTGAACGGTGGTCTGTGAATGTGTTCTCTCCGTGTCCATATCAAGGTGTCGTTCCTGACACTCGTGTTGTGCAGGCTGCCTGCAGGCGCTCTGCATACTGGCTACGGGTTGTTTTCCATGTAGGCTGGTTGCCTGGGTGCTGTGTGCGGCCTTCTGTCTGTGAACGGTGGTCTGTGAATGTGTTCTCTCCGTGTCCATATCACGGTGTAGTTCCTGACACTCGTATTGTGCAGGCTGGCTGCAGGCGCTCTGCAAACTGGCTGCAGGTGGTTCCTTTCTGTGATGCATGCTGGCTGTAGACTGTGTATATGGATGCTCTCTGTGTTTTGTAGAGCGGCGCAGTTCACGGTCACGCTTTGTTACTGTGTAGGCTGGCTGCTGTACTCTCGTCCTGGCTGCAGTTGTCTTCTGTGCATGCTGGTTGTTTGTCTTGGGCGTGCTGGCTGTAGTGTTTTGTGACTTTGTGTGAACTGTCTCCTGTGATTTCTATGTTACTTGCTTGTTCTTGGTTCATGTGCTGCCACTATGGCAGAATTTGAAGCTACCTGAGATATACAAGCTATCTGATTTTGAATTCTGGCCGCAGCATGGCATTAAGTATGTTGCCTAATTGTATTCAGACGGGTTTTTTAGAACCTTCCTGGATTTAAAGGAAGAATTCCAGCTAATTGTCAAACTAATTTAATCAGTTTCTATGAGGAGGTAAGTTCTAGACTTGACAGCGGTGAATCAATGGATGTTGTATATCTGGACTTCTCCAACGCATTTGACACTATACCACATAAAAGGTTAGTATATAAAATGAGAATGCTCGGACTGGGAGAAAATGTCTGTATGTGGGTAAGAAACTGGCTGAGAGATAGAAAACAGAGGGTGGTTATTAACGGTACACACTCAGATTGGGTCACTGTCACTAGTGGGGTACCTCAGGGGTCAGTATTGGGTCCTATTCTCTTCAATATATTCATTAATGATCTTGTAGAAGGCTTGCATAGTAAAATATCAAATTTTGCAGATGACACTAAACAGTGTAAAGTAATTAACACTGAAGAGGACAATATACTACTACAGAGGGATCTGGATAGATTGGAGGCCTGGGCAGAGATGTTTAACACTGACTAATGTAAGGTTATGCACATGGGAAGGAATAATGCAAGTCACCCGTACATACTAAATGGTAAAACAGTGGGTAACACTGACATGGAAAAGGCTCTAGGAATTTTAATAAACAGCAAACTAAGCTGCAAAAACCAGTGTCAGGCAGCTGCTGCCAAGGCCAATAAGATAATGGGTTGCATCAAAAGGGGCATAGATGCCCGTGATGAGAATATAGTCCTACCACTTTACACATCACTGGTCAGACCACACATGGAGGACTGTGTACAGTTCTGGGCTCCTGTGAACAAGGCAGACATAGCAGAGCTGGAGAGGGTTCAGAGGAGGGCAACTAAAGTAATAACTGGAATGGGGCAACTACAGTACCCTGAAAGATTATCAGCATTAGGGTTATTCACTTTAGAAAAAAGACTGAGGGGAGATCTAATAACTACCGTATGTATAAATATATCAGGGGTCAGTACAGAGATCTATCCCATCATCTATTTATCCCCAGGACTGTGACTGTGACGAGGGGACATCCTCTGCGTCTGGAGGAAAGAAGGTTTGTACACAAACATAGAAGAGGATTCTTTACGGTAAGAGCAGTGAGACTATGGAACTCTCTGCCTGAGGAGGTGGTGATGGTGAGTACAATAAAGGAATTCAGGAGGGGCCTGGATGTATTTCTGGAGTGTAATAATATTACAGGCTATAGCTACTAGAGAGGGGTCGTTGATCCAGGGAGTTATTCTGATTGGAGTCGGGAAGGAATTTTTTCCCCCTGAAAATTGGCTTCTACCTCACAGTTTTTTTTTTGCCTTCCTCTGAATCAACTTGCAGGATAACAGGCCGAACTGGATGGACAAATGTCTTTTTTCGGCCTTATATACAATGTTACTATGTTACCCAAGACCAGTCTTTTTAGATATTTTCAACTACGACACGCATGACAACTGACAAGAGACAAGATTAGGCTAGAATATATAGAGATTGAAAAAATTGCTAACTTCCCCGCTGTCCAGATCTCTGGCAAGATGGGAGGTAGCTATTCTGACGTTAGAGGATAGAGTTAATGCATAATTGGCGGAACACAGTCATATGTGCTAGGGATCAGTTGATACAGGTCAAATTGCTACACCATGTATATCTGACCCCCGTCAGATTGGCACGAATGCGCCGACTCACTTGCTCCCTATGTACAAGGTGTAATGGTGAAAGGGGTATCTGATCTGGGATTGCCCGGTCATCGCGGAGTATTGGAAGGCGGTCCATGAGTTGAGTTAGGATTACCGGCGGTATGTTCCCCAGAAAATAGCCTGCTGGGACTGGCCAATGATTTGCTGCAATCCAAATACTCCAGGATACTATACCGGCTTCTAATGTTTTATGCCAGGAAGTCTATTCTGACCGAAAGCCCCCTAATGTCCCCTCGGTCCAACATTGGAGGCAACTTATTGAGGCGGCCTTGCCAATGTACAAACTGACTTTCCTTGCAAGAGGCTGTCCAGAGAGATTTGATAAAATATGGGGTCCCTGGTTAGCAGCTAGGACTTCGGCAACTTAGATGGAGATGGGAGGCCTGCGGCGCTGTGGTGGGTGTGCATGAGTGAGTGTATGATATTTAAGTCTATGACGTTACTATGACTAAGCAGCGGTGAACCTACAGGCTCTAAAGAATACTACTGATAGACTTTGGGGAGCTTTCTCAGACACTGAGCTGCTGTTGCAGTACACCATCAGTATGTGTGATTTTGTTATGTGAACTGTCCTATAGGTTTACCTTTCAAAATGATAAATAAAGACTTTTTAAAAAAAATGTTCCTGGTCTGGGTGCGGCTGACCAGGTGGTCAGGGGTTCTCCGTTCTCAGCTATTTATGCCTGTGAGCTGTGGGCCTTTCTTTAGCTTTGCTGTGGGCAGAATTTTGGTTATGCCATCTGCCCTGCCTGTGTGGTTTTCTGGTAAAACATTGATGTTACCTTGTAGCTATGACACCCTGGGCGATGTCACCTGGTTGTTGTTACCTTAGTGTTTGCACCTTGAAGTTATCATGACCTTGTTTTATGCTTATTAGGGTCCATTCACACGTCGTTGTGTATTGCGGATCCGTGTTACCAAGAGAATGCACCTAATCTGTGTAATTCGTGCTGGTTGAGCGACTGTAATGATCTATATTTTCACTTAGACTCCACCCTTTGGGTTTGACCCTAAGTCAAACCAGTGCTCTTGGTCCAGTGGTGTTCCATCTGCCTTGCCTGTAGGCTAGGTCTTACTGTCATGTTGGTCATGTCCTGGTTAATAAAGTCTTCTGTTTTGTCTCTGGCCTGTTGTCCATCTCTGTATGCCTGTGACATGGTCTGCGGCTCGTATGACCCTCGGAACATAACAGTGACACAGATACAAGGCATTGCTGCAGTGGTTTTAGTGTTCAGTGGTGTGGACATTGCTCTATTAAAGGGGTTGCCTGAAATTTTTATATGAATGGCCTATACTCAGGATAGGTCATCAGTATCTGATCGGTGAAGGTCCACTTGGCACCCCAGCCGATCAGCTATTGGAAGATACCACAGAGCAGCACTGTCACGACTGTGACTGATCCAGACAGGTCTGGGAGGAGAAGGTCGCAGCAACTTGCTACTCGCGATAGCTTGTGAGTTTACTCCGTGGTTCAGGGTATGTCATCCGGGTTTTGCCTTGTGAACCTTTTTGTCCTGACTGGGAGTTTGTAGGCATCCTTCTCAGGTGAGTCCTGTCTGCCACTCCCAGCTACTATATTAGTTTCAGTTTCACTTGCAGTCATTGCCAGATATAGTCTTTACTTCCAGTGCTACTCTGACCTTTGAAGGAGATCGTTTGACGGTGTTGCTGTGGAGCTCTTGTCCGGCGTGGACTGTCGTGTTTGGGATCGCCTTCTCTGCTCGTGACTGGATAAGTCTATCTCTGCTATAGATTGTTTGTTTGTTGCTGTCTTCCCCTGTTGTTCTCCTAGACGTGAGTGATGGTGACTAGTGCTCCCATCGGCCTTTCCCCAGTCTAGTCTTGTTTTTTTAATAGTATCTTTTTATTTATTAATTTAGCAAAAAGCATAACAAACACATCAAATACAGACAATCATCAATTGAGTCCAGTACAAATCAAATACATGGGATTAATCATAACAGCTCCTCATGACCCAAGTTCGGGACAGAAGAAAAAGATACCACGTTCAGGATGAACAGTACCCAAGAAATCAATCCTAAGGAAGATTCAAAGTACTGCACACACACATTCACACACGCCTTCATTGGTCAGAACAGTCTTTCAGTCATCTATGGTACTAGAGTCTGGGCTCCAATCCAGGGGTCCCATATCTTCATGAAGCGATCAGGGGTCCCTCTTCTCTCATACACAAACTTATATAATTCAAGATCAGCATTAACTAGATGTACCCATTGTTGCACAGTAGGATTCTTAGGAGGTTTCCAGTTGAGAAGGATAGTTTTCCTAGCATAATATAAGAGTATTCTATACAGCTTCCTGCCAAATTTGGTTGGAACAATCTCGTTGGCAACTCCCAACAGACTAGTGAGCTCAGTGGAGATGTTAGGAAAGCCTAGTTTATCATTAAAATATTTATGGATCTCTTCCCAGAAGCCATGAATAATCGGACACTGCCAAACCATGTGTATAAGACAACCATTTTCATGTCCACATCTTGTACAATGAGGGTTCGGCAATTTACCCATTTTAAATAGCCTCACAGGAGTATAATAAATCCTATGAAGCCATTTAACTTGAATCAACTGATCCCTAGCACTTACCACTGTAGATCTCCATGTACAGCTAGATTCTTTAACATGAACATCTTCCAAACCCTCAATGTCCCTTTTCCACCTAACAAATGCCCTGTCTAGGGGGGAGTCCTGCAACGCCATCAACGACGCATACAGGGTCGACACTGGTTTGAGCAAAGGAACCCTCCTAATCGCTGCCTCAACTGTACCACACTCCAGTTTTAAAGGTTCTCTACCAAACTGAGCCTGACAGGCATGCCTGAGTTGAAGATATCTATACAAACAACGCTGGGGCAAATTAAATTCCTGTTTCAAACTATTAAAGGTTCTAAATAGGCCCTTATCATATAGTTGGGTAAGGTAGCGCACCCCCCTCTGAGGCCAAAATTCAAACTCCAGTAATGAGAACAGCTCCGGAAGCACTCTGTTTCTCCACAAAGGCAAATATGGCGACCAAGTAATATCATTCTCATCAGGGTTACATTTCTGACCCCATTTGACCCACATCTGTACTGCAGCAGCCATCGATTGGGTGTAGTGTACTGTAGACCTAGCCCCCCTCCTATATGCCAAGTTCGTAAGTGCCTCATAGGACCCCAATAAAGCTGCCTCCAACACTACCGCCGGGTTACCTGAGTCAGCCCGTACCCACCACGCCACATAGCTCAGCTGCACCGCTACATAGTACATGTACAGGTTTGGCAAGGCAAGACCTCCCCGCAGGTAAGACGCCTGGAGGGTGGATCTCGCTATTCTGGGAGAAGACTTATTCCATAGAAAGGGAGCGATTATTCTATCCAAAGTAGCAAAATGTCTCTTGGGGAGTAACACTGGGGCAGCCCTATATAAGTATAGCAATTTTGGGAGAAGAATCATTTTTACCACATTGATACGCCCAATCAGAGTTAAAGGAAGGTTTTCCCAAGCCTCTAGCTTTCGAGTAATGGATTGCATTGTAGGAGCAACATTCAAATCATAAAATTTTGCCACTTCTTTATGAATAATAATCCCCAAATATGTAAATTGCTCCACAATCTGAAGTTTATTGTTCACCGAAATGCGAGCTGGGTCAACATCATCAACCAGACAGAGACTAGACTTAGCCCAGTTCACACCGGGACCCGAGAAACCCCCAAATTGATCAACAACACCTAAAAGGGTATCCAAGGATTTCCCTGAATCTGCTAGGTATACCAGCATGTCATCAGCATATAATGAAAGCTTTTCTGATATTCCAGCTATTTCCCAGCCTTCTATACCTGAGTTAGAGGATATGAGTATCGACAAAGGTTCCATGATTAATGCAAATAACAGGGGGGAGAGAGGGCAGCCCTGTCTAGTGCCTCTACCCAAGGGGAAGGAGTCTGATGTGTACCCATTCACCCTGACCCTCGCCGAAGGGGATCTATAAAGCATTTGTAACCAGCACAAAAATTTCTCCGGAAAGCCCATTTGAGTCAGCACTGCCCACATAAATTCCCATTCTACTGAATCAAATGCTTTTTCATTGTCTAAGGACGCAAGAGCCCTCATACCTCTGTTATCATGTTTGACCTGAAGGTTAGTGAATAGAGTTGAGCGAACACCTGGATGTTCGGGTTCGAGAAGTTCGGCCGAACTTCCCGGAAATGTTCGGGTTCGGGATCCGAACCCGACCCGAACTTCGTCCCGAACCCGAACCCCATTGAAGTCAATGGGGACCCGAACTTTTCAGCACTAAAAAGGCTGTAAAACAGCCCAGGAAAGAGCTAGAGGGCTGCAAAAGGCAGCAACATGTAGGTAAATCCCCTGCAAACAAATGTGGATAGGGAAATGAATTAAAATAAAAAAAAAATAATAATAAAATTAACCAATATCAATTGGACAGAGGTCCCATAGCAGAGAATCTGGCTTCACGTCAGCAGAGAATCAGTCTCTTCATGCCATAGCAGAGAATCTGGCTTCATGTCAGCAGAGAATCAGTCTCTTCATGCCATAGCAGAGAATCTGGCTTCATGTCAGCAGAGAATCAGTCTTCATGTCATAGCAGAGAATCAGGCTTCACGTCACCCACCACTGGAACAGGCCACTGTCACATATTTAGGCCCCGACACCCAGGCAGAGGAGAGAGGTCCCGTAACAGAGATTCAGGCTTCACGTCAGCAGAGAATCAGTCTTCATGTCATAGCAGAGAATCAGGCTTCACGTCACCCACCACTGGAACAGGCCACTGTCACATATTTAGGCCCATGTACCCAGGCAGAGGAGAGAGGTCCCATAACAGAGATTCAGGCTTCATGTCAGCAGAGAATCAGTCTTCATGTCATAGCAGAGAATCAGGCTTCACGTCACCCACCACTGGAACAGGCCACTGTCACATATTTAGGCCCAGGCACCCAGGCAGAGGAGAGAGGTCCCATAACAGAGATTCAGGCTTCATGTCAGCACAGAATCAGTCTTCATGTCATAGCAGAGAATCAGGCTTCACGTCACCCACCACTGGAACAGGCCACTGTCACATATTTAGGCCCAGGCACCCAGGCAGAGGAGAGAGGTCCCATAACAGAGATTCAGGCTTCATGTCAGCAGAGAATCAGTCTTCATGTCATAGCAGAGAATCAGGCTTCACGTCACCCACCACTGGAACAGGCCACTGTCACATATTTAGGCCCATGTACCCAAGCAGAGGAGAGAGGTCCCATAACAGAGATTCAGGCTTCATGTCAGCAGAGAATCAGTCTTCATGTCATAGCAGAGAATCAGGCTTCACGTCACCCACCACTGGAACAGGCCACTGTCACATATTTAGGCCCAGGCACCCAGGCAGAGGAGAGAGGTCCCATAACAGAGATTCAGGCTTCATGTCAGCAGAGAATCAGTCTTCATGTCATAGCAAAGAATCAGGCTTCACGTCACCCACCACTGGAACAGGCCACTGTCACATATTTAGGCCCAGGCACCCAGGCAGAGGAGAGAGGTCCCATAACAGAGATTCAGGCTTCATGTCATCACAGAATCAGTCTTCATGTCATAGCAGAGAATCAGGCTTCACGTCACCCACCACTGGAACAGGCCACTGTCACATATTTAGGCCCAGGCACCCAGGCAGAGGAGACAGGTCCTATAACAGAGATTCAGGCTTCATGTCAGCACAGAATCAGTCTTCATGTCATAGCAGAGAATCAGGCTTCACGTCACCCACCACTGGAACAGGCCACTGTCACATATTTAGGCCCATGTACCCAGGCAGAGGAGAGAGGTCCCATAACAGAGATTCAGGCTTCATGTCAGCAGAGAATCAGTCTTCATGTCATAGCAAAGAATCAGGCTTCACGTCACCCACCACTGGAACAGGCCACTGTCACATATTTAAGCCCAGGCACCCAGGCAGAGGAGAGAGGTCCCATAACAGAGATTCAGGCTTCATGTCAGCAGAGAATCAGTCTTCATGTCATAGCAGAGAATCAGGCTTCACGTCACCCACCACTGGAACAGGCCACTGTCACATATTTAGGCCCCGGCACCCAGGCAGAGGAGAGAGGTCCCATAACAGAGATTCAGGCTTCATGTCAGCAGAGAATCAGTCTTTATGTCATAGCAGAGAATCAGGCTTCACATCACCCACCACTGGAACAGGCCACTGTCACATATTTAGGCCCAGGCACCCAGGCAGAGGAGAGAGGTCCCGTAACAGAGATTCAGGCTTCATGTCAGCAGAGAATCAGTCTTCATGTCATAGCAAAGAATCAGGCTTCACGTCACCCACCACTGGAACAGGCCACTGTCACATATTTAGGCCCCGGCACCCAGACAGAGGAGAGATGTCCCATAACAGAGAATCAGGCTTCATGTCAGCACAGAATCAGTCTTCATGTCATAGCAGAGAATCAGGCTTCACGTCACCCACCACTGGAACAGGCCACTGTCACATATTTAGGCCCAGGCACCCAGGCAGAGGAGAGAGGTCCCATAACAGAGATTCAGGCTTCATGTCAGCAGAGAATCAGTCTTCATGTCATAGCAGAGAATCAGGCTTCACGTCACCCACCACTGGAACAGGCCACTGTCAGATATTTAGGCCCATGTACCCAGGCAGAGGAGAGAGGTCCCATAACAGAAATTCAGGCTTCATGTCAGCAGAGAATCAGTCTTCATGTCATAGCAAAGAATCAGGCTTCATGTCACCCATCACTGGAACAGGCCACTGTCACATATTTAGGCCCAGGCACCCAGGCAGAGGAGAGAGGTCCCATAACAGAGATTCAGGCTTCATGTCAGCAGAGAATCAGTCTTCATGTCATAGCAGAGAATCAGGCTTCACGTCACCCACCACTGGAACAGGCCACTGTCACATATTTAGGCCCAGGCACCCAGGCAGAGGAGAGAGGTCCCATAACAGAGATTCAGGCTTCATGTCAGCACAGAATCAGTCTTCATGCCATAGCAGAGAACCAGGCTTCACTGTCACGGAACCATGAACCAGACGTACAACAAGAGATAAGTGAAAATAAGAAGGCTTTATTGAAGATAAAGCTGTAAAGCAAAAGTCCAAACGGATGGTGAAACCGAGCAGAGTCTTTGCGAAGCCAGAGGTCAGGAACCAGAAGGGTAGTCAGACGAAGCCAGGATCAGGAACCAGCAGGGTAGTCAGACGAAGCCAGGATCAGGAACCCGCAGGGTAGTCAGACGAAGCCAGGATCAGGAACCAGCAGGGTAGTCAGACGAAGCCAGGATCAGGAACCAGAAGCAGCAGCAGTCTGAGAAGCATGTGAACACAAGAGGACCAAGCAAGGAACTGAAGCCACAGACCTCCTATATATATGAGCTAGGCATCCAGCTCCTCCCAGTGGGAAGGAGGAGCCGCAGGGTGGAAGGCTACAAGAAACCCAGAAACCAAGATGGCCGCCAGCACATGTCAAACGAAGGAGAACAGCAAGAAGGTAAGACCATGACAGTACCTCCCCCTCAAGGGCCCCTCCTCCGCGGAGCATAAAACGGTTTCTGAGGGAAGCGTGCGTGGAAGGCTCGGAGCAAGGCAGGAGCATGGACATCTGCGGAGGGAACCCAGGAACGCTCCTCTGGACCATAACAACGCCAATGGACCAAAAACTGCAACCGACCGCGGACCAGGCGTGAGTCCAGGATATTGCTCACCTCATATTCCTCACGATTGCCCACTTGGACCGGACGAGGCCGAGGAACCGAGGAAGTGAAACGATTACACACCAGTGGCTTCAACAGGGAGACATGAAACACGTTGGAGATCCGCATGCCAGGAGGAAGCGCAAGGGCATAGGCTACCGGGTTTACCCTGCGAAGCACTCGGAAGGGACCAACAAAGCGAGGCGCCAGCTTGGGAGTGGGCACTCGAAGGTTGAGGTTGCGGGTGGACAACCATACACGGTCTCCAACCTGGTAGGAAGGAGCAGGCGCTCGTCTGCGATCAGCCTGGAGTCTCTGGCGCTGCGCAGAGACCTCAAGGGACTTCTGGATCTGTACCCAAGAAGCACGTAGGACGGAAAGGTGATCCTCCACAGCCGGAATATCCTGGGGAGAGAATACCTCCGGTAACACGGCAGGTTGGAACCCATAATTGGCCATGAAGGGAGACGTCCCAGAGGAAGAGTTCACCGCCGTGTTCCTGGCAAACTCAGCCCAAGGCAGGAGGTCAACCCAATTGTCTTGGTGATCGGAGACATAGCAACGAAGGAATTGCTCCAAGGCCTGATTGGATCGTTCTGCGGCCCCATTGGACTGAGGGTGGTAGGCCGAGGAGAAGGAGAGATGAATCCCCAACTGGGAGCAAAAGGCGCGCCAGAACCTGGACACAAACTGACTCCCCCGATCCGACACAATCTCCTTGGGCAAACCGTGCAACCGGAAGACCTCCCTGGCAAAAATCGTGGCCAACTCTTGTGCAGAGGGTAACTTCTTGAGAGGAACACAGTGGCACATTTTGGAAAACCGATCCACAATCATGAGAATGACCGTATGGCCTCGGGATGCAGGGAGGTCCACAATGAAATCCATCCCCAGGTGTGACCATGGGCGCTCCCCGGTGGCTATGGGTTGCAGAAGGCCCAACGGAAGGTGCCGAGGGGACTTACTCTGGGCACAAACGGAGCATGCCGCTACATATGCGGCGATGTCGGAACGTAGGGAAGGCCACCAGAACAGACGTGAAACAGCCCAGGACAGCTGATTCTTTCCAGGATGCCCCGCGGTCTTGGCGTTATGGTAGGTTCGCAACAACCGAGTGCGCAACTCAGGCACAAAACATCTGCCGCTGGGTCTCCCAGAGGGAGCACCAGATTGAGCCGCCAAAATCTGCTCACCCAGGGGAGAGGTCAGGCTGGTGCGAATGGCGGCCAGGATCTGATTCGGAGGTATGACCGAAGTCGGAATCGACTCCTCCCTGGACAGCTCGGAGTACTGCCGTGATAAGGCATCCGCCCTGATGTTCTTGGAACCGGGTAGGTAGGAGACCACGTAATTAAAACGTGACAAGAACAGAGCCCATCTGGCCTGACGTGGTGTCAATCTCTTGGCCTCAGAAAGGTAGGTCAGATTCTTGTGGTCCGTCAGGATGAGAACCGGAACCACCGAACCCTCGAGCAAGTGCCTCCATTCTTTAAGGGCCTGCACGATGGCCAATAACTCCCTGTCACCAATCTGATAGTTGCACTCCGCGGAAGACAGTTTCCGGGAGTAAAACCCACAAGGAAGCAGAGGACCCTCTGGTGTTCTACGCTGAGACAGAAGGGCGCCTACTCCCGTCTCAGACGCGTCCACCTCGAGGACAAAGGGCAACCCAGGGTTGGGATGCGACAGAATCGGAGCCGACACAAATGGGGACTTTAGGGCCTCAAAAGCTCGGATGGCCTCGAGCGGCCAGACCTGGGAATTACTGCCCTTCCTGGTCAGATCCGTGAGAGGCTTGGCCAGCATGGAAAAGTCCCTGATGAACTTCCGATAATAATTGGCGAAGCCCAAAAAGCGCTGCAGGGAACGAAGACCACTGGGCTGGGGCCACTGTAAGACAGCCGAAACCTTCTCAGGATCCATGGAGAACCCCTCAGCGGAAATGATGTAACCTAAGAAGGTTACCTGGGATCGGTGAAATTCGCATTTCTCAAGCTTACCGAACAGCTTGTTCTCTCGTAACCGTTGCAACACTCGTCTGACATCCAGAATGTGGGCCTCCATGGATTCAGAATATACCAAGATGTCATCCAAATAGACCACCACACACTGCTGCAACAGGTCACGGAAAACATCGTTGATGAATTCCTGAAAGACTGCGGGCGCATTGCACAACCCAAAGGGCATAACCAAGGATTCGTAATGACCGGTCCTGGTGTTAAACGCGGTCTTCCACTCATCGCCCGCCTTGATCCTTACCAGGTTATATGCCGCCCTCAGGTCGAGTTTGGTAAAGACCGTGGCCCCTTTAAGGCGATCGAACAGCTCGGAAATCAAGGGTATCGGGTAAGCGTTCTTGATCGTGATGCGATTGAGACCCCTGTAATCGATGCAAGGCCTCAACTCACCGCCCTTCTTTTTCACAAAGAAAAATCCAGCCCCTGCCGGGGACGAAGATTTGCGAATGTGTCCGCGTGAAAGCGCCTCCCTCACGTACTCCTCCATGGCCTCATTCTCCGCTACCGACAGTGGATAGACTTTGCCACGAGGAGGAACGGCACCAGATTGTAACTCTATGGCACAATCGTATGGGCGGTGCGGAGGTAGGGCAACCGCGCGCACCTTATCGAATACATCCCGGTACTCCTCGTATTCAGGAGGCAACAGAGAGTCCGAGGAAGTACACAGCAACTTGACAGACCCATGGATGCAACTAGCCCCACACTGCGGTGACCACGAGAGGATCTCGACCGATCTCCAATCGAAAGTCGGATTATGCTTCTGGAGCCAGGGGTACCCCAAGACCACCGAGTAGTGTGGAGACGAAATAACCTGGAGGCAGACCGACTCTCTGTGAACGGCACCAATGGCTATCCCCACTGGAAGGGTCTCATGAGTCACGTGTGGCGGCAGAAGGGGTCTGCCGTCTATCGCCTCAAGAGCCAGTGGGGAACCTCGAGCCTGCAGAGGAATGGAATTGGCGGCAGCGAACACACTATCAATGAACAAACCACCAGCACCAGAGTCCACCAACGCCTGGGTCGTCACCGAGCCCCCGACCCAGGAGAGGACAACAGTGATCAGTGGTTTGTCAACACGGGAAACCGGGGACGAGGAGACTCCACCCAAGATCTGCCCCCGACAGGATCTCAGGTACGAGCGTTTTCCCGGACGGTTCGGACATGCCAACCGAAAATGCCCACCGAGACCACAGTACATGCATCGGCCCTCGCGTCTCCGGAGTGCCCTCTCCCCCTCGGACAGGCGAGCAAACCCCAGCTGCATGGGTTCACCCCCAGACAAGTCATCCCCAGGAGGCGTGGGAGGAGAGGGAGGCACGGGTGGGACAGCAAACGTAGGCACCAATCTGTTAGAAGACCTCCGCAGGTTCTCCTTAAAGGAAGGTCTCTCCCTGAGTCTGGTGTCAATCAAAATCAGGAAAGAAATAAGAGACTCGAGCTCAACTGGTAGGTCCTTAGCTGCAACCTCATCCTTCAAGGCATCCGAGAGACCATGAGAGAAAGCAGCGACCAGAGCCTCATTATTCCAGCCCACCTCTGCTGCCAGGGTACGAAACTCAATGGCGTATTCAGCTACGGATCGTGAACCCTGTCTGATGGACATAAGGAGCTTCGCAGCAGAGGCAGCACGAGCCGGCACATCGAATACCTTCCGAAGAGAAGCAACAAAACCGGAAAACTCGGCAACCACCGGATTGTTGTTCTCCCATAAAGGGCTGGCCCAGGCCAAGGCCTTGTCCGAGAGCAGCGAGATCAAGAAGCCCACCTTTGATCTCTCAGTGGGAAAGGCATGTGGCAGCAACTCGAAATAAATGCCCACCTGGTTAAGGAAACCTCGGCACTGAGTTGGCTCTCCCCCAAAGCGCTGTGGAAGAGGGGCAGAACCGGTCATACCCCGAAACACCGCAGGCGCAACAACAGGTGTCGGGGTAGACTCTGGCGCAACAACCGGAGCGGCAGTAGGAGCGAGCCCAGGAGCGACAACCGACCCATCGGCAACGGGAGCGAAATGAGCCGTGCGTTCAAGCAGGGTTTGCAACGCCACAGCGAACCGACCCAACAGGTGATCCTGCTGATCAAGTCTGGCAACCAGCGTGGGTAGCGAGGATGGCCCTGTACCGTCAGAATTCATGGCTTGGTCCTAATGTCACGGAACCATGAACCAGACGTACAACAAGAGATAAGTGAAAATAAGAAGGCTTTATTGAAGATAAAGCTGTAAAGCAAAAGTCCAAACGGATGGTGAAACCGAGCAGAGTCTTTGCGAAGCCAGAGGTCAGGAACCAGAAGGGTAGTCAGACGAAGCCAGGATCAGGAACCAGCAGGGTAGTCAGACGAAGCCAGGATCAGGAACCAGCAGGGTAGTCAGACGAAGCCAGGATCAGGAACCAGCAGGGTAGTCAGACGAAGCCAGGATCAGGAACCAGAAGCAGCAGCAGTCTGAGAAGCATGTGAACACAAGAGGACCAAGCAAGGAACTGAAGCCACAGACCTCCTATATATATGAGCTAGGCATCCAGCTCCTCCCAGTGGGAAGGAGGAGCCGCAGGGTGGAAGGCTACAAGAAACCCAGAAACCAAGATGGCCGCCAGCACATGTCAAACGAAGGAGAACAGCAAGAAGGTAAGACCATGACATTCACGTCACCCACCACTGGTACAGGCCACTGTCACATATTTAGGCCCAGGCACCCAGGCAGAGGAGAGAGGTCCCATAACAGAGATTCAGGCTTCATGTCAGCACAGAATCAGTCTTCATGTCATAGCAGAGAATCAGGCTTCACGTCACCCACCACTGGAACAGGCCACTGTCACATATTTAGGCCCAGGCACCCAGGCAGAGGAGAGAGGTCCCATAACAGAGATTCAGGCTTCATGTCAGCAGAGAATCAGTCTTCATGTCATAGCAGAGAATCAGGCTTCACGTCACCCACCACTGGAACAGGCCACTTACACATATTTAGGCCCATGTACCCAGGCAGAGGAGAGAGGTCCCATAACAGAGATTCAGGCTTCATGTCAGCAGAGAATCAGTCTTCATGTCATAGCAGAGAATCAGGCTTCACGTCACCCACCACTGGAACAGGTCACTGTCACATATTTAGGCCCAGGCACCCAGGCAGAGGAGAGAGGTCCCATAACAGAGATTCAGGCTTCATGTCAGCAGAGAATCAGTCTTCATGTCATAGCAGAGAATCAGGCTTCACGTCACCCACCACTGGAACAGGCCACTGTCACATATTTAGGCCCAGGCACCCAGGCAGAGGAGAGAGGTCCCATAACAGAGATTCAGGCTTCATGTCAGCACAGAATCAGTCTTCATGTCATAGCAGAGAATCAGGCTTCACGTCACCCACCACTGGAACAGGCCACTGTCACATATTTAGGCCCAGGCACCCAGGCAGAGGAGAGAGGTCCCATAACAGAGATTCAGGCTTCATGTCAGCACAGAATCAGTCTTCATGTCATAGCAGAGAATCAGGCTTCACGTCACCCACCACTGGAACAGGCCACTGTCACATATTTAGGCCCATGTACCCAGGCAGAGGAGAGAGGTCCCATAACAGAGATTCAGGCTTCATGTCAGCAGAGAATCAGTCTTCATGTCATAGCAGAGAATCAGGCTTCACGTCACCCACCACTGGAACAGGCCACTGTCACATATTTAAGCCCAGGCACCGGAGAGAGGTCCCATAACAGAGATTCAGGCTTCATGTCAGCACAGAATCAGTCTTCATGTCATAGCAGAGAATCAGGCTTCACGTCACCCACCACTGGAACAGGCCACTGTCACACATTTAGGCCCCGGCACCCAGACAGAGGAGAGGTTCATTCAACTTTGGGTTGCCCCGCAATATAATGGTAAAATGAAAATAAAAATAGGATTGAATGAGGAAGTGCCCTGGAGTACAATAATATATTGTTAAGGGGAGGTAATTAATGTCTAATCTGCACAAGGGATGGACAGGTCCTGTGGGATCCATGTCTGGTTCATTTTTATGAACGTCAGCTTGTCCACATTGGCTGTAGACAGGCGGCTGCGTTTGTCTGTAATGACGCCCCCTGCCGTGCTGAATACACATTCAGACAAAACGCTGGCCGCCGGGCAGGCCAGCACCTCCAAGGCATAAAAGGCTAGCTCTGGCCACGTGGACAATTTGGAGACCCAGAAGTTGAATGGGGCCGAACCATCAGTCAGTACGTGGAGGGGTGTGCACAGGTACTGTTCCACCATGTTAGTGAAATGTTGCCTCCTGCTAACACGTTCCGTATCAGGTGGTGGTGCAGTTAGCTGTGGCGTGGTGACAAAACTTTTCCACATCTCTGCCATGCTAACCCTGCCCTCAGAGGAGCTGGCCGTGACACAGCTGCGTTGGCGACCTCTTGCTCCTCCTCTGCCTTCGCCTTGGGCTTCCACTGGTTCTCTTGTGACATTTGGGAATGCTCTCAGTAGCGCGTCTACCAACGTGCGCTTATACTCGCGCATCTTCCTATCACGCTCCAGTGTAGGAAGTAAGGTGGGCACATTGTCTTTGTACCGGGGATCCAGCAGGGTGGCAACCCAGTAGTCCGCACATGTTAAAATGTGGGCAACTCTGCTGTCGTTGCGCAGGCACTGCAGCATGTAGTCGCTCATGTGTGCCAGGCTGCCCAGAGGTAAGGACAAGCTGTCCTCTGTGGGAGGCGTATCGTCATCGTCCTGTGTTTCCCCCCAGCCACGCACCAGTGATGGGCCCGAGCTGCTTTGGGTGCCACCCCGCTGTGAACATGCTTCATCCTCATCCTCCTCCACCTCCTCCTCATCCTCGTCCTCCTCGTCCTCCAGTAGTGGGCCCTGTCTGGCCAGATTTGTACCTGGCCTCTGCTGTTGCAAAAAACCTCCCTCTGAGTCACTTCGAAGAGACTGGCCTGAAAGTGCTAAAAATGAACCCTCTTCCTCCTCTTCCTCCTGGGCCACCTCCTCTTCCATCATCGCCCTACGTGTTTTCTCAAGGAGAAATAGAAGTGGTATTGTAACGCTGATAACGGTGTCATCGCCACTGGCCATGTTGGTGGAGTACTCGAAACAGCGCAACAGCGCACACAGGTCTCGCATGGAGGCCCAGTCATTGGTGGTGAAGTGGTGCTGTTCCGCAGTGCGACTGACCCGTGCGTGCTGCAGCTGAAACTCCACTATGGCCTGCTGCTGCTCGCACAGTCTGTCCAGCATGTGCAAGGTGGAGTTCCACCTGGTGGGCACGTCGCATATAAGGCGGTGAGCGGGAAGGCCGAAGTTACGCTGTAGCGCAGACAGGAGTGCAGCAGCAGGGTGTGAACACCGGAAGCGCGAACAGACGGGCCGCACTTTATGCAGCAGCTCTGACATGTCGGGGTAGTTACGAATGAACTTCTGCACCACCAAATTCAGCACATGCGCCAGGCAAGGGATGTGCGTCAAACCGGCTAGTCCCAGAGCTGCAACGAGATTTCGCCCATTATCGCACACCACCAGGCCGGGCTTGAGGCTCACCGGCAGCAACCACTCGTCGGTCTGTTGTTCTATACCCCGCCACAACTCCTGTGCGGTGTGGGGCCTGTCCCCCAAACATATGAGTTTCAGAACGACCTGCTGACGTTTACCCCGGGCTGTGCTGAAGTTGGTGGTGAAGGTGTGTGGCTGACTGGATGAGCAGGTGGAAGAAGAGGAGGAGGAAGCTGAGTAGGAGGAGGAGGAGACAGGAGGCAAAGAATGTTGCCCTGCGATCCTTGGCGGCGGAAGGACGTGCGCCAAACAGCTCTCCGCCTGGGGCCCAGCCGCCACTACATTTACCCAGTGTGCAGTTAGGGAGATATAGCGTCCCTGGCCGTGCTTACTGGTCCACGTATCTGTGGTTAGGTGGACCTTGCCACAGATGGCGTTGCGCAGTGCACACTTGATTTTATCGGACACTTGGTTGTGCAGGGAAGGCACGGCTCTCTTGGAGAAGTAGTGGTGGCTGGGAACAACATACTGTGGGACAGCAAGCGACATGAGCTGTTTGAAGCTGTCTGTGTCCACCAGCCTAAATGACAGCATTTCATAGACCAGTAGTTTAGAAATGCTGGCATTCAGGGCCAGGGATCGAGGGTGGCTAGGTGGGAATTTACGCTTTCTCTCAAATGTTTGTGAGATGGAGAGCTGAACGCTGCCGTGTGACATGGTTGAGATGCTTGGTGACGCAGGTGGTGGTGTTGGTGGTACATCCCATGTTTGCTGGGCGGCAGGTGCCAACGTTCCTCCAGAGGCAGAGGAAGAGGCCGAGGCGGCGGCAGCAGCCGCAGAAGAGGCCGAGGCGGCGGCAGCAGCAGAAGAGGCCGAGGCGGCAGCAGCAGAAGAGGTAGCAAGGGGAGCCTAGGTGACTTCTTTGTTTTTAAGGTGTTTACTCCACTGCAGTTCATGCTTTGCATGCAGGTGCCTGGTCATGCAGGTTGTGCTAAGGTTCAGAACGTTAATGCCTCGCTTCAGGCTCTGATGGCACAGCGTGCAAACCACTCGGGTCTTGTCGTCAGCACATTGTTTAAAGAAGTGCCATGCCAGGGAACTCCTTGAAGCTGCCTTTGGGGTGCTCGGTCCCAGATGGCGGCGGTCAGTAGCAGACGGAGTCTCTTGGCGGCGGGTGTTCTGATTTTGCCCACTGCTCCCGCTTTTGCTACGCTGTTGGCTCGGTCTCACCACTGCCTCTTCCTCCGAACTGTGAAAGTCAGTGGCACGACCTTCATTCCATGTGGTGTCTAGGACCTCATCGTCCCCTGCATCGTCTTCCACCCAGTCTTGATCCCTGACCTCCTGTTCAGTCTGCACACTGCAGAAAGACGCAGCAGTTGGCACCTGTGTTTCGTCATCATCAGAGACGTGCTGAGGTGGTATTCCCATGTCCTCATCATCAGGAAACATAAGTGGTTGTGCGTTAGTGCATTCTATCTCTTCCACCCCTGGGGAAGGGCTAGGTGGATGCCCTTGGGAAACCCTGGCAGCAGAGTCTTCAAACAGCATAAGAGACTGCTGCATAACTTGAGGCTCAGACAGTTTCCCTGATATGCATGGGGGTGATGTGACAGACTGATGGGCTTGGTTTTCATGCGCCATCTGTGCGCTTTCTGCAGAAGACTGGGTGGGAGATAATGTGAACGTGCTGGATGCACTGTCGGCCACCCAATTGACTAATGCCTGTACCTGCTCAGGCCTTACCATCCTTAGAACGGCATTGGGCCCCACCAAATATCCCTGTAAATTCTACTGGCTACTGGGACCTGAGGTAGTTGGTTCACTAGGACGTGTGGCTGTGGCAGAACGGCCACGTCCTCTCCCAGCACCAGAGGGTCCACTAACACCACCACGACCATGTCCACGTCCGCGTCCCTTATTAGATGTTTTCCTCATTGTTCCAGTTCACCACAATTTTGAAAATGGCAAATTTGGGAATAGTTTTTCAACCCAGAACAAAAACTGTGCTTTTACGGTCACTACAAATAATTTGACCAGCTAAAACATTACAGATTTGGTTGAATAGAAATGTGAGGCCTATTTTTTTCGCGCTGTGTGACACATATACGTTTAATCACAGAATTAGACTTGTATCTGCACGGTAGCGTGTGTGTTAAGTTTTTCAGAATGACACTATCAGCACCTTGAATCTAAGATATCCTTTTTGGGATAGATTTAAAGTAGGCCTGATATAGCAGAAACTACTTATTTTGAGAATGGCAAATTTGGGAATAGTTTTTCAACCCAGAACAAAAACTGTGCTTTTACGGTCACTACAAATAACTTGACCAGCTAAAACAGTACAGATTTGGAGGAATATAAATGTCAGGTCTATTTTTTAGGCGCTGGGTGACAGGCTCAACTTGCCCCTGATGTAGTATATGGCCAAAAAATAACCAGACTGTTGATGGTTAAATGCACTTCGGTGACACAGGCTCAGCCTGCAGCTGATGTAGGATATAGCACAAAATAACCACACTATTGATGGTTAAATGGACTTGGTGATAGCTTGTGCTGGCGCACCACAAGCCACAAAAATGGCCGCCGATCACCCCAGAAAAAAGTGATATAAAAACGTTCTGGGCAGCCTAAAAAAAAGTGAGCAATTCAATATTAGCACTTTAATGATCCACAGCTGGAGATCGATCACTGAATTAAGTCTTTTGGAGGAGTTAATCGGCCTAATCTCGCCCAAACGTCGCAGCAGCAACCTCTCCCTATGCTTGAATCAGCAGAGTGACGTGCAGCGCAACGTGACCCAAGCTTATATAGAGGCTGGGTCACATGCTGCACTGGCCAATCACAGCCATGCCAATAGTAGGCAAGGCTGTGATGGCCTCTTGGGGCAAGTAGTATGACGCTTGTTGATTGGCTGCTTTGCAGTCTTTCAAAAAGCGCCAAGAAAGCGCCAAACACCGAACCCGAACCCGGACTTTTACGAAAATGTTCGGGTTCGGGTCCGTGTCACGGACACCCCAAAATTCGGCACGAACCCGAACTATACAGTTCGGGTTCGCTCATCCCTATTACTGAACAATCGCCTTAAATTAATATCTGTGGTTTTCCCTGGCATAAAACCCGATTGATCTACCCCAACCAAGGAGAGAATTACCCCCCGCAATCTTAACGCCAGTACCTTCGCAAAGATTTTGACGTCAAGATTCAGAAGTGAGATAGGTCGATAAGAGCTACACTGGTCAGATGGTTTCCCCGACTTGTGAATCACTATTATCGTTGCCTCCAGAAAGGACGGTGGCAACGAACCACTTTCCAGTGCATACCTCAACAGCTTCCCAAATCTACTAACCAGGTCTTTAGAAAATCGCTTATACCATTCAGCAGGAAATCCATCGGGTCCCAGGGTTTTCTTGGTTGCTAAGGAACTAATGGCCGTTTCAATCTCCAGGTCAGATATGTCTGCCGCCAGGGCTCCCCTGTCCTCTCTGTCCAAAGAAGGAATATTAATACCTGCTAAGAAATTGACAATGTCCTCCGAAGTACACGTGATCTTGGGGGCATACAATGTCTCATAATTGGAGGCAAACTGTCGGCAGACATCTCTGGGCTCCCTCAATAAGAGCCCCTGATCATTCAGAATTCCTGCCACCACCGTTTGTTGAGTCTCAGATCTAGTCAAGTACGCCAAGGCCCTGCCACACTTATCACCATCTGAAAAAATAGTTTGCCTCTGATTTAAAAGTTTCTTCTCAGTATATTCAGTTAAATGCAAAGTAAACCTACGCTGCCCCTCAAGCCACAAAGTCTGCTTCTCAGGACACGGATCTAGTATATGTAACCTCTCCTTATCAGCTAGTTCCGTCTCTAGTTTTATCCGTTTGATATTCAGTTCCTTTCTATGAGTTGCAATAGCAGCAATCAATGCCCCTCTCATTACTGATTTGAAAGCATCCCATTCTACCAGAGGATTCGTAGACCCTTCATTTTCTGCCCAGTAATTCCCCATTGCATCTAGACTCTCGCTCACCACAGGTAATACCTCGAGCCACATAGGGTTTAACCGCCACTGCTTATCGGTCGAAGCCAGTGGCTGTGACAATATCAGAAGGAGGGGGGCATGGTCTGAAACTCCTCTCGGTAGATAATCACTAGACTTGATATAGGGGGATAAATCTCTGCTGACAAAGGCCAGATCTATACGAGAGAGTGAGCCAGTAGAAGCTGAATAGCAAGAGAATTGTGCATCTGTGGGGTGGAAATAGCGCCACGCCTCTACTAAATCATAAGTATTAGCCCAATGTGATAGGACATTGTTGTGTGAGGCCTGGGGAACCCTTCTGTCCCATATAGGATCTAAAGTGGCATTATAGTCACCCATAATAATATAAGGTATTGCTGGAAATCCTGCTATTTTAGCTGTAATTAAGTCTAGGACCTCTCTGCGGAATGGCGGAGGAATATATAGTCCCACAAATAGGTACTGCAGGCCTCTGACACAAGCATGTAAAAATCAGATACCTACCATAAGGGTCTAGCTGTACAGACAGTATTTGAAACGGAAGACTTTTAGCAATTAAAATAGACACGCCTCTAGCGTGGTTTGAGTAAACCGCATGATATGTGGGGCCTATCCATGGGCGCCGCAAAGCTAGTACTTTCTGGCCCTGCAGGTGCGTTTCTTGCAATAACATTATGTCAGGGTTATACCTCTTCAGATAATTGAACACTAAAGACCGTTTAATCTTATCATTCAGACCCCGAACATTCCACGAAAGTAGCTTAATTACCGCCATTTATTCTTCCAAAGATAACATCTCCATAATTTCCGACCAATGAAGGCACATTCACGCACACATACAATCCACATCAAAGAACCCCTCAACAGAGAAACCCTCTCCAACCCACCCGCTCCCAACCTCCCCAACCCACCCTGCCCAAACCTTCCTAACATGGTTGAGCCTGACACCCCAAACTAGCAACTCCTGGGTACGATAACCTACCCTAACTCATTAGAACATATATACCATATAGGTACGTTGGTGATAGGAAGCAAGTATATACGTCTACCCACAACAGTGCATAGTCATACAGGGTGTTGCCACCCAGCATACCAATATGGGGTTAAACATCTGATCAATAGACAAAGTCAAAGAACAGGGATTCTAACAGGAGTAATAATGGTGCATTAAAACCAGATACTCCCCCCCTCCCCCAACCATCTTGTCAGCAAAACAATTTAACATTTAATCAGGTATTATTTGCTCCAGCTGCCAACACTGTAGTATAAACCATCAGCGGTGAGGCCTTGCATTTAGATTTCTCTCAATCCATTCTGTAGACTCTTCAGGAGTAGTAAAAAAACTGACTGTTTCACCATCTTGCACCCTCAAGCGAGAAGGGTAGATCATGGCATATTTCACATTTTTGTCCCTCAGCCGCGCTCGGACCTCAGTAAACTGCTTCCTTTTCTTCTGGACCTCTGCAGTAAAGTCCGGGTAAAAGGACAAACGGACATTCTCATAGCTGACATTCCCCTTCTGCCGAGCAGCTAGCAAAATAGCGTCTCTGTCCCTGTAGTTCAGGATCTTCATGATGAAAGGTCTAGCAGGGGATCCCGGCGGTAAGGGCCTGGTTGGAATCCGATGTGCCCTTTCTATAACAAAGCAACTGGAAAGTGAGATGGGCTGTAACACTTCTTTTATGAGCTGTTCCGCAAAAATTTCTGGGGTAGACCCTTCTGCTCGCTCCGGTAAGCCCAGGATACGGACGTTGTTACGTCTATTGCGGTTCTCAGCGTCCTCCGCCCTGGCTTGCAGCATCTGTACCTGTTGCAGCAGCTGCCTGGTGTCATTTCCAGCTGCTCTGGACGCATCTTCCACATCACTCACTCTTTGCTCCACTGCAGATGTTCTTTCACGTATTTTGTCAAAATCGTGTCGCAAACAGCTAAGGTCAGACTGTAAATGGTCTATCTTTGATGTAAGAGCAGCTTGACAGGCAGCTATAGCTTTCATAATTTGAGAGGCTTCAGCAGAGGAACCAGGGACAGGAGACCCCTCACTTTCCTGTTCAGTTTGACTCATGGCGTCCATGAATCGTTTAACAGATGATGGAGCCACAGAAGAAGTTTTGCGGCCCATAGAAATAGTCCACAGACACTTTAAAGATCTGCTGGGGTTTGTCACTCATGCAGCAAATCAAGATAAGGCTTTATTAAATTCAGCAAGTCCTGCCACTCAGCCAAGTAGACTGCCAGATATCTTTACATTCCTCAGGGGAAGGGGGGGATAAGTACACCAGCACCACCATTAAACTTTCATATAAACTGCAGTGAACTCTGCAGCTTTCATATAAAAGGGCTCCTAACAGGATTACCGCTGCAGGACTTCAGGATAATAGTGGAAGTAGGGAGATACAGAGCATTTCGCCGATCCACTCCGTTTGCTGGGGCAGAGAGGAGCGCCGCTGCACATACACTTAACGGCAAGATGGCGCCCACCGCGCGGCTTCTTCCCGCCTCGGCCGTCGGGCTCAAGACTCCAGCAGGTATCGGCAGCAGTCCAAGGTAAGTTGTTAGCAACTTTCAGCAAGCCGTACCTGCGCTGTGTACCTTGCGGCGGATCGTGCCCCGGCCTCACTCCACACTCTCCTCAGTTTGCGTCCCTTCGCTCCTCTCCCTCAATCCGTCGGCATCCACAGCGCCACAGCCAAAACTCAGCAATCCAGCACCGGGCAGAGTGTCCCCAAGTATGAAGGGATCCAACATATAATGAATGAGCTCAATAAACCCCGATTATGCCAGGTGTATAAAGGATATTTCACAGGATTTTGTAGGAGCACTGCAATCCTGCTTCCTCACTCCATGCTGGCTCGGCCACGCCCAAGTCTAGTCTTGTTAGGGTGACTGAGGGTTTAGGCATCCTGCTCGCCGCACGGGTTCACACCCCGTCTAGGGTATCAGGGCAGACAGGTGCCAGCTTAGGGTTAGTCAGGGGTGGCCATTCTATTTCCCATCCGTAGATAAGGGTCCCCCTTCCCCTCCATCTGGTGCGACACGACTGCTGCTGGGATAGCGGTCGTGACAGTATATCTGGCCATTTAAAAGAAAATAAAAAAAAGTGACATTTCTTTTTTTTTTTTTCGCTTGCTGTTTTGCTTTGTATTTTTCTGTTCCACTATGGATCCGGTTACGGTTTTGGCGAAACAATTACAGGGGTTATCCCTTGAAGTGGCAGGATTAAAAGCAACAGTGCTGCAGCAGCAATCCTTGGGTTCCACCGTTGCTACGGGAAACCAAGGTACTCCTGAGCCAAAAGTGGCTTTACCTGATAGGTTCTCAGGAGGGAGAGACCAATTTGTAACCTTCAGAGAAGCTTGCAAATTGTTCTTCAGGTTACGCCCTAGATCCTCCGGCGGTGAGGAACAACGGGTGGGCATTGTAATTTCTCTCCTGCAAGGAGATCCGCAGACTTGGGCTTTCTCCCTACCATCAGACTCTCTGGCCTTACGATCAGTGGAGCCCTGGGTCTCGTATATGATGACCCGGACAGGGTCTCACTGGCTGAGTCTAAGCTACGTAGACTTCGGCAAGAGAACCGGTCTGCTGAACTATATTGTTCCGAATTCCGTAGGTGGGCTACTGATACATTATGGAACGACTCGGCCCTTAGGAGTCAGTTCTGCCAGGGGTTGTCTGAAAAATTAAAAGACGCGCTGGCGGTATACGAGGTCCCTGGGTCTCTGGAGGCTGCTATGTCTCTGTCCATAAGAATCGACAGACGACTCAGGGAGAGACTATTAAATTTGACAGAGGCCTCTATAGGGCAGAGATCGGTTTGTTATGATCCAGTCGAACCAATGCAAATAGGGGGCGCCACTAGACGGGTGAATCCTCCTAAGTTCCGCTGTAGGTCAGAGGTTTGTTTTCGTTGTGGGGGAAGGGGTCATTTTGTAAAGGTTTGTCCCTCAGAACCCAAGAAACGACAAACAAAGGAGCCGCCGGAAAACTAGAGTCCCCAGATTGTGCGGAGGATAACAGTCTGGGCGTATTCGTTTCCTCCATATGCATGTCTCAGTTTTTGTTGTCCGCTACCGTTGAGGCGGGCAATAAGACTGAGATCTGTTCCGTCTTTTTGGACAGTGGGGCGGGGGTCAACTTGGTGGATTCACGGTTTGCTCAGGCTCTGGGTTTTACTCTGGAACCGGTACGCAGAACTATTCCTGTTTTTGCCATCGACTCCTCCCCTCTTACTCAGAGAGAGTTAACTCAGATCATCCATAATATCCATCTGCAGGTAGGGGACCGCCATAAAGAGCATATCTCTTGTTATGTCCTGGACGGTCTTCCGGCTCCTATGGTGTTGGGGCTTCCCTGGCTGGTGACTCACAGTCCAGTGGTGGATTGGCAGGCCGGGGAGATTGTGGAGTGGAGTGAACATTGTAAGGACAACTGCTTGAGTAGTAGGTGCTCTACACTCTCTGTAACATCTTTACCTGCCTTTCTGTCAGATTTTATGGATGTGTTCTCTGAGAAGGGTTGTCAGGGGTTACCACCTCACCGTCCATATGATTGCCCGATTAATCTTTTACCTGGGGCAAAACTACCTAAAACCCGGTTATACAATCTTTCCGGCCCGGAGAGGAAGGCTATGCAAGATTATATTTCGGAGAGTTTGGCTAAGGGACACATCAGACCCTCTTCTTCACCCGTGGCTGCAGGGTTCTTTTTCATTTTTTCGTTAAAAAGAAAGATGGGGGCCTGCGTCCTTGCCTGGATTTCCGGGAATTAAACCGGATAACTATCCGAGATCCCTATCCTCTTCCTCTCATTCCCGACGTCTTTAATCAGGTTGCTGGTGCTAAATGGTTCTCCAAAATGGATCTCAGAGGAGCCTATAACCTGGTTCGCATCAAAGAGGGGGTTGAGTGGAAAACGGCTTTTAATACTCCGGAAGGGCATTATGAAAATCTGGTCATGCCATTTGGTCTTACTAATGCGCCTGCGGTGTTCCAACATTTTGTCAACGATATTTTTAGTCACCTTATCGGGAGATTTGTTGTGATATATCTTGATGACATCCTGGTCTATTCCCCGGATCTGGATACACATAAGATCCATGTGAGACAAGTGCTGCAGATATTAAGGGCCAACAAATTGTTTGCTAAATTAGAGAAATGTGTGTTCGCCGTAAAAGAACTGCCATTTCTGGGGTATGTGTTGTCAGATTCAGGTTTCCGCATGGATCCAGAGAAAGTCTGAGCGATTATGGACTGGGATCTGCCTGAGAACCTGAAGGCATTGCAACGCTTCCTGGGGTTTGCCAATTTTTATAGAAAGTTTATAAAGAACTATTCCTTGGTGGTCAAACCACTGACGGACATGACCCGAAAGGGATCCGATTTTTACAAATGGTCACATGCAGCCAAAACTGCCTTTACATCTCTGAAGTAGAGATTCACCTCGGCCCCTATTCTCGTACAGCCAGATGTCTCGCTCCCTTTTATTGTAGAGGTTGACGCATCAGAGGTGGGGGTGGGAGCGGTACTATCTCAGGGCCCGTCCCCTGGTGAATGGCGTCCGTGTGCTTTCTTTTCGAAGAAATTGTCTACTGCAGAAAGGAACTATGATATTGGCAACAGGGAACTTTTGGCTATTAAGTTGGCCTTTGAGGAGTGGCGTCATTTTTTGGAGGGGGCGGTTCATCCCGTCACGGTGATTACTGATCACAAAAACTTATTGTATCTGGAGTCTGCTAAACGTCTCACCCCTAGACAGGCTCGGTGGTCGTTATTTTTTACTAGGTTTAATTTTGTAATAACCTATCGCCCGGGGTCAAAAAATACTAAGGCGGATGCATTGTCTCGAAGTTTTCCCGGAGGGGGTGATGTTGATGTACCAGACCCCATTTTGCAAAAGGGGGTGGTGGTCTCTGCATTACACTCAGGTTTAGAGGGGAGGGTGTTGGAAGCTCAGGGGGACGCCCCGGCCTCCTGCCCCTCGGGTAAACTGTTTGTGCCAGAAAATTTACGCCTGGAGATACTAAAAGAACACCATAACTCCACACTGGCAGGACACCCAGGTAGTAGGGCAACCTCTGAATTAGTGTCTCGTCGGTTCTGGTGGCCTAAGTGGCGCCAGGAGGTGTTGAATTTTGTGTCTGCATGTGCTACCTGTGCTCGTTCTAAGGTAGATCATACTCGTCCGGCAGGGCGTCTTTTACCTCTGGCCATCCCCAACAGGCCTTGTCGCACCTATTTATGGATTTCATTACGGATCTACCAGTATCAGCGGGGAAGACTGTTATTCTTGTAGTTGTTGATAGATTCGGTAAAATGGTGCACTTTATTGCTCTTGCCGCATTGCCTAATGCTAACACACTGGCTCAGGTTTTTATTGACCACATCGTGAAGCTTCACGGGGTCCCTTCCGATATTGTTTCGGATCGTGGTACCCAATTTGTTTCTAAATTTTGGAAAGCTTTTTGTTCTCGTTTAGGGGTTCATCTGTCGTTTTCTTCATCTTTCCATCCACAGTCCAACGGTCAGACTGAACGTACCAATCAAAACCTAGAGACATATTTGAGATGCTTTGTTTCCGAAAATCAGGAGGAATGGTCATCTTATTTACCGTTAGCCGAGTTTGCCATTAATAATCGTCGTCAAGAATCCACCGATAAGTCACCATTTTTTGGTGCGTATGGTTTCCATCCTCAGTTTTGTACGTTCAGTGAGGGGGGGCTGTCTGGGATTCACGAGGGGGAACGATTTGCGTCTTCACTTTCCTCAGTGTGGCAGAGTGTGCAAGAAAGTTTGAAGAGAATTGGTGGTAGATACAAACGTGTGGCTGATAGGAAGCGCTCTGAAGGTCCGGACCTTGGGGTGAATGACTTGGTGTGGTTGTCTACCAGAAATATCAAGTTGAAGGTTCCCTCGTGGAAATTAGGTCCGAGATTTATTGGTCCTTATAGGGTAATTAAGATCATTAACCCGGTGGCTTTTCGTCTGGAGCTACCTCAGACTCTAAGGATCCATAATGTCTTCCACAGATCTCTGCTTAAGAGATATGTAGAACCTCCTGAACCATTGCCACTAACGCCTCCACCGGTGGTTGTTGATGGCAGTCTTGAGTTTCAGGTAGAAAAGATTGTTGATTCACGATATTTTCGCCGCTCTCTTCAGTACCTGGTGCACTGGAGAGGTTATGGTTCCGAAGAGAGAATGTGGGTTCCAGCATCAGAGATAAAAGCGGACAGACTCATTCGGGCTTTTCATAGCTCCCATCCGGAGAGGCCTGGTCTTGAGGGTCCGGGGGCCCCTCGTAGAAAGGGGGGTACTGTCACGACTGTGACGGATCCAGACAGGTCTGGGAGGAGAAGGTCGCAGCGACTTGATACTCGCGATAGCTTGTGAGTTTACTCCGTGGTTCAGGGTATGTCATCCGGGTTTTGCCTTGTGAACCTTTTTGTCCTGACTGGGAGTTTGTAGGCATCCTTCTCAGGTGAGTCCTGTCTGCCACTCCCAGCTACTATATTAGTTTCAGTTTCACTTGCAGTCATTGCCAGATATAGTCCTTACTTCCAGTGCTATTCTGACCTTTGAAGGAGATCGTTTGACGGTATTGCTGTGGAGCTCTTGTCCGGCGTGGACTGTTGTGTTTGGGATCGCCTTCTCTGCTCGTGACTGGATAAGTCTATCTCTGTTATAGATTGTTTGTTTGTTGCTGTCTTCCCCTGTTGTTCTCCTAGACGTGAGTGATGGTGACTAGTGCTCCCATCGACCTTTCCCCAGTCTAGTCTTGTTAGGGTGACTGAGGGTTTAGGCATCCTGCTCGCCGCACGGGTTCACACCCCGTCTAGGGTATCAGGGCAGACAGGTGCCAGCAGGGTAAGTCCGGGGTGGCCATTCTATTTCCCATCCGTAGATAAGGGTCCCCCTTCCCCTCCGTCTGGTGCGACACGACTGCTGCTGACAAGCACAGCCTCTTCCTAAACCAGTGATGTGACGAATACCGCACCTCGCAGCCCCGCCTGAGGTCAACGGATCATAGCTCCTCACCGGAAGATCACAGAGAGATGGTCCTGGCAGCAACGTATCCAGCTGGGTTCCGGCTACAAGTGGAGACCAAACATGGTGCTGTTATTAGGTCTCTACTGGGAGATCTCTGTTTGTCCCATTCCTGGCACCTGACTTCCAAACAGCGACCAGGGGCATGTCCGCCTTGGTCCCAGATATGTAACCGGTTTTCCTTTGATGGATGCTTGATGGGCAATTCACAATCCCTTATTCTGATGGATTATTTTGTTCTGTTGACCAACTCAGCCCCCGCACCGGCATTAATCCTGCCAGAGAAGCTGAGTTGCCAGTGTGGGGTGTGAAAGATAAACACATGGACAACCTTTGAAGCAGGGCCCCCTTGTAGAGTTTGATTTCCTCTGCCCACTCCTGGATGGATCAAATGGCAGGAATGAAATACTAACTCCACATTCCTCACACCTCCCCCCTTTAGAATGTGCTAGGGGGCAGCACCTTGTGCTTGTGTTTCCTCGTGCGCCCATCCGCACCCTCTCCTTGCAGAGATAACCCGTCGGTGTTCCCGTGGTCACGGCCTTTCCTGTGGCGAATGGCAAAGTGGTACTGCTGGAGCGCGAGGCTCCAGCGTAGCAACCTCCCATTCGTTCCTGACACAGTGTTTAACCAGCAGAGGGGGTTGTGGTCCGTCTCCACGTTGAAGTGGCGCCCCTACATGTAAGGCTGCAAACGTTGCAGTTCCCAGACAATTGCCAGCCACTCCTTCTCCATCGTGGAGTAGGCCACCTCCCTTGGCAGGAGCTTCCGACTCAGGTACAAAAGGGGATGTTCCTGGCCCATAGTGTCGATCTGGCTGAGCACGGCACCGAGGACAAAATCACTGGCGTCGGTCTATAAATGGCTGCGTGAAGTTGGCTGCTTGTAGTACAGGGAAGCTCGAGATGGCGGCCTTCAGTGCCCGATACGCCGTCTCGCAGTCGTTTGTCCAATTGACTGCGGAGGGCAGCTTCTTCTTGATGAGGTCTATCAGGGGCTTCGCCAGGCTACTATAGTGGGAAATGAACCTCTTATAGTACATGGCGGTGCCCAGGAAGGACATCACCTGTTTCTTGGTCCTGGGGGTGGGCCCGGATGCGATGGCATCCACTTTCCCGGGCTCTGGTTTCAAAGCTCATGCCCTTGTGCGGCTGCGTACCCTTCAAATCCCTTAAGCAGCATGTTGCTCATCCGCTGAAAAGTAGCAGGGGCATTCTTCATGCAGAACGGCATCACGGTGGACTCACAGGTCAGGGGAATTGGCCAATTCCCCCCGCTCAGATCCATGATGGTCAGGTACTTGGTTCCAGCCAATTGATCGAGCAGGTCATCAATGCGTGGCATCGGGTACTCATCGGTGACCCCCATAGTCCACGCAGAATCGGGTGGTCTGCTCCTACTTGGGGACGAGGACCACAGGCAAGGCCCATGCTCTGTTTGACGCTTGGATGACCCCCAGCTTCAGCATCTCGTCAATCTCCTGGCGCATATGCTGCTACACCTCCAAGGAGACCCAATATGCTGAACACCGGATTGGGGGGTGATCCCCGATGTCCACGTGATGGACAGCCAACTCTGTCCTTCTGGGCTTGTTGCTGAACAACCCGAGGGGGTGAAGGGTGGCCCACAGCTGAGACGTTGGTCCTTCAAGAGCTGCTGGCCCACCTCCACATCCTCAATGGACCCATCCGCCTTAACCTGGGTGAGCATGTCCACTGTGCCCATGTCCGCTGGTGCACAAGGTATGGACCTTCCCAGGCTGCCTGATGTTTGTCTTGAGGTACGGGGACCAGTACCCATACCTTTTGACCCACCTGGTAGGTCCTCTTACAAGTGTTCTGTCGCACCATCGCTTCTGGTCCGCCTGGGCTCGCACCATATTATTGTGCACCAGCCGTGACAAGGCCTGCATCTTGTCCAGGAAGTGCATGATATACTCGACGACCGACACTCCAGGGGTGGCTATATCCCCCTCCCAGGCCTCTTTCACCGGAGCTAGGGGCCCTGCACATGTCGCCCATACAGGAGCTCGAAGGGGGAGAACCCAGTGGAGGCCTATGGGACCTCCCGGTAGGCGAACAGCAGGTGTGGGAGGTATAACTCCCAGTCACGCCCATGGGCGTTGACCAACATCTTAACCATCTGCATCAGGGTGCCATTAAACCGTTCACACAGGCCGTTGGTCTGTGTGTGGTACGGGCTGGTCACCAGATGTTGCTCCTATGTCTGCCTACAGAGAGACTCCATCAATTGCGACATGAACTGGATCCCCTGGTCAGTGAGCATTTCCTGGGGAAAGCCCACCCTGGAGAAAACTCCAGCAAGGCGATGGGCACTTAGTCGGCCCGAATAGACGACAAGGCTACCGCTTCCAGGTAACGGGTGGCATAATCAATATGAAGCGTTTCCCGGAGCTGCTGGAAATGGACAGCGGTCCAATCAGATCCACAGACACCCTCCTGAAAGGCTCTTAAATTATGGGCAGCGTTACCAGTGAGGCTTTTGGGCGTGGCCTTGCCTTCCCCACCCTCTGGCAGGTGTCACACAAATGGCAGTAGGCAACCACATCGGCCCCCATCTTTGGCCAGTAGAAGTGCTGGGCTAGTCTGGCCTTTGTCTTAGTTACCCCTAGGTGTCCAGCCATCGGAATCTCATGTGCAACCCGCAACTCCGCCCTGAATGGATAGGGTACCACTAGCTGTCGGTCCCTAGGCCGCCCTCCGGTGAGACCTGCTGGACCGAGACCTGGTCCAGCCGTCCTTGGTCCCAGACTGCCCGCTCGAGGTCTGAGTCCTAAGGGAGGCTGTGCCACCTGCTCCTTGAGAGCTTTCAGGCTGGCGTCAGCCGCTAATGCCGCCTGAATCCCCTGACTGGCCAGAATAGACGAGACTGCCACGTCCTCTGTCAGGTCTCCGGGACCTCTTTTCTGGCCTCCGTCTAACCCGGCAGCAAGTTGGTTGGAAGATGGAGAGCCATGAGACCTCTGAGGGGCCCCCAGCGCTCCCACTGCATGTGACAGCAGCTAAGGTTCCAGCATGCTTGCTGGCCACACCCTGGGGCCTCAGCACAGCTGGCTTGATCAACCCCCTCTCCACTGAGGAAAGAGGCACACATTACATCCCCCACATCACCATCACCAGACATGTTATGTACATGTCATTGTATGTCAGCGGCCACATACTTAGACACAAGCCGCCCCAAGTCCATCCCCAGCAAAACACTGGCAGTAATATTTGATGATACCCCCACCTACCTTACTCCTCGACCGGAACCCCAGTCAAAATACACCTTGGCAATGGGTAGCGCCGGTTCTACTCATCCAATCCCGAAGACAGTAAGGGATCTCCCGGTCAACAAATCTTGTGGTGCCACCAGTTCAGGCCATACCAGAGAGTCATCTCAGCGCCAATGTCAAAGTCCCATGGCCATGGCCTGGCCTACGGTGACTGGTTGGAAATTGTCAAGTGTCAACCCTGTGGTGTTTTAGCTGTGCTCCCTCTCGCCTTGAAGAGAGTTGCCTTCCGCCTCCTCTTGGCCCCTCCTCTGGACTGTGTCCTCCCCGCCACCATTCATTGCATCGGCCATCTCCTTAGCCTTCCTTGTGATACTGTCCGTCATTGCAACCGATGGTCACTGACACAGAACTGCAACCTGATGCACACACACACACCTTATTGTATTTGCAATCAGACTGTCTAGTGTTGAGCTGATCTTAAGTCTCCAGCGGCAAAAGCTACTGCTGGGAGTCTTTAGTGTCTGGGAGTATGGGTCCCACACTCACAAACACTAGTATCTCGATCCCATTGCTGCCACCAATATGTGATGAATACCTCACCTTGCAGCCCTGCCGGACGTCAACTACGTCGAGCTCACATGGTATGGTTTCATCACTGGTTACCAAGACATGACGTTACGCGCTCCTCGGGAGTACCTAGGGTCAGCTTGGTACAGTCTACACAGTGTAATGATCGGCGTCACGCAGAGGGAGGGAAATGGGAAGGCCCTGTCCAAGGGAGAGGGAAAGGTGGTGACCCCTGACTCACCTTGCGGCTGGCACCTGACTGCCCTGACGTCCCTAGACGGGTTCCTCACCCGTACGCCGATCACGTGCCTAAACCCTGGCTTTCCCTAAGATGAGCCCTATGTAGTGAACGGGGCAGTGGGATCACTAGTCCGCACCACTGACACTAAGAGGAAAACACCAAGGAGAGGACAGACAATACAGACAAACATATAATCCCAGGTGGGCGACCACAGCAGACCACAAAGGCCCAACAGGGATCCGGAGGGTAACGTTCTGGAACAACAACCAGGGAACACAGCTACACAGCTCCAGTGGGTCAGTATAGAAGTCCAAGCAGGAAGCTCTATATCTGGCAACCAGAGAAGTGGGAGAGGGGAATATAAGGAGGTTGGGAGTGCTGGACAAGAAACAGCTGAGGAAAAGGAGCTACGGATCCCTGAGTGAGCCAAAAAGGGTTGCAAGGCAAACCCAGAAAGCTACCATAAAGAAACAGCTCTATCTTTCTACATAGAGCGCGCAGCCACCCGCTGCGACTTCCTGACCCCGGGTATAACGGAGTCAGGCGTGGCTCTTGACACCCTCGTGACACTTGCACAGTAAAATATCAAATTTTGCAGCTGACACTAAACAGTGTAAAGTAATTAACACTGAAGAGGACAATATACTGCTACAGAGGGATCTGGATAGATTAGAGGCTTGGGCAGATAAGTGGCAGAGATGTTTAACACTGACAAATGTAAGGTTATGTACATGGGAAGGAATAATGCAAGTCACCCGTACATACTAAATGGTAAAACACTGAGTAACACTGACATGGAAAAGGATCTAGGAATTTTAATAAACAGCAAACTAAGGTGCAAAAACCAGTGTCAGGCAGCTGCTGCCAAGGCCGATAAGATAATGGGTTGCATCAAAAGGGGCATAGATGCCCGTGATGAGAACATAGTCCTACCACTTTACACATCACTGGTCAGACCACACATGGAGGACTGTGTACAGTTCTGGGCTCCTGTGAACAAGGCAGACATAGCAGAGCTGGAGAGGGTTCAGAGGAGGGCAACTAAAGTAATAACTGGAATGGAGGGACTACAGTACCCTGAAAGATTATCAACATTAGGGTTATTCACTCTAGAAAAAAGACGACTGAGGGGAGATCTAATTAATATGTATAAATATATCAGGGGTCAGTACAGAGATCACTCCCATCATCTATTTATCCCCAGGACTGTGACTGTGACGAGGGGACATCCTCTGCGTCTGGAGGAAAGAAGGTTTGTACACAAACATAGAAGAGGATTCTTTACGGTAAGAGCAGTGAGACTATGGAGCTCTCTGCCTGAGGAGGTGGTGATGGTGAGTACAATAAAGGAATTCAAGAGGGGCCTGGATGTATTTCTGGAGTGTAATAATATTACATGCTATAGCTACTAGAGACGGGTCAGTGATCCAGGGAGTTATTCTGATGCCTGATTGGAGTCGGGAAGGAATTTTTTTTTCCCCCTTAAAGGGAACCTGTCATGTGGATATTTGATTATAATCTAACTAATTATATACAATAATTAACTACTAAAAAGTACCTTAGATGTATTCACTTACTGGTGTGACAGATGGTTATCTCATAATATACACACAAAGATGCTGCATGCTAATGAGCTGATTGGAGTCCGGCGTGATGTCATTGAGTCCAGCGTATATTTAATTCAGAGCTTTAGCCACTCCCCTGCCCACCTGCTGCTGGTTCCTATGGAAACAAACTGTCATTCAGCAGCAGGTGGGCGGGGAGAGTCAGGAGCTCATGAATATTCAGGACTCATCATTATCAGTTGGAGCTTTTCAATACAAGATGTTGGCAGATTGACTGGGTCAATTAAAGAAAGTGACCCAACATTGTGCTAAGAGAATCAATCACTTATTTATGTTGCCCTTAGTTAGGACACCATAAAACTGGTGACAGGTTCCCTTTAAGTGGGGAAAATTGGCTTCTACCTCACAGGTTTTTTTTGCCTTCCTCTGAATCAACTTGCAGGATAACAGGCCGAACTGGATGGACAAATGTCTTTTTTCGGCCTTATATACTATGTTACCCAAGACCAGTCTTTTTAAATATTTTCAACTACGACACGCATGACAAGAGACAAGATTAGGCTAGAATATATAGAGATTGAAAAAATTGCTAACTTCCCCGCTGTCCAGATCTCTGGCAAGATGGGAGGTAGCTATTCTGACGTTAGAGGATAGAGTTAATGCATAATTGGCGGAACACAGTCATATGTGCTAGGGATCAGTTGATACAGGTCAAATTACTACACCATGTATATCTGACCCCCGTCAGATTGGCACGAATGCGCCGACTCACTTGCTCCCTATGTACAAGGTGTAATGGTGAAAGGGGTATCTGATCTGGGATTGCCGGGTCATCGCAGAGTATTGGAAGGCGGTCCATGAGTTCTTAAATCTGAAGTTAGGATTACCGGCGGTATATTCCCCAGAAAATAGCCTGCTGGGACTGGCCAATGATTTGCTGCAATCCAAATACTCCAGGATACTATACCGGCTTCTAATGTTTTATGCCAGGAAGTCTATTCTGACCGAAAGCCCCTTAATGTCCCCTCGGTCCATTGGAGGCAACTTATTGAGGCGGCCTTGCCAATGTACAAACTGACTTTCCTTGCAAGAGGCTGTCCAGAGAGATTTGATAAAATATGGGGTCCCTGGTTAGCAGCTAGGACTTCGGCAACTTAGATGGAGATGGGAGGCCTGCGGCGCTGTGGGGGGTGTGCATGAGTGAGTGTATGATATTTAAGTCTATGATGTTCCTATGACTAAGCAACGGTGAACCTACAGGCTCTAAAGAATACTACTGATAGACTTTGGGGAGCTTTCTCAGACACTGAGCTGCTGTTGCAGTACACCATCAGTATGTGTGATTTTGTTATGTGAACTGTCCTATAGGTTTACCTTTCAAAATGATAAATAAAGACTTTAAAAAAAAAATGTTCCTGGTCTGGGTGCGGTTGACCAGGTGGTCAGGGGTTCTCCGTTCTCAGCTATTTATGCCTGTGAGCTGTGGGCCTGTCTTTAGCTTTGCTGGGGGCAGAATTTTGGCTCCTGACCTGGGGTTATGCCATCTGCCCTGTCTGTGTGGTTGTCTGGTAAAACATTGATGTTACCTTGTAGCTATGACACCCTGGGCGATGTCACCTGGTTGTTGTTACCTTAGTGTTTGCACCTTGAAGTTATCATGACCTTGTTTTATGCTTATTAGGGTCCATTCACACGTCGTTGTGTATTGCAGATCCGTGCTACCAAGAGAATGCACCTAATCTGTGTAATTCGTGCTGGTTGAGCGACTGTAATGATCTATATTTTCACTTAGACTCCACCCTTTGGGTTTGACCCTAAGTCAAACCAGTGCTCTTGGTCCAGTGGTGTTCCATCTGCCTTGCCTGTAGGCTAAATCTTACTGTCATGTTGGTCATGTCCTGGTTAAAAAAGTCTTCTGTTTTGTCTCTGGCCTGTTGTCCGTCTCTGTATGCCTGTGACATGGTCTGCGGCTCGTATGACCCTCGGAACATAACAGTGACACAGATACAAGGCATTGCTGCAGTGGTTTCAGTGTTCAGTGGTGTGGACATTGCTCTATTAAAGGGGTTGCCTGAAATTTTGATATGGATGGCCTATACTCAGGATAGGTCATCAGTATCTGATCGGTGAAGGTCCACCTGGCACCCCCGCCGATCAGCTATTGGAAGAGACCACAGAGCAGCACAGCCTCTTCCTAAACCAGTGATGTGACGAATACCGCACCTCGCAGCTCCGCCTGAGGTCAACGGATCATAGCTCCTCACCGGAAGATCACAGAGAGATGGTCCTGGCAGCAACGTATCCAGCTGGGTTCCGGCTACAAGTGGAGACCAAACATGGTGCTGTTATTAGGTCCCTACTGGGAGATCTCTGTTTGTCCCCTTCCTGGCACCTGACTTCCAAACAGCGACCAGGGGCACGTCCGCCTTGGTCCCAGGGTCGCAGATATGTAACCGGTTTTCTTTTGATGGATGATTGATGGGCAATTCATAGTCCCTTATTCTGATGGATTATTTTGTTCTGTTGACCAACTCAGCCCCCGAACCTGCATTAATCCTGCCAGAGAAGCTGAGTTGCCAGTGTGGGGTGTGAAAGATAAACACATGGACACCCTTTGAAGCAGGGCCCCTTTGTAGAGTTTGATTTCCTCTGCCCACTCCTGGATGGATCAAATGGCAGGAATGAAATCATAACTCCACATTCCTCACACCTCCCCCCTTTAGAATGTGCTAGGGGGCAGCACCTCATGCTCGTGTTTCCTCGTGCGCCCATCCGCACCCTCTCCTTACAGAGATAACCCGTCGGTGTTCCCGTGGTCACGGCCTTTCCTGTGGCGAATGGCAAAGTGGTACTGCTGGAGCGCGAGGCTCCAGCGTAGCAACCTCCCATTCGTTCCTGACACAGTGTTTAACCAGCAGAGGGGTTTGTGGTCCGTCTCCACGTTGAAGTGGCGCCCCTACATGTAAGGCTGCAAACGTTGCAGTTCCCAGACAATTGCCAGCCACTCCTTCTCCATCATGGAGTAGGCCACCTCCCTTGGCAGGAGCTTCCGACTCAGGTACAAAAGGGGATGTTCCTGGCCCATAGTGTCGATCTGGCTGAGCACGGCACCGAGGCCGAAATCACTGGCGTCGGTCTATAAATGGCTGCGTGAAGTTGGCTGCTTGTAGTACAGGGAAGCTCGAGATGGCGGCCTTCAGTGCCCGGTACGTCGTCTCGCAGTCGTTTGTCCAATTGACTGCGGAGGGCAGCTTCTTCTTAATGAGGTCTATCAGGGGCTTCGCCAGGCTACTATAGTGGGAAATGAACCTCTTATAGTACACGGTGGTGCCCAGGAAGGACATCACCTGTTTCTTGGTCCTGGGGGTGGGCTGGGATGCGATGGCATCCACTTTCCCGGGCTCTGGTTTCAAAGCCCCCCCCCCCCCCCCCCGCGTGTCTACCTGGTGCCCCAGATAGTGGACCTCGCTCATGCCCTTGTGCGGCTGCGTACCCTTCAAATCCCTTAAGCAGCATGTTGCTCATCCGCTGAAAAGTAGCAGGGGCATTCTTCATGCTGAACGGCATCACGGTGGACTCACAGGTCAGGGGAATTCATGATGGTCAGGTACTTGGTTCCAGCCATTTGATCGAGCAGGTCATCAATGCGTGGCATCGGGAACTTGTCGGTGACCCCCATAGTCCATGCAGAACCGGGTGGTCTGCTCCTACTTGGGGACGAGGACCACAGGCAAGGCCCATGCTCTGTTTGACGCTTGGATGACCCCCAGATTCAGCATCTCGTCAATCTCCTGGCGCATATGCTGCTACACCTCCAAGGAGACCCAATATGCTGAACACCGGATTGGGGGGTGATCCCCGGTGTCCACGTGATGGACGGCCAACTCTGTCCTTCTGGGCTTGTTGCTGAACAACCCCCAGAGGGGGTGAAGGGTGGCCCACAGCTGAGACATTGGTCCTTCAAGAGCTGCTGACCCACCTCCACATCCTCGATGGACCCATCAGCCTTAACCTGGGTGAGCATGTCCACTGTGCCCATGTCCGCTGGTGCACAAGGTATGGACCTTCCCAGGCTGCCTGATGTTTGTCTTGAGGTACGGGGACCAGTACCCATACCTTTTGACCCACCTGGTAGGTCCTCTTACAAGTGTTCTGTTGCACCATCGCTTCTGGTCCGCCTGGGCTCGCGCCATATTATTGTGCACCAGCCGTGACAAGGCCTGCATCTTGTCCAGGAAGTGCATGATATACTCGACGACCGACACTCCAGGGGTGGCTCTATCTCCCTCCCAGGCCTCTTTGACCGGAGCTAGGGGCCCTGCACATGTCGCCCATACAGGAGCTCGAAGGGGAAGAACCCAGTGGAGGCCTATGGGACCTCCCAGTAGGCGAACAGCAGGTGTGGGAGGTACAACTCCCAGTCACGCCCATGGGCCTTGACCAACATCTTAAGCATCTGCATCAGGGTGCCATCAAACCGTTCACACAGGCCGTTGGTCTGTGTGTGGTACGAGCTGGTCACCAGATGTTGCACCTATGTCTGCCTACAGAGGGACTCCATAAATTGCGACATGAACTGGGTCCCCCGGTCAGTGATCATTTCCTGGGGAAAGCCCACCCTGGAGAAAATCTCCAGCAAGGCGATGGGCACTTAGTCGGCCCGAATAGACGACAAGGCTACCGCTTCCAGGTAACGGGTGGCATAATCAATATGAAGCGTTTCCCGGAGCTGCTGGAAATGGACAGTGGTCTAATCAGATCCACAGACACCCTCCTGAAAGGCTCTTAAATTATGGGCAGCGTTACCAGTGGGGCTTTTGGGCGTGGCCCCGCCTTCCTCACCCTCTGGCAGGTGTCACACAAATGGCAGTAGGCAACCACATCGGCCCCCATCTTTAGGGGGTACCACTAGCTGTCGGTCCCTAGGCCGCCCTCCGGTGAGACCTGCTGGACCGAGACCTAGTCCAGCCGTCCTTGGTCCCAGACTGCCTGCTTGAGGTCTGAGTCCTAAGGGAGAACCAAAAGAAAAAAGGCCTCACTATAATGCCATGGGTAGGGCAAGCGGGAAACCAATCATGTAAACCTAAAAAATGTTGCTAAAAAACAACCATAGCATGCCCAATATGTTCAAAAATATACTTTATTGAGTTACAAATGAATCATAATTACACAATTATAAAAGATTACACAAAAAAGATGTATCCGGAAAAATCAGCAAAGAAAGCTAGATGCCATAGTCCCCTGGCCGGTGTCTCAAAAACCCACCAAAAAGATGGAACACATGTCAGATGTATGTATAGTATGCCTTGGGGTGATTCGCAGATAGGTGGTATAAGGTACTAACCACTGAAAATAACTGCGATCATCACTCCATTGCATAGCCGCTATAGGGGTATATAGATGTAAAGCCCCTGGTAGTATACAGGTGGCAATAGGGAATAAAGTAATATCTATCTAGATGCTCTGATAACTGCATCTCCATACATCAAAACCATCAAGTGAAGGCTATACATACACCACACATATAGACAGCTGATGGAAACAATCATAACATACCAAAAGACATGATGGAGGGCAGAGACAGCAGGCACAGGACAGGCTGGAAACCCCGACGCGCGTTTCGCCTCAGCTTCGTCAGGAGGTTAATGAAGTGTGGCCATAAACCCCTCTTTATACCCCCCATGTAGCTTCAAGGCATCAACTAATTATATGTAACAGCTGATGCTTACTGTCGAGCGCTTGTGTCTGATGATGCGCGCCGAGTACAGCATGGAGACGCCGCATTCATCAGGAGGAGGGGTGGAACGCAAGCCATGCGTTCCAGCCCGCCTCCCAAGGAAACGTAGCGGCGTCCCCACGTGATCCGGCGCACAGCGCATCACAACACAGCGCTGCATCGGCCTGTCAGACGTGAGTAATATCGGGCTGTAAAGGTGTCAGAACCCGAATATATAGTTATATAATTCATGTTATATAGCCCAAGCGAAGTCTACATAGGGTTGTTGGGAATATGAAGAGCCAATAGGGAGCTGAATACATTAACATACATAGTGGTATCAAAGAGTACATTTACATATATAATAGTATCAAAGAGAGGGGAGGATGAGAGCATCGTATCATATTGGAGGAACGAGATGTACCCGGGCACCTATAAATACAGAATACCATAAAAATACATGATCATAAATACAGCACTAGGCATATCATGATCCATCTAATCTCTATATAGTCAAAACATTCTATTCATAGATGGAATCATGTAATCCTCAGATCACAATATAAATGGTCAATAAGTACCATATGTGATCACGTGAACATAAATGGCCAAAAAACAAATTATTATTTTGTCATGATGCATACATAATATAAATTCATAATCACATACAAATGCATTCAAAATATACATTACAATGCCATACATGATTACAAAAAATATAATAATAAAAAATATATACATATATATTTGGATGTCACATATTCCAATGTTTATTATAAATGCATGCATATTATATAATATACCCAACCATAGAACCATCCGTGAATGCAGATACAATATACTGCCAATAATAATAAATATCCCCCAAATACAGGAGGGTGTGAAAATATGTGCCATAAAACATATCTACCCCTTAAAAGATAGAGATATAAAATATATCTCAAATATGGGAAATCATAAACAATGATAACCTACTAAAATAACCCCAAACCTGGATAAATGGTAATTGGTGTATTAGGGTATGTAAGGGCAACGATGTTAACCCAGCATACTAAAACACATCACCACCCCTCCAAAGTGCCAAATATATATCCTAATTTATTCACCACCGTCCTCATACAGTGATGCCAATACTATATAATGCCAAAAAGACAATCAGGTCTAAATTATGTAACATGTGCTAAATCAAAATACTACAACAACAGTGCATAAAACATCTTGAATGCAAGTCCCATACGTCAATCCATCTCAATATATACATCATGATCCATCTTCATATTCACATTGTATTTGATTTTCATCACCACATTCATGGCGTCCAGGAAAGTCACCTCTCTCCTCAAAATTCATCAGTCATCATCACATGGCCACACGAAAGCTAGATAAATAAAAAGCAGTTAAAATCACAGAAAAATTCAGTGAGTGCGCTACCTAAATAAAGGATTTGAAACTCAAGGCCTCATTCAATCCATGAGGGGTCACAGTATTGAGCAAAACCATCCACTTTGTTTCCTTTTGGAGGAGACAACGTTTAATGTTGCCCCCTCTAATTCCCAAACGTACGCGATCTATCCCTTTAAATAGAATGCCTCTAGGATTGCAGTTATGGACCTCCCGAAAATGTTTTGCCACTGGTTTTAGTTTTCTGAGTTTGTCACACTCAGTGATCTCGGCGGCCGCCTTAATGTCACGGATATGCTCCAAAACTCTCGTCCTGAGTGCCCTTGTGGTCATCCCAATATAAATCAGGCCACAAGGGCACTCAGCACGATAGACCACTGCCTCTGTTCTACATGAGATATGGTGCACAATTTTGTACTCCCTTTCCCTGTTGGCATTAGTGAATTTGTGGTCAGGACCTAAACGAGTGGAAGATGCCCAACCACCACCCCCCTACCTAATTGGCCTGAGGTGTGCCTTGGCCTCACTAGGTCGGTATGCCTGAAAAAGGGGGCATACCCTGAATGTGATGGTTGAATGACTGAATGAAGAATGGGAATGGGTGGGCAGGGGACGTCCGAATGCCGACGTGCTGCCTGGGAGAGCCAGACTGCTTAAGACAGGAACCGGCCCCTCCCACAAATCCAGGCTGCCTGGGAGAGCCAGACTGCTTAAGACAGGTACCGGCCCCTCCCACAAATCCAGGCTAGCCTGCGGCCAGCCTTAACACTTGTGGTCAGGACCTAAACGAGTGGAAGATGCCCAACCACCACCCCCCTACCTAATTGGCCTGAGGTGTGCCTTGGCCTCACTAGGTCGGTATGCCTGAAAAAGGGGGCAAAACCCACCAGTGAGGGAAGGATAGGCCTGAGGTGCTAGGTGCTACTCTGCCAATGTACTGAATGCTTGGACCAGCTCCGCTTGTGGCTCCGGGATATACCGTACAAAGCACCCCGAGCGCCAGCGCCCCAAGTGTTTAATGATATGCACAGGGACTCCATGCTTGGACGCTGCGGATGCCGCACCGATGCGGAAAGAATGCCCCGAGAATTGAGCCGGATTCAATCCTACACTGGTCAACAGGATGCGAATATGTTTGATGAACTGGCTGGATGTCAGTGGACCAACAGGGAATGGAAGTAATGGGTCGGTGGGGCTGTGAAGACTAAGGGCCAGCAAGAGGTTGTCCAAGACTGTCACTGGACACCATGCTTTTGTGGTCTGGAAGAACTTAACTACATGGCCGGGACCTACCTGCCTTGTTTTGTTGTGAGGCAACTGCAAATGAGTTACTGCCCATCCTGACTAAATCTCCCTTGCGGAGAGCCACCGCCCCTTGTCTGGCCTGTGTCACTTCACCTGGTCTTAAAAACCCGTAAAACGCCAAGTACATCGCCGCCTTGATCACCAGGCTGGGAAGGACTCTGAATGGTGAGAATGTGAGAACTTCCGACAGGCTACGAAACGTGTCCCCCTTAATAGGTCGACGGACCAACTTGACCGTGACCTGGCTCTTTTGAATGCCTCTGAGGATGGCCTTGATCCGGTGAGCTGAAAATATAGAGGGTCTGTCTGGCTCTTGAAGTGCCAAAAAATGCTGCACCCCAGCCAAATATAGCCTAATGGTGTTGTAGGATAAAGCCAATACCGAATGACAATAAGGCACGAAAGCCACCATATACTTGACCTGACCTGTGTCACCTCTAGGATATGCCAACTTAAAGTTCGAAAAAACCACCCACGCTCGGCGGAACGACCGCAACGTACTGGCCGACAAAGACTTGGTAATGAGTGAACTGGCGACCACCATCAGATAGTCTAATCCAAGACCAGCAGCCGCCAGTCCGGTACCGGGGTGCCCACTGAGTCTGCTTCTGGGTTCTGTAAGAAAAAGCGAGAAAAATCAAAACGAGATAAAGCATCAGCTGCAACGTTGCTGACCCCGTCCAAAAACCGGGCATGAAAATGAATCCCCTGTTCCAGAGCTATCCAGGTCAATCTACGCATGAAAGACATGATAAGTAACGATTTAGATCTGCCCTTGTTAATGATCTCTGCGGTCGCCATGTTGTCAGTGTGGAAAACCACCGTGTGACCCGACCACCTATGCCCCCAGACTATAGCAGCTGCTACGATAGGATAGATCTCGAACAATGCCGACATCTGAGAAAACCCCGGCAACTGTAGCACGTGTGTGGGCCATGAGCCGGCGAACCAATGTGAGCCAAATATGGCCGCGAACCTACCGAGGCAGCCGCGTCTGAAAATACGTGTGGAGAATCAGAAGTGGCCCTCGGAATAAACATGGAAATGCCGTTCCACCCACTGAGAAATCTGTCCCACATGAACAGATCTGCTCGGGCGTTCGCATTAAGATGCACTGATGCGTCCAAATCACTGGTCTGTTGTAATAAGACTAGCAATCTTGAAATGAATGCTCTACCCTGAGGAATGATCCTCATGGCAAAGTATAACATGCCCAACAGAGACTGCAATTCTCTCTTGGTGCAAACCTGAGACATGAGCAAGGAACGGACACCTGATTTGATTCTGTCGAGTTTGTCTTGTGGCAGACTGGCTGACATGGCAAGTGAATCCAGAGAGATCCCCAAGAACGTGACAACCTGCGCAGGCCCTTCTGTTTTGTGTTCGGCCACTGGAATGTTTAACTCCTTGAAGACCTGCAAGAGAACCTGCCAGTCAACAGGTGCCTGTGAGGGTTCTTCGATCAACAGAAAATCATCCAGGTAGTGAATGACATTCTGGCAACCCTGTTCCAACAAAATCCATTCCAGTGCCTGCGCTAACCTGTCAAACAGACTGGGGCTGCTCTAGGAACCAAACGTCAACTTGGTGGCGAAATAGTACGCATCTCTCCATTTGATGCCATGCCACTGCCAGAGAGATGGGCTAATGGGCAGCAGTTTGAACGCATCAGAGACATCTGCTTTGGACAGCCAAGCCCCCATGCCTGTCTTGAAGAATGACCTGGATAGCCTGGTCTACGGAAGTATACTTCAAGGAAAATTCCTCGGACGGAATCAACGAGTTGAGACTAGGAACGTGGGAAGAATGTGGAGCAGACAAATCATAAATCAAACGAAATTTATTGGAATATTTTCCCTGCACCACCCCCACCGGGCTCACCCTCCAAGTGCAGAAAGGAGGGGACTGGAAAGGACCAATGATGAAACCCTTGTCCAGCTCAACTGCCAAGAGTGAATCCACCAGACCAGCATGTTTAGAAGCCGACTGCAAGTTGGGGCATTCATGAGTCTGCTGGGGCAAGGTGATGAGCCCAGTGCGAAATCCCCGTGAAAACCCTTCCACCAGGAATGTACGGAACGGCTGAACCGGATGAAGCCGCAGCAGCTGGTCTAGTGCCTCCACATTCACCCGGCTCAGTCACGCCGGCTTCAATGTGCAGACCGTGACCGGATGTGCCCTAAAACATGTGGCACAGACATGCAGGAGCCTGCACTGGCTGAAGTTGCAGATGGCGTAGACCACTGCAAACAACACAACAAACACCACAAAACAACAACAACAAAAAAACGGAGAAAGAAAAAGAGAAGAGAAAAAAAAAACAAAAAAAAAACAACCTGTTAACCCTACGACCTGCTGCCCGTAAGCTGACAAACAAGATGACGGAATCTAAGCCCCTCCCCTTCCCCCCTTCCCAGCAGCGTGAAACGATTGAACGAAAAGCCTTCGAGGCTGACAGGGAGTATGATAGTCGTTTGCACCGACGTATGAAGCGAGCCCGAGTTTGTGTGAATCTGTGACGTGGTAGATTAATTAAAAACGAATACTGCGGGCTAAAGAACCTACAGACGTGGTAGGTGATGTATTTAAGTATAGGATTTGTGGAAAACAGACCGTATGACGTATGACACTAGTCTACGAGATGAAACGGGGTGTGTATGTCGTGCGAGCGTGTAGCTGTATTGGCGGATGTACCTATGCTAGAGGTGTATGGATGAAGCTTGGTGGATAAAGGTTTTTTTTTTTTTTTTTCTTTATTTGAACAACCCACTTTTTTTTTTTTTTTTTACTTTATTTAACAATCCACTTGTACCTTTTTTTTTTTTTTTTTTTTGTCAAACTGCCTGATGTGCGAACTATGTGTCTAAGGTATGTATGTAGTGTATGTGATGAGTGTCAAACATGTGCACAAGCAGCAACCTTGTAAGTAATCAACTCAGTAATGGCACCAGGACCCAGCTGACGAATCTAAGCCCCTCCCCTTCCCCCCCCCCCCAGCAGCGTGAAACGATTGAACGAAAAGCCTTCGAGGCTGACAGGGAGTATGATAGTCGTTTCCACTGACGTATGAAGCGAGCCCGAGTTTGTGTGAATCTGTGACGTGGTAGATTAATTAAAAACGAATACTGCGGGCTAAAGAACCTACAGACGTGGTAGGTGATGTATGTAAGTATAGGATTTGTGGAAAACAGACCGTATGACGTATGACACTAGTCTACGAGATGAAACGGGGTGTGTATGTCGTGCGAGCGTGTAGCTGTATTGGCGGATGAACCTGTGCTAGTGGTGTATGGATGAAGCTTGGTGGATAAAGGTTTTTTTTTTTTTACTTTATTTAACAATCCACTTGTACCCTTTTTTTTTTTTTTTTTTTTCGTCAAACTGCCTGATGTGCGAACTATGTGTCTAAGGTATGTATGTAGTGTATGTGATGAGTGTCAAACATGTGCACAAGCAGCAACCTTGTAAGTAATCAACTCAGTAATGGCACCAGGACCCAGCTGCCAGAGTTTAACCTGCTGAGCCCAGATGACTCGCAGCCCCTGTATGAACTTAGATACAGGTTATGCTGAGACAGGCAATGAGCTCCAACTATGTGACAATGCTGCCCATTGGTGCCAAAACTTGAATTGCATGTGCCTGAACGCAGTGAGGAGAAGCGATCCTCCGGCACACTTCCCCCTCTCTACACACCCTCCTACACGTTGCCACGCTCCCCAAACAAAGCAGTTATCATGGAAAACGACCTGAACAGCTTGCAGACTGAAGTGAAAGGTACACCCGGCTTCTCTGAGATCCGACTCGTGCAGGACGCTTGCTGATGACGTCACACCCGGAAGTAGCAGACGTCCGAATGCCGACGTGCTGCCTGGGAGAGCCAGACTGCTTAAGACAGGTACCGGCCCCTCCCACAAATCCAGGCTAGCCTGCGGCCAGCCTTAACACTTGTCTGATCTTGTCATATATTTACATGCGGTGCAATCCCCACAGGGGAAGAAACCCCACTGTGGGCCCTTATCTCCGAAAATTCCACCTTTTTGGGGGGCTACATAGTGGCTCCTAGTTACTATATCTCTCAAATTTTTGGCTCTCTTCCAGGTAACCAACGGTCTCTCAGAGATCACTTTCTTCAGGTCCCTGTCTGTTCGAAGGACCTGATTTGCTGATTTTTCCGGATACATCTTTTTTGTGTAATCTTTTATAATTGTGTAATTATGATTCATTTGTAACTCAATAAAGTATATTTTTGGGCTGAGTCCTAAGGGAGGCTGTGCCACCTGATCCTTGAGAGCTTTCAGGCTGGCGTCAGCCGCTAATGCCACCTGAAGCCCATGACTGGCCAGAATAGACGAGACTGCCACGTCCTCTGTCAGGTCCCCGGGACCTCTCTTCTGGCCTCCGTCTAACCCGGTAGCAAGTTGGTTGGAAGATGGAGAGCCATGAAACCCCTGAGGGGCCCCCAGCGCTCCCACTGCATGTGACAGCAGCTAAGGTTCCAGCATGCTTGCTGGCCACACCCTGGGGCCTCAGCACAGCTGGCTTGATCAACCCCCTCTCCACTGAGGGAAAAGGCACACATTACATCCCCCACATCACCATTACCAGACATGTTATGTACATGTCATTGTATGTCAGCGGCCACATACTTAGACACAAGCCGCCCCAAGTCCATCCCCAGCAAAACACTGGCAGTAATATTTGATGATACCCCCACCTACCTTACTCCTCGACCGGAACCCCAATCAAAATACACCTTGGCAATGGGTAGCGCCGGTTCTACTCATCCAATCCCGGAAACAGTAAGGGATCTCCCGGTCAACAAATCTTGTGGTGCCACCAGTTCAGGCCATACCAGAGTAATCTCAGCGCCAATGTCTAAGTCCCATGGCCATGGCCTGGCCTACGGTGACTGGTTGGAAATTGTCAAGGGACCTCCCACCACTCCCACCCCGGGAAAATGACTGGGATGGGTCCCTCTGGTGCTGGGGACACATGGCCTTGAAGTGTTCTGGCTGCTTACACAGGTGGCATAGTCGTGGTTACCCCACCAATGTGGAAAGTGAAGCAGGGGCAGGTGCCCACTTGGGGCTAGGAGCAGCAGGTACTGCGTGTGTCTTACCCCCTCTCCAGCCAACAGGTTTCCGGGCTTCTGAAGTCCTGTTGTTGGTGTACTCATCGCCCAGGGTTTGCTGTTGCGGAGGCCCCCGTTGGCTTCCGGTCACGGAGATACTGCTAGAGGTCCTTCGAGCAAGTCCACAAAAATTGCTCTGTGGCGATAAGCCTCTTCAGCTGCTGGATGGAGGTAAGCTCCAATCCCGAGGTCCATTGGTCGACCGCTCTCAGCAAGGCCCACATGTAGTCGGTTCAGCTCTGGGAGGGACCACAATGCAAACTCCGCAGCTTCTTCCGGTTCGTCTCAGCAGTCAAGTTGTATTGCCGGACCGGAGACTTCTTGATATCCTCATAGCTCAGGATAGTCTAGCTGGGCAGGTACCCGAAGATTTCTAGGGCTTTTCCCCTAAGACGTTTGATCAGGGCCGGTGCAAGGATTTTTGCCGCCCTAGGCAAGATAAAAATTGCCGCCGCCCCCCCCCCCTTATCAGATGATCTGCCCATATCATGACATCACATATGTTCCACCCCTTTCTCAGCTTTTAAATTAAAAGAACTGCTATGTTTCCCTTAGGGTAAATCCAGCTTCTTGTAGCTGTCTCTTTTTGCGTAACGGAATTGCGGACCCATACATTTCTATGGGATCCGCAATTCCGATCCTGAAAAAAATAGAACATGTCCTATTCTTGTCCGCAATAGCGGACAAGGATAGGCATATTCTCTTAGTGCCCGCAAAATGCGGAACGCACATTGCCGCTGTCCGTATTTTGTGGATCCGCAAAACACACATGGATGTGTGAATGGACCCTAAATGTGAGGTAAATTAGTCTCCAATGTAGTATTAATAACTAAACAATTACATAATAAACATATTGCATTGTCTACTTACCACCAGGACAATAAGATGATCTGCTCTCTGGCTGCAGTCTGGCTCTTGATCTGGCTCTGGGGACTCCCTTGTCACTCTCTTCTCCCCCCCCCCTCCCTTGTCACACTCATTCCAGCCCCCCTCCCTTGTCACTCATTTTACCCCCCCCTCCCTTGTCACTCTCATTTTACCCCCCCCCCCCTTGTCACTCTCATACTTATATATCCAATTTTTTATTTTTTTTTTACACTGCAACGGGCGCCCCCTGCTAAATGGCGCCCTAGGCGACTGCCTCAGTCGCCTTACTGGTGGCGCCGGCCCTGCGTTTGATTACAAATTGGACCCACTGGTCCTCCGGCAATTGGCACTGGTGGCAGGCCATCTCAAATGCCAACAAGAAGGTGTCCAAGTCCCCATCTTTGTCCAGCGGGGAGAAGTCCTTCGCTGCTCACAATGTTTTTCAGCCTCTGCTTGCTCGCAACGTTCTGCAGCCGCCATGAGGATCTCGTAGGCAGCCTAGTCTCCGGCCTGGAGATGGTCCAGGGCAGCTTGTAAGAGAGCAGCCGAGCCTGTCTGGCTAGTTGGGTGGGCAGGTGGAGAGCGGCCCACCGTGGGCCTGACCGCTGGCAACTGGCTCCCTGTGGTGCTTTAGCTGTGCTCCCCCTCGCCTTGAAGAGAGTTGCCTTCCACCTCCTCTTGGCCCCTCCTCTGGACTGTGTACTCCCCGCCACCATTCATTGCATCGGCCATCTCCTTAGCCTTCCTTGTGATACTGTCCGTCATTGCAACCGATGGTCACTGACACAGAACTGCAACCTGATGCACACACACACCTTATTGTATTTGCAATCAGACTGTCTAGTGTTGAGCTGACCTTAAGTCTCCAGCGGCAAAAGCTACTGCTGGGAGTCTTTAGTGTCTGGGAGTATGGGTCCCACACTCACAAACACTAGTATCTCGATCCCATTGCTGCCACCAATATGTGACGAATACCTCACCTTGCAGCCCCGCCCGACGTCAACTACGTCGAGCTCACATGGTATGGTTTCGTCACTGGTTACCAAGACATGACGCGCTCCTCGGGAGTACCTAAGGTCAGCTTGGTACAGTCTACACAGACACCTCCTGTCCTCACAGGCACGGGGAGGCACGAGGAGGGAGTGAGGGTGGTCCACGCGACCTCCAGCGTGAGTCCACACTCGCTTACAACCCTGAAAAGCTGAGAGAGCCTTATTTACTGCCCAGTAAAACAGCGCCCTGTCAGCTGGGTAGACTGCCACCAGTTCTTCGTTAGATATAAGCCCGGTCCACTAGCAGGAGTATATTGGGGTGGGAACCAACCCTAGGTAGCTATTACTATGCCGAAACATGGACATGTGGATTTGTGATTGAGATACAAGAACAACGCGAGATTAAATTATATATTTAATTGCCTTAAGGGAGCACTAGACATAAAACTATACACACACAGAGGATATACAATAGTTGGATGTGCAAATACAGATGACGTGGCACAAACAGGGTTAAAGATAGCAAAAGTTAGTTACCAGGTTGATGAGTAGTTCTTTGGGCCTTTTCGCCTGTATTCAGCCACTCCCCTCCCTCCCCCTGGGAAGATCTAATTTCCCCTGTGTCCGGTGAGGCAACTCAGAATACAAAAACCCATTATGGATCATAGCTCCTCACGGGAAGACCACAGGGAGATGGTTCTGGCAGCAACGTACCCGGCTGGGTTCTGGCTACAAGTGGACACCAAACATGGCACTGTTATTAGGTTCCAACTGGAAGATCTCTGTATCTCTCCTTCCTGGCACCCGACCCCCAAACGGTGACCAGGAGCACGTCCGCCTTGGTCCCAGGGTCGCAGTTATGTAACCGGTTTATTCCTGTGATGGACCCCTATGGACCCCTATGAACTCCTGTGATGGATTCTTTTACTCTGTTGACCAACTCAGCGCCCCCACCGGCATTCATCCTGCCAGAGAAGCTGAGTTACCAGTGTGGCTGAATTGGGTGTGAGAGATAAACACGTGGCCGCCCTTTGAAGCAGGGACCCCCTGTGGAGTTTGATTTCCTCTGCCCACTCCGTAAAAGCTAAGATACATGGCCGCTTTGATAACTGTGCTATCAAAAGGATTGCCCAAAAGCCCAAAAGGATTGCCATTGAGGGAGGTGGATAATTTCCTGAAAAGCTCTCCTGATACCGGCTGTCTGCGAGTGCCAGTCCCCCCGCTGCTCTTTTGTATGCCCCTGAGGGTAGCTTTTATCGCCTGTGACAAGAAAACCAACTTACTGTTTGGATCTTCCAACATGAGGAAATGCTGTATCCCGACCAGGTATAATTTTATTGAGTTGTAGGAAAGTTTGAGTTCCGAGTGGCAGTATGCTAAAAAGGCCATGATGTATGCGGTCTTGCGGGTATTATGTCTTGGGTGAAGGAGTGTGAATCTGTTGAAAACATTCCAGACGGTTTTATAATTTCTAGACATGTTAAATCAATGTAAGATTTTAATCCATGACCAATGTTTGGAAAGCTGGAGGGGATAAACCCGCTTGTTCCGCCTCCGCCATTGCCTCTGCAAAAATTAAATCGTGACAAGGCATCTGCGGCGACATTTTGTGTGCCCTGGATGTGTCTGCATGCTATGAAAATTGTGGCACAGGGAAAGCCAGACCAACCTGCGGACAAAAGACATGATGAAAGGTGACTTGGATCTGCCTTTGGCGATGATGTCTACTACCGCCTGGTTGTCGGTGACGAAAACTACTGAAGAGTTGGCCCATTGACTGCCCCAAACTTGGGCCGCTGCTACAACTGGGTACACCTCTAGCAATGGGGAAGACTTCAAAGCACGCTGAGCTGAAGATACTTCTTTGGGCCAGGAACCAGCAAACCACTGATTCCCGCTGATTGCTGCGTAACCTGCAGAGGCGGCGGCGTCTGTAAAGATCATCTATCCTGGGGCTATACTGCTCGGAGGCTGAGGGAAGTAACTGCAACAACCGTGTAACGGTCACGTCCACACACACACAGGAGGAGGGATAGTGACCACTGCGCTCCACCCTCACCCCTGGCCCTGCCTACTTGCCTCACGAGTCCTGATGACAGGGGACAACTGGACGACAGTCCCTAACTTAGGATACGTGCAGGGAAGACAGACAAGACAAAATACGGAACATGAATGGACCGGGTCAGAACCAAGAGAGCTACGCAGTACAAAGGGTTAAGCAAAGAATGGTCAGGAGAAGCCGGGGTCAAATACCAGGAGAGTAGAGAAGTACAAGAGGAGTCCTAAGAGAGTAGTCAGGTGGGAGCCGAGGTCACAATACCAGGACGGATGCGCAGTACAGGAGGAGCAGGCAAAGGATAGTCAGGGAACGGAATCAGGTGAGTATTCAGTAGTCCAACAAATAGCCAGGAACCTAAAAATTAACAGGCAACCTGTGGCTAGCAGGCTGCCTGTATTTATAGTGGGGAGTGAGGGTCAAGTGACGTGGCCAGCGTCACATGACCAACAGACCAACCAGTTGAGCACCGAGTGATCAGCTCGGCGCTCAAGGCAGACTTAGGAGCAGGGAGCTACCCAGCAGTAAAGCCGCCCTGGGAATGAGGTCAAACACAGATCCTCATTCCCAAAGCTAAGCAACAGGTCTGCGGGTAATGGGGGGCCGAGTGCACCTTCGGAACCCCGTTACAAACCGGGAGGTGAAGGCCCTGCTTTGGGGCATGATTCTGGTAGCAAAATTTAACATGCCCAGCAAAGATTGCAATTCTACTTTAGTAATAATTCGGGAACCTACTGATTTGGATATCTCTTCTCTGATTTTTGAGAGCTTCTCATCTGGTAGCCTAGCTTCCATTTTAATGGTATCTAAAACTACACCTAGGAAGGTGATTACCATTGAGGGGCCTTCTACCTTTGAAGATGCGAAGGGGACGTTAAGTTCAGAGAAGATCTGGAGAAGGGACCTTAGTTTGCTGGGTCTGCAGTCTGGTGGTGTCACGACCGCTATCAGAGCAGCAGTCGTGTCGCACCAGACGGAGGGGAAGGGGGACCCTTATCTACGGATGGGAATAGTATGGCCACCCCTGACTAACCCTAAGCTGGCACCTGTCTGCCCTGATACCCTAGACGGGGTGTGAACCCGTGCGGCGAGCAGGATGCCTAAACCCTCAGTCACCCTAACAAGCCTAGAGTGGGGAAAGGCCGATGGGAGCACTAGTCACCATCACTCATGTCTAGGAGAACAGCAGGGGAAGACAGCAACAAACAAACTATAGCAGAGATAGACTTATCCAGTCACGAGCAGAGAAGGCGATCCCAATCACGACAGTCCACGCCGGACAAGAGCTCCACAGCAACACCATCAAACTATCTCCTTCAAAGGTCAGAAAAGAACTGGAAGTGAGGACTATATCTGGCAATGACTGCAAGTGAAACTGAAACTAATATAGTAGCTGGGAGTGGCAGACAGGACTCACCTGAGAAGGATGCCTACAAACTCCCAGTCAGGACAAAAAGGTTCACAAGGCAAAACCCGGATGACATACCCTGAACCATGGAGCAAACTCACAAGCTATCGCGAGTAGCAAGTCGCTGCGACCTTCTCCTCCCAGACCTGTCTGGATCAGTCACAGTCGTGACAGTACCCCCCTTTCTACGAGGGGCCCCCGGACCCTCAAGACCAGGCCTCTCCGGATGGGAGCTATGAAAAGCCCGAATGAGTCTGTCCGCTTTTATCTCTGAAGCTGGAACCCACATTCTCTCTTCGGAACCATAACCTCTCCAGTGCACCAGGTACTGAAGAGAGCGGCGAACATATCGTGAGTCAACAATCTTTTCTACCTGAAACTCAAGACTGCCATCAACAACCACCGGTGGAGGCGGTAGTGGCAATGGTTCAGGAGGTTCTACATATCTCTTAAGCAGAGATCTGTGGAAGACATTATGGATCCTTAGAGTCTGAGGTAGCTCCAGACGAAAAGCCACCGGGTTAATGATCTTAATTACCCTATAAGGACCAATAAATCTCGGACCTAATTTCCATGAGGGAACCTTCAACTTGATATTTCTGGTAGACAACCACACCAAGTCATTCACCCCAAGGTCCGGACCTTCAGAGCGTCTCCTATCAGCCACACGTTTGTATCTACCACCCATTCTCTTCAAACCTTCTTGCACACTCTGCCACACTGAAGAAAGTGAAGACGCAAATCGTTCCTCCACGGGAATCCCAGACGGCCCCCCCTCACTAAACGTACAAAACTGAGGATGGAAACCATACGCACCAAAAAATGGTGACTTATCGGTGGATTCTTGACGACGATTATTAATGGCAAACTCGGCTAACGGTAAATAAGATGACCATTCCTCCTGATTTTCGGAAACAAAGCATCTCAAATATGTCTCTAGGTTTTGATTGGTACGTTCAGTCTGACCGTTGGACTGTGGATGGAATAATGAAGAAAACGACAGATGAACCCCTAAACGAGAACAAAAAGCTTTCCAAAATTAAGAAACGAATTGGGTACCATGATCCGAAACAATATCGGAAGGGACCCCGTGAAGCTTCACGATGTGGTCAATAAAAACCTGACCCAGTGTGTTAGCATTAGGCAATGCGGCAAGAGCAATAAAGTGCACTATTTTACTGAATCTGTCAACAACTACACTGCGTGCAGAATTATTAGGCAAATGAGTATTTTGACCACATCATCCTCTTTATGCATGTTGTCTTAATCCAAGCTGTATAGGCTCGAAAGCCTACTACCAATTAAGCATATTAGGTGATGTGCATCTCTGTTATGAGAAGGGGTGTGGTCTAATGACATCAACACCCTATATCAGGTGTACATAATTATTAGGCAACTTCCTTTCCTTTGGCAAAATGGGTCAAAAGAAGGACTTGACAGGCTCAGAAAAGTCAAAAATAGTGAGATATCTTGCAGAGGGATGCAGCACTCTTAAAATTGCAAAGCTTCTGAAGCGTGATCATCGAACAATCAAGCGTTTCATTCAAAATAGTCAACAGGGTCACAAGAAGGGTGTGGAAAAACCAAGGCGCAAAATAACTGCCCATGAACTGAGAAAAGTCAAGCGTGCAGCTGCCAAGATGCCACTTGCCACCAGTTTGGCCATATTTCAGAGCTGCAACATCACTGGAGTGCCCAAAAGCACAAGGTGTGCAATACTCAGAGACATGGCCAAAGTAAGAAAGGCTGAAAGACGACCACCACTGAACAAGACACACAAGCTGAAACATCAAGACTGGGCCAAGAAATATCTCAAGACTGATTTTTCTAAGGTTTTATGGACTGATGAAATGAGAGTGAGTCTTGATGGGCCAGATGGATGGGCCCGTGGCTGGATTGGTAAAGTGCAGAGAGCTCCAGTCCGACTCAGACGCCAGCAAGGTGGAGGTGGAGTACTGGTTTGGGCTGGTATCATCAAAGATGAGCTTGTGGGGCCTTTTCGGGTTGAGGATGGAGTCAAGCTCAACTCCCAGTCCTACTGCCAGTTTCTGGAAGACACCTTCTTCAAGCAGTGGTACAGGAAGAAGTCTGCATCCTTCAAGAAAAACATGATTTTCATGCAGGACAATGCTCCATCACACGCGTCCAAGTACTCCACAGCGTGGCTGGCAAGAAAGGGTATAAAAGAAGAAAATCTAATGACATGGCCTCCTTGTTCACCTGATCTGAACCCCATTGAGAACCTGTAGTCCATCATCAAATGTGAGATTTACAAGGAGGGAAAACAGTACACCTCTCTGAACAGTGTCTGGGAGGCTGTGGTTGCTGCTGCACGCAATGTTGATGGTGAACAGATCAACACTGACAGAATCCATGGATGGCAGGCTTTTGAGTGTCCTTGCAAAGAAAGGTGGCTATATTGGTCACTGATTTGTTTTTGTTTTGTTTTTGAATGTCAGAAATGTATATTTGTGAAGGTTGAGATGTTATATTGGTTTCACTGGTAAAAATAAATAATTGAAATGGGTATATATTTGTTTTTTGTTAGGTTGCCTAATAATTATGCACAGTAATAGTCACCTGCACACACAGATATCCCCCTAAAATAGCTAAAACTAAAAACAAACTAAAAACTACTTCCAAAAATATTCAGCTTTGATATTAATGAGTTTTTTGGGTTCATTGAGAACATGGTTGTTGTTCAATAATAAAATTAATCCTCAAAAATACAACTTGCCTAATAATTCTGCACTCCCTGTACAAGAATAACAGTTTTCCCCGCTGATACTGGTAGATCCGTAATGAAATCCATTGATAGGTGCGTCGAAGGCCTGTTGGGGATGGCTAGAGGTAAAAGACGCCCTGCCGGACGAGTATGATCTACCTTAGAACGAGCACAGGTAGCACATGCAGACACAAAATTCAACACCTCCTGGCGCCACTTAGGCCACCAGAATCGACGAGACACTAATTCAGAGGTTGACCTACTACCTGGGTGTCCTGCCAGTGTGGAGTTATGGTGTTCTTTTAGTATCTCCAGGCGTAAATTTTCTGGCACAAACAGTTTACCCGAGGGGCAGGAGGCCGGGGCGTCCCCCTGAGCTTCCAACACCCTCCCCTCTAAACCTGAGTGTAATGCAGAGACCACCACCCCCTTTTACAAAATGGGCTCTGGTACCTCAACATCACCCCCTCCAGGAAAACTTCGAGACAATGCATCTGCCTTAGTATTTTTTGCCCCCGGGCGATAGGTTATTACAAAATTAAACCTAGTAAAAAATAACGACCACCGAGCCTGTCTAGGGGTGAGACGTTTAGCAGACTCCAGATATAATACGTTTTTGTGATCAGTAATCACTGTGACAGGATGAACCGCCCCCTCCAAAAAATGACGCCACTCCTCAAAAGCCAACTTAATAGCCAAAAGTTCCCTGTTGCCAATATCATAGTTCCTTTCTGCAGTAGACAATTTCTTCGAAAAGAAAGCACACGGACGCCATTCACCAGGGGACGGGCCCTGAGATAGTACCGCTCCCACCCCCACCTCTGATGCGTCAACCTCTACAATAAAAGGAAGCGAGACATCTGGCTGTACGAGAATAGGGGCCGAGGTGAATCTCTCCTTCAGAGATGCAAAGGCAGTTTTGGCTGCATGTGACCATTTGGAAAAATCGGATCCCTTTTGGGTCATGTCCGTCAGTGGTTTGACCACCAAGGAATAGTTCTTTATAAACTTTCTATAAAAATTGGCAAACCCCAGGAAGCGTTGCAATGCCTTCAGGTTCTCAGGCAGATCCCAGTCCATAATCGCCCGGACCTTCTCTGGATCCATGCGGAAACCTGAATCTGACAACACATACCCCAAAAATGGCAGTTCTTTTACGGCGAACACACATTTTTCTAACTTAGCAAACAATTTGTTGGCCCTTAATATCTGCAGCACTTGTCTCACATGGATCTTATGTGTATCCAGATCCGGGGAATAGACCAGGATGTCATCAAGATATATCACAACAAATCTCCCGATAAGGTGACTAAAAATATCGTTGACAAAATGTTGGAATACCGCAGGCGCATTAGTAAGACCAAATGGCATGACCAGATTTTCATAATGCCCTTCCGGAGTATTAAAAGCCGTCTTCCACTCATCCCCCTCTTTGATGCGAACCAGGTTATAGGCTCCTCTGAGATCCATTTTGGAGAACCATTTAGCACCAGCAACCTGATTAAAGAGGTCGGGAATGAGAGGAAGAGGATAGGGATCTCGGATAGTTATCCGGTTTAATTCCCGGAAATCCAGGCAAGGACGTAGGCCCCCATCTTTCTTTTTAACGAAAAAGAACCCTGCAGCCACAGGTGAAGAAGAGGGTCTGATGTGTCCCTTAGCCAAACTCTCCGAAATATAATCTTTCATAGCCTTCCTCTACGGGCCGGAAAGATTGTATAACCGGGTTTTAGGTAGTTTTGCCCCAGGTAATAGATTAATCGGGCAATCATATGGACGATGAGGTGGTAACCCCTGACAACCCTTCTCAGAGAACACATCCATAAAATCTGACAGAAAGGCAGGTAAAGATGTTACAGAGAGTGTAGAGCACCTACTACTCAAGCAGTTGTCCTTACAATGTTCACTCCACTCCACAATCTCCCCGGCCTGCCAATCCACCACTGGATTGTGAGTCACCAGCCAGGGAAGCCCCAATACCATAGGAGACGGAAGACCGTCCAGGACATAACAAGAGATATGCTCTTTATGGAGGTCCCCTACCTGCAGATGGATATTATGGATGATCTGAGTTAACTCTTTCTGAGTAAGAGGGGAGGAGTCGATGGCAAAAACAGGAATAGTTCTGCGTATCGGTCCTGGAGTAAAACCCAGAGCCTGAGCAAACCGTGAATCCACCAAGTTGACCCCCGCCCCACTGTCCAAAAAGACGGAACAGATCTCAGTCTTATTGCCCGCCTCAACGGTAGCGGACAACAAAAACTGAGACATGCGTATGGAGGAAACAAATACGCCCAGACTGTTATCCTCCGCACAATCTGGGGACTCTAGTTTTCCGGCGGCTCCTTTGTTTGTGGTCTCTTGGGTTCTGAGGGACAAACCTTTACAAAATGACCCCTCCCCCCACAACGAAAACAAACCTCTGACCTACGGCGGAACTTAGGAGGATTCACCCGTCTAGTGGCGCCCCCTATTTGCATTGGTTCGACTGGATCATAACAAACCGATCCCTGCCCTATAGAGGCCTCCGTAAAATTTAATAGTCTCTCCCTGAGTCGTCTGTCGATTCTTATGGACAGAGACATAGCAGCCTCCGGAGACCCAGGGACCTCGTATACCGCCAGCGCTTTTTTTTTTAAAAAGGCCAGATATACTGTCACGACCGCTATCCCAGCAGCAGTCGTGTCGCACCAGACGGAGGGGAAGGGGGACCCTTATCTACGGATGGGAATAGTATGGCCACCCCTGACTAACCATAAGCTGGCACCTGTCTGCCCTGATACCCTAGACGGGGTGTGAACCCGTGCGGCGAGCAGGATGCCTAAACCCTCAGTAACCCTAACAAGCCTAGAGTGGGGAAAGGCTGATGGGAGCACTAGTCACCATCACTCATGTCTAGGAGAACAGCAGGGGAAGACAGCAACTAACAAACTATAGCAGAGATAGACTTATCCAGTCACGAGCAGAGAAGGCGATCCCAATCACGACAGTCCACGCCGGACAAGAGCTCCACAGCAACACCATCAAACGATCTCCTTCAAAGGTCAGAAAAGAACTGGAAGTAAGGACTATATCTGGCAATGACTGCAAGTGAAACTGAAACTAATATAGTAGCTGGGAGTGGCAGACAGGACTCACCTGAGAAGGATGCCTACAAACTCCCAGTCAGGACAAAAAGGTTCACAATGCAAAACCCGGATGACATACCCTGAACCATGGAGCAAACTCACAAGCTATCGCGAGTAGCAATTCGCTGCGACCTTCTCCTCCCAGACCTGTCTGGATCAGTCACAGTCGTGACAGGTGGCTCTACCAACAGGAAATCATCCAGGTAATGAATGACCAGCGGGCAATCACAGCAGTTGACTAAAATCCAATGCAGAGCCTGCGCAAATTGATCGAACAGCCAGGGACTGCTCTTGGACCCGAAGGACAAACAGCTTGCAAAATAATACAGGTCTTGCCATTTAATGCCGTAAAACTTCCAGAGCTGCGGGTGGATAGGCAGCAGCTTGAAAGCATCCGCGATGTCTGCTTTGGATAGCCAAGCCCCTCTGCCAACCTGGAGGATGAGATGGATGGCATTATTGCATAGAGAATTCCTCGGAGAGAATTAGAGAGTTGAGGCTCGGAATGCTGGAACCATGAGGTGCAGAGAGATCGTAAATCAGACGTTTTTTATTGGAGAATTTTTTAGCCACAATGCCAATGGGGGTGACCCTCCAATAATTAAATGGAACAGTGTAAAATGGCCCGATAAGGAACCCCTTCTCTAATTCGGACTGTATTAAGACTCCTACCGAGTCGGGATCCCTGGCGGCTGAGAGGAGATTAGGACCTTCCCAAGTGGACTGGGGAAGAGCGACTAGACCCGCATGGAACCCCTCGGCAAACCCGGATGTTAAGAAATGGAAAAATCGGGAATTGGGATGGTCTTGGAGGAGTGCTGCCAAGAGGTCCAAGTTAACCCCAGCTAGTCATGAGGTCCTGGATGAACGCTGTGGGCAGGCTGTCAAGGGGTGGGCTCTAAAACAAATAGAGCAAATGTGCAGGGCTCTACATTTGTTGTAGTTACAGATGGCCATGTTGTAACTGTTGCAAATTTGGCTGTTGCCCAGGAAAACTATGGAGCAGCCCAATTTATCAGTGGATGGGGCAGGTCTCTGCGGAAAACCAGAGGTACTGGGAAGGAATCTGCCCTGAGAGATGGGAGGAACTGCGTTAGGGTACCAATCTGAAGAGTGGAGGATGGAGTGGCAAGAAGCACATGCTGGAGCCTAGAGGCCAGCGAAATGGCGACAAAAGAGCTCCATATCCATGGAAGCCCAGTTGGTGGTGTGCTGAAATTGAGTGGTGGCCGCCTTGGCGGAAAACGAGCGGTGGTAGTCGTAGAAGGCGTGGCCGCCATACTTGTGACCTAGATCCGTGACCCTGTACAGATAGGTGTCCAATTCCTCTCGTTTCCCATGGTGACTAAAGGCCAGAACAAATTCAGGGATGGACAGTTTTTTATTGAGGCGGACGTCCCTGGCTTTTAGGATGATGGAAACGTCGCCGCAAGTGATGGTCCTGTTGTCTACTGTGTCGTCGGTGGCTATAAAGATGGAAGCTAGATTAATGTCTTTTCCCTCTAGGATATGCTTCCTGATTTTGTCAGGGACAAAATGTGCTGGAGCTACCTCAGGCGTGTATGAGGCCCTACCTGGGGAATGAGAATAGGAAGCAGAGGCCACTGGAAAAGGAGGGGCAGAGGGACTAGGTGTCAGTCCCCTGGACTCCACAGCAATCAACCTAGCCTGCATGTCTGACACAGAGGTGGCAATGTTGTTGATGGTAGAATGTAACTGTGCCAATGACAGTTGGATGGTCGACATGGGGACTTGTTCCGCTGGTGGTGCCGTTGGCTCAGACACCAAGAGTCTGTATAGCTCTGCCTTCCGGGCCGACACTGGATAACGAATCCCTCACCTGTTGAGTTCCGTAATCAGTTTGGGTACTGTCCAACTTCTTAGCGACATGGTGCTGCCATGGCCGGAAGCGGAAGTTTCTGGGATTCATAGGGATTCCTCAACGTCTGATAAGTGAGACATGCTGCGAGTGTGAGATAATAATGACAGAATTAACGGTCGAATGGACGGCCCTGGTGTAAAGAGAGAGACCCGAGACTGTAAAGTGAAAAACTAACGAAGTGATGGTGCTGGTGAAGAACGGAGTGTGGGCGCTTACCTGTGCGGAACCTGGGAAAAAAAGTTACAAACTGGCAATGACGTGACTTGAACGGAAAAGGGGGTGGACTGTGGAAAAAGGTGCGCACCAAAGTGATAATGACTAGATGGTACCTGAAGAATGAATCAGGAACAAACAAAGATGAAAAACAACTGGCCCCGGACCTGAATTTTACAGGATGATGAGGTTAGTTCTCATGAGCATGAGAGTGGCGGACCGAGAGATCATGTAAGGTGAGTATATTTATAAAAATATATGTATATATATTTTTTTCTTTCCTTTTTTTTTTTGGTAACTGATGTGACCTGAAATGTAGCGACCAAAAGCATTGACCTTTATAAATGTAAGCCTGAAAAATGTACCAGGCAATGGATATTAATGAATTAAAACGTAAGCCTGAATAAACGTGACAGGCAACATACATTAAAGAATTAAAAATGTAAGCCTGAATAACGTACCAGGCAACAGAAATTAATTAATTAAAAACGTAAGCCTGAATAACGTACCAGGCAACAGACATTAATGAATAAAAACATGAGCCTGAATAAACGTGACAGGCAACATACATTAAAGAATTAAAAACATAAGCCTGAATAACGTACCAGGCAACAGAAATTAATGAATTAAAAACGTAAGCCTGAATAACGTACCAGGCAACATATATTAATGATTTAAAAACGTAAGCCTGAATAACGTACTCGGCAAAGGACATTAATTAATTAAACGTAAAAGGCAAAAGACATTGGAGAATAAAACGTAGGCCTGAATTACGTACCAGGCAACAGACATGTAATGAATTGAAACGTAAGCCGGGTTAAACGTGACCGGCAACAGACATTGAAGAATTAAAAAACGTAAGCCAGAAACGTAACGGCCTTAGACATTAAAGAATTAACACGTAAGCCTGAATGACGTAGCAGGCAACAGACATTAAATAATTAATATGCAAGCCTGAATGACGTAGCAGGCAACAGGCATTATTAAAACTGAAAACATGAGCATAACTAAGTGGTGGCCCCTGAATTTAATGACTTAATGAGTGTAAACATGACTAACGTGGCGGCAGCCGAAATTAATGAAATGAACGTAAGCCTGAATAAGGTGACAGGCAAATATAAAAATAACAGGCACAGGCCCCATAAGATATATAAGAGAGCCTGGGAGATGTGACCGGCCGTAGACAATGAAGGGTTAATGAGGACTGAAAGTCCAGACCTGACGGGTTTGGGTTGAGACAGGCCAGACACACCAGGATCTCCAACTATGATGGCTATTATACAGCCAGGACTGGGACTAAGTGGACCTAAGTGTGTAATTTATGGGTGTAGGTTAAATGGCTGTTTTATTTTTTATAAACGTTATTTATTTATATATATTATTATTTTTTAAACTTTATTTATTTATTTAAATATATACATTTTTTTTTTCTTTTTTTTTGGGGGGGGGGGGGGGACCACCTGGATGAAGAGGCCACTGAATCAATGAAGGTGACCAGGTGCTTTGTTGACACAGATAATTGAGAGTGTGTGGGGGACGTTGGAGGCCGGTAGCTGGATAGGGAGTTAAGCGAGAAGAAATAGGCCATGAGACCGCGAGATTTGAAGAGGCAATGGGAATAGGGAGATAAAGCGCAGTGACGGAGGAATCGTCCACATGCGCCGGAGGCCGAGGTAAATGGAGGTTGAGGACGCAGAGTGACTGATGGAAACAGGGACAGGGGCTGTAGTAGCGTTACCTGTGCGTTCGGCAGAACCGCTCCGCAGCGGCAGTAGGTTGTAGGGCGCAGCGGCCCCTGCATACTTACGAAAGAAGGTGCGCTTCAGCGAGTGTGCTGCCGATGTGAGCTGACGAGACTACTGGATGAACGCACCCCTCATCACAGAGATCTCACGGGCATCGGAGGATAGCGTGCCTTCGTATTTAAAGGCACCTCCGCCCCTCCTACAAATAGACTGACTTGTCAGCCTTAACTACATATATGTATATACACACACACACTGTATGTATATTCTTATGTATGAGTGTGTGTGTGTGTGTGTGTGTGTATATAGATATATATATCTATATAGATGTCAGTATACAGGTGAAAAAATATATATATGTGTGTAGATATACACTCACCTAAAGAATTATTAGGAACACCTGTTCTATTTCTCATTAATGCAATTATCTAGTCAACCAATCACATGGCAGTTGCTTCAATGCATGTAGGGTTGTGGTCCTGGTCAAGACAATCTCCTGAACTCCAAACTGAATGTCAGGATGGGAAAGAAAGGTGATTTAAGCAATTTTGAGCGTGGCATGGTTGGTGGTGCCAGACGGGCCAGTCTGAGTATTTCACAATCTGCTCAGTTACTGGGATTTTCATGCACAACCATTTCTACGGTTTACAAAGAATGGTGTGAAAAGGGAAAAACATCCAGTATGCGGCAGTCCTGTGGGCGAAAATGCCTTGTGGATGCTAGAGGTCAGAGGAGAATGGGCCGACTGATTCAAGCTGAAATAACCACTCGAGGTATGCAGCAAAGCATTTGTGAAGCCACAACACGCACAACCTTGAGGCGGATGGGCTACAACAGCAGAAGACCCCACCGGGTACCACTCATCTCTACTACAAATAGGAAAAAGAGGCTACAATTTGCACGAGCTCACCAAAATTGGACTGTTGAAGACTGGAAAAATGTTGCCTGGTCTGATGAGTCTCGATTTCTGTTGAGACATTCAAATGGTAGAGTCCGAATTTGGCGTAAACAGAATGAGAACATTCCTCTGATGGCTGCTTCCAGCAGGATAATGCACCATGTCACAAAGCTCCAATCATTTCATTGGTTTCTTGAACATGACAATGAGTTCACTGTACTAAAATGGCCCCACAGTCACCAGATCTCAACCCAATAGAGCATCTTTGGGATGTGATGGAACGGGAGCTTCGTGCCCTGGATGTGCATCCCTCAAATCTCCATCAACTGCAAGATGCTATCCTATCAATATGGGCCAACATTTCTAAAGAATGCTATCAGCACCTTGTGGAATCAATGCCACGTAGAATTAAGGTAGTTCTGAAGGCAAAAGGGGGTCCAAACCGTATTAGTATGGGGGCACTAATAATTCTTTAGGTGAGTGTATATATATATATATATATATATATATATATATGTGTGTGTGTGTGTATATATATATATGTGTTTGTGTATGTGTACATATATTTATATATACACACTTCTGCCTCCTTGGTCACTTATGTAACGCGGAGGCAGAAGTGCTCAGTCAGGTGTTGTCCCTCCTCGCTAGCTGAAGACTCATTGGGGCCTCATGCACATGGCCAATCTGCAGTCCGCAGAACACAGATCTTGGCCATCTTTTTTTTCCAGTCTAGAGAAACGAACATGCTTTTTTTATGTGAGGCCACGGAACGGAAGTACGGATGCGGAAAGTACACCGTGTGCTGTCCGCATCTTTTGTGGCCCCTTTGAAATAAATGTATCCGCATCCGAACCGTAAAAAATGTGGAATGCATGCCGACTATAGATACTGTCATGTGTATGAGGTCTTATAGACTGTCTGCAACCCAGTCTTTCGTTAGTGAGGGGGGACAATACAAGGCTGAGCATTTCTGCCTCCTCATTTAAGCGGGGTCTCAATACCCTGATTTCCAAAATTGTCAGGTCACTATGAAACGTATAAAGTGTTTTTAAAGGAGTGTTATACTATACAGTATATGTTTGCCTTTCCAACCTGCTTCTTGTTTTTTCACTTGAAAGGTTTACCTGGGAATTTGATATGGATGGTCTATCCTCAGCATAGGTCATCAATATCAGATCAGTGGGGATCCGACTACCGACACCCCCGCTGATCAGCTGTTTGAAGAGTCTGCGCCGCTCACCAGAGCTCCGGTGAGCACTGCAGTCTCTTTAGAGCTCACCAAGCCATTAGACAGCAGCGATGCTTGGTACTGCAGCTCATCTCCTTTCACTTTAATGGGACTGAACTGCAGCTAGGCCTTGTGACTGATATACAGTGACATCACTGGCCTCCCAACAGTTGGTCGGCAGGGGTCTTGGAAGATGGACACCAGCCGATCTGATATTGATGACCTATCCTAGAGATAGACAATATGTTCTTCTGTAGAACCAGTATCTACACTTTATGGTCACTGTACGGTGGTAATATTGGTCTTTGTGTAGTGATTTTTATTCAGTAAGACTACAGTAATATTATTCAGTTACTCAGTGGTAATGCAAAATAAAAAGGGGAAAGGCATTTATAGGGTGATATGTAGGATACATTAGGATAAAAACTAGATGACTATGCTCACCTTTAGGTGTTGTGCAATCATAGGCCCAACACTAGTGAAAGGTGTGTAGTAGGTGCAATTGGTCGGTGCTGCCAGTGTCGTTAGGTCCTCAACACAAGGGGTAGGCAACCCTCCGGAGGAAAGTGAATAGTATAAGCAAGGGGGTGCAATGTTCTGACACCTCTGGGCGTAAACACGACAATAGGATGGAATAGATTTTTCTTATTTTTTTCTATTGTGGTCGTGTTTGCGCCCAGAGGTGTCAGAGCATTATAGAGTGTTGATCCTCTGCACCCCCTTGATTTATACTATTCAGTAGTGGTAATGGTATGGTAGTGGTTATGATGCCCCATATAGCGGTATTATTGGTAATACTGGCCTTTGTACGGTTTGTTTTCTTCATTTTTAGTGCGGAAGTTGGTCTAGATCAGGCATCCTCAAACTGCGGCCCTCCAGCTGTTGCAAAACTCCAACTCCCAGCATGCCCGAACAGCCTACTGGTATCAGCCTACAGTAGGGCATTGTGGGAGTTGTAGTTTTACAACAGCTGGAGGGCCGCAGTTTGAGGATGCCTGGTCTAGATAAACCTTCTTTTTCAATCTTATCAACTACACAACTAATTAATTTATAGTGGTAACATTTGGTCCTGGTATAGTAGTATTATTTGATAATTACTGTATATACCTGACATTCTGCGGATTTCTAAATCCACATGGCAGGTCACTTTGCACAAGGAACGAAGAAGCAAAATGTACACACCTTGCTGGTACTGTCCGAACGAGAATCTGCGTGGAGAAACCATGCTTATCTGCAATCTGCGCCGGCAGGCTATATATGACTGTGTGTTTGTGCAATATTTCATTTAGGGCCCCACTTAAAATTTTGCCCAGGGCCACACTTTGTCTAAAACCGGTCCTGCCCAGATGTAACATAGCCCCAGGTTCAAACAATTATATGTCAATATCCATCATAGTAACATAGTTTTTAAGGCTGAAAAAAGATTTCTGTCCATCCAGTTCAACCTGTTATCCTGCAAGTTGTAAGGTAGCTATCCTATAAGTCAATGCTTTTCATACAGGCCTTCGAGGATAACTTAGGATTGTAGCTAAGCTAGCATCTGATCTGCAGACAGCTGCTTCGAGGTGATTGCCGCTCATCAGTGCAGAGCAGGGTTAGGGCAAAACCCCCACCTCTATGATAGCCGGGGTCCTAACTGAAGTTTTCTTTATGAGCGCTCGGAGATCTGACACAGACACACCGCTGAATCAAATTCTCTTTCTCCTTTATTCCATACAAGCAACACTACAGATAATCACAGACAAATCCGGCACACCACCAAAGGGGTGGAAAGCGAAACTATTGATTTGATTGGCAATACTTCTGCGCCATACTAACAGAAATCGAATCATTAAAAAGTTTCTGCAGCATCTTATCTCAAAATTGACGTTCTTCAGCAGTACATCCCGAACTCAAAAGGAACATAACTCTCTCTTGAATGTCAAACTCTGATAAGGGGAGCGAGGGAGCTGCTTACCTTGGCCTTGTAGCTTGAACACATTTTAAAGGGGTTCTGCAGTTTTTTTTAACTGAGGATCTATCCTCTGGATAGATCATCAGCATCTGATCGGCGGGGGTTCGACACCCGGGACCCCCGCCGATCAGCTGTGTGAGAAGGCAGCGGCGCTGGCAGTAGCGCCGCGGCCTTCTCACTGTTTACCGCAGGCCCAGTGACGTCACGACTAGTATCAATGGCCGTGGGCGGGGCTAAGCTCTGTTCACTTGAATGGAGCTTAGCCCCGCCCAGGCCAGTGATACTAGGCGTGACGTCACTGGGCCTGCGGTAAACAGCAAGAAGGCCGCGGCGCTACTGCCAGTGCCGCTGCCTTCTCAAACAGCTGATCGGCGGGGGTCCCGGGTGCAGAACCCCTTTAACTATATACACAGACTCCCTCCATCCTGCCAGCTGGTTCATTAATTCTCCACATATGCACAAGATGGAGGACATGTTTATATAAAATGGATTCTCATCCCTCACAAGCAGGCAGTACTGCCTTAACTGGTGAGAGGCCTAAGCCAGGACTCAGTAGAGCTACTATTTCTCCATATGGAGAGCGGCCAGTAGGTGTAAGGAGTCTTATAGGCCAGGCAATACTCCTCTGGGAAAAATATATGCAAATTATGCATCCTTCTATAAGGATAAGAAAGATGTAATCCTGACTTGGTCTCTCTGTTCTGTACTGATGAAGGGCAATCACCCCGAAACTGTCTGCAGATGAGGTACTGGCTTGGCTATGATCCAAAATTTTGCCTCAAAGCCTGTTCAAAAGGTTGACCATTGGATTCCAGTGTAGCTACCTTACATCTGGTGGCATCAGAAGCTCAGCTTTCTGTTTTTTTCAGGAAAAAGAGCTAAGTTGCATACCCACAGCAGCATGGGCTGGCCTATAAGCTTCCTTACACTTACTAGGCGCTTTCCATAAGGAGACCCCTCGAATCCTGCTCTGAGCATTAGTAGAAGCTGGAGAGGACATGAGCTGGGAGCACCGCACAGGTCCAGTCTGCCCTCGCCGCTGTCTCAGTCTTCTCTCTGTTAATAAAAGTGGAGCACAGACAAAAAACCCTGCAAAGACTATGGGTACGACCACACGGTCAGGTTTCCTGATGGAGTTTTTGGAAGCCAAAACCAGGAGTGAATTCCGAAAAGAGGAGACGTTGTATCAGTTCTTGATTCTTTCTCCACTTTTATGATCCTCTTCTGATTCCAGCTTCCAAAACTTGTGGCTGTGCCCTATAAGAAGAAATAGTGAATACCACCAACATACCAGGCTCTTAGCTTTTTTGAGTCTTGGTTCGGTTGGGTGAGGAGACTCGGTGTTTCCTCCTGGGTGTCTCTGTGTGCAGGGTCAGGCGAGCACTGATTAGTGGAGCAGCCCCCGCTCACCTCTCCTCCACCAATCAGCACGAACTTTGCTTGCAGTACAGAGGACAGTGGGGAGCGTTGCTCTCTAAGAGCCGTGCCCAGCGTCAGACTGAACTTCCTTCGGCCCACCCTCATATACACATTCCCTTGTAAGCCATTTATGTTATCATTGCATATCCAGAACTTATCATCCATAAGGTTTAATAGGATATCAAGCGGTTATTGGTTTCAAGGTCAGTTGCAAATTATCTTCTGCTAGACCCCAGGGGCCCTGTATTATAAGGGGCCCATTATTGTGTCAGAGCTTGGGCCGACAGGAGGATCCTCTGGCACTCTAGTGGGCTATTCCGACCCTGCCTCCTGCAGGGTCCCACATATATGTGTGTAGAAGGGACACTTTAAACATCTGCCTATGTATTTGCATTGTATGGTATTTCCTTTTATCAGGTTTAGGCAATTGTCAGTTGAGGAGTTCTCTTTAAGGCTGACACTTTACAGGCAAGACTTCTGTAATTATTCTAAGTCCAAACTATAACACTCTGGTACTAAATATGCTGTTTGATGTCTATCCGGATACGAAATAAACTGGGAAAAATCTAAATTTCTCCCATTAAGACGCCCTGTTCCACCGGGTTACAATTCCCGGGTTAGTATACTGGGCCCATCAGATTCTCTAGTATACCTGGGCATCCACATAGGGACTAAATTGGAACATTACACGAAACTGAATATACTCCCAATAATAGACAAAGTAAAGGAAAAAATCAGAACATGGTTAAAACTTCCCCTGTCACAAATCCACCGTATTGCCCTTATAAAGATTGACATTTTTACCAATGCTACTATATGTATTAAACGCAAGTCCAATAACGATTGAAGATATGTTTTTTAATAAACTGGAGACCCTTTTCAATGAATTAATATGGGGGCGCAAACGGGTTAGAATCAAAATACAATACCTGTATAAAGAAGAGGGAGGAATCTCTGTCCCCTTTCTAAAAGGATACTATGTAGCTGCACAATTGAATAACTGTATATGGCTAATTTTTAGGGAGTACTGTAGACCTTGGGAGGATCTTTTTTATATTCTTGAAACAGGTATCACTGAGAAGAAAACAATAACAAATCCGTTTAGTAGAATGCTTAGGCACAGGGGCGGACGCAGTCAGCAGAGGGCCCCTGTGCAAAGAATGTGCCTGGGGCCCTCCCCTCCTCTCAAGCCAAATTCTCAACATAACCTATTCCGTCCTAGCATTACTTATAGCAATACAAAACATACAGGGTAAGGCTACTTTCACACCTGCAGCACTACGCTCCGGCCACCTGATCCGGCAGAGAATGCAAACTCAGGCATGCAGCGGTTTGTGTCCCGCTGATTCTCTGCCAGACCCCATTATAGTTAATGTGGCCGGCGGACATTCTGTCTGCATCCAGCAGTGCGGGAGCATTCCCGCGGGCTGTTCTCTGCAAGAAGAGCCTGCCAGAATCACTAACTCCGATGTGAAGGTAGCCTAATACAGGTCCACATACCTCTTACATCCAGGGACGTCTTCGTTGATGTAGATGTTCTCTGTCCTCATCTTCTCCTTTCAGACCAGACCGCCATGATGATTTCTTTCAGTCATCTCTTCTTTCTGCAGGGTTTGACAGACAGACATCTTAGTTTCCTAGTTTTCCATCATCCTCCCACCTAATCAACACCCCTCTAATACTGTGCCCGCTGTGCTCCCTATACAAGTTACACACAGATAGTTCCCCTTAAATAATTACTGGCACACAGTGTCCTAAAAAATAACTGCGCCCGGAATACAGTGTCCCTGACACTAATAGTGTAAACATAATGTTCCCCAAAAATGAGTGTGCTAAGCTGATACTGTGCCAGGGTGCCCACCAAAGTAACAGTGCTCCCTAAAATCCCACCAAAAGAAATAATTATCTACCAGACAACACGTAGTAGTAATATTGCCCCTACAGTAATAATGACCCCACTGTGTCCCAGAAGTAATAATGCTCCCATGGTGTTCATACTAGTATTCAAGTTCCTCATAGTCCCTCAACTGTAATAAAGCCCACCATAATGTCCCCAGTGGTAATAATTCTCTTTATAATGTGTAACAGTAGAAAAATGCCCCCTTATAATGTGCGCCAGTACATAAAAGTGCCCTGTTGTGTGGCAGTATAAAAAAATACCTCCTCTTAGTGCCCCTGTAGAGTCAATGTCCCCATAGTACCCTCATAATGTGTGCCAATGCCCCCTACTGTTTGCCCAAAAAACCCTCTCAGTGCCCCCATAGTGCCCTATAATTTGTGTCAGTATAAAATACTCCTATATCGTGCGCCTCCCCTTGTCCCCATGGTGCCTGACAATGTGCCAGTATAAAATGCCCCCATAATGTGTGCCAATATATAAAATAGGGTCACCAGTAGATGCCCCCATACTGCTCCCCCTTCCCCATAGTGCCCATGTGTGCTAGCATATAACATAGGGCCCCCATAGTGCTACTCCCCCTCCATAGTGCCCCCCATGTCTGCCAATATATAAGATAGAGCCCCAGAAGATGCCCCCATAGTGCTCCTCTCCCCCCTTCTCCATAGTACCCCCCATGTGTGCCAGTAAGTAAGATAGGGCCCCCCATTTGTGCCAGTATATAAAATAGGGCCCCAATAGTACTCCCCCCTCCATAGTGCCCCCATGTGTGTCAGTATTTAAAATAAGGCCCCCCATAGTGCTCCTCCCCCTCCATAGTGCCCCCCTTGTGTGCCAGTATATAAAATAGGGCCCCAATAGTACTCCCCCCCCCTCCATAGTGCCCCCATGTGTGTCAGTATTTAAAATAGGGCCCCCCATAGTTCTCCTCCCCCTCCATAGTGCCCCCCATGTGTGCCAGTACATAATATAGGGCCCCCAGTAGATGCCCCCATGTGTGCCAGATAGGGCCCCTAGTAAAGTGTAAATAAAAAAATAAAATAAACTCACATACTTACCTCCTTGCCGCTTTCAGCGATGCGATGCAGGCCTCTTCCGGCCTGTTTCTCACGCTCTACGGCTCAGGCGGTGTGATGACGTCATCGCGCCGCCTGCGCCGTCCTCTGATAGGTTGCAGGTCTAGTGCCTGTAGCCTATGAGAGGACTGGGGAAGGGAGACGCCTCTCCCCTGCCCCGTCGCAGCATCCATCCGTATCGCTGTCCTAAGGACAACGATACAGATGAATAGAGATGAGCGCTTCCACAAAAGAAGCGCTCATCTCCCCCTGCTGCCGGTAGGAAGGTGCCCCCTCCTGCTCTGGGCCCCTGTGCAGCCGCACCGGCTGCACATGCGGTATGTCCGCCCCTGCTTAGGCATATTTGGAAACAAGTTAGGCTAATGGTTGGATTATCTCAAGCGGTTCAGTTTACCACTTTGTGGGGGAACGTTCACTTACCACAAGTTATGCAGTTAGTGGATATTGAATACTGGGAAAAACAGGGGATACACTTAATCTCACAGGTTTTTTATAAAGGACAGGTTAAGCCACTAACCGAAATCCTTTCAGACACTACACCAGGATTTATTGATATATTCCGATATGAACAGCTACGACACGCCATACACTACACTGAAAATAAGAACTATTTAAATATTGCACGGAACACTTTTCTAGATTTCTGCTACGATACGACGTTAAACACCCCTGCTATATCGCACATTTATGCAAAGTTAAAATATAAATACACAAAATCGATCACATTTAGGAGGTGAGGTAAAATGGGAAAAAGATTTGCAGAATATGGAATCGATCCCGTGGGACACTGATAAACATCTTGGTCAAATGCCAACTTTGTATAAAAAAATAGGAAAAGTTGTCTTTTGCCAAGATATTTCTCTCACCCAGCATGGGTATATGTAAAATGACACCCCAAAACACATTCCCCAACTTCTCCTGAATACGGAGATACCACATGTGTGACACTTTTTTGCAGCCTAGGTGGGCAAAGGGGCCCATATTCCAAAGAGCACCTTTCGGATTTCACTGGTCATTTTTTACAGAATTTGATTTCAAACTCCTTACCACACATTTGGGCCCCTAGAATGCCAGGGAAGTATAACTACCCCACAAGTGACCCCATTTTGGAAAGAAGACACCCCAAGGTATTCGCTGATGGGCATAGTGAGTTCATGGAAGTTTTTATTTTTTGTCACAAGTTAGTGGAATATGAGACTTTGTAAGAAAAAAATAAAATGAAAAAATCATCATTTTCCACTAACTTGTGACAAAAAATAAAAAATTCTAGGAACTCGCCATGCCCCTCACGGAATACCTTGGGGTGTCTTCTTTCCAAAATGGGGTCACTTGTGGGGTAGTTATACTGCCCTGGCATTTTCCAGGGGCCCTAAAGTGTGGTAAGTAGGTAAATGACCTGTGAAATCCTAAAGGTGCTCTTTGGAATGTGGGCCCCGTTGCCCACCTAGGCTGCAAAAAAGTGTCACACATGTGGTATCGCCGTATTCAGGAGAAGTTGGGCAATGTGTTTTGGGGTGTCTTTTTACATATACTCATGCTGGGTGAGAGAAATATCTTGGCAAAAGACAACTTTTCCCATTTTTTTATACAAAGTTGGCATTTGACCAAGATATTTCTCTCACCCAGCATGGGTATATGTAAAATGACACCCCAAAACACATTCCCCAACTTCTCCTGAATACGGCGATACCACATGTGTGGCACTTTTTTGCAGCCTAGGTGGGCAAAGGGGCCCACATTCCTTTTATGAGGGCATTTTTAGACATTTGGATCCCAGACTTCTTCTCACGCTTTGGGGCCCCTAAAATGCCAGGGCAGCATAAATACCCCACATGTGACCCCATTTTGGAAAGAAGACACCCCAAGGTATTCAATGAGGGTCATGGCGAGTTCATAGAATATTTTTTTTTTTGGCACAAGTTAGCGGAAATTGATAATTTTTTTTTTCTCAAAGTCTCCCTATCCGCTAACTTGGGACAAAAATTTCAATCTTTCATGGACTCAATATGCCCCTCACGGAATACCTGGGGGTGTCTTCTTTCCGAAATGGGGTCACATGTGGGGTATTTATACTGCCCTGGCATTCTAGGGGCCCTAAAGCGTGAGAAGAAGTCTGGAATATAAATGTCTAAAATATTTTACGCATTTGGATTCCGTGAGGGGTATGGTGAGTTCATGTGAGATTTAATTTTTTGACACAAGTTAGTGGAATATGAGACTTTGTAAGAAAAAAATAATAATTTCTGCTAACTTGGGCCAAAAAAATGTCTGAATGGAGCCTTACAGGGGGGTGATCAATGACAGGGGGGTGATCAATGACAGGGGGGTGATCAGGGAGTCTATATAGGGTGATCACCCCCCTGTCATTGATCACCCCCCTATAAGGCTCCATTCAGATGTCCGTATGTGTTTTGCGGATCCGATCCATGTATCCGTGGATCCGTAAAAATCATACGGACATCTGAATGCAGCCTGACAGGGGGGGTGATCAATGACAGGGGGGGGTGATCAATGACAGGGGGGTGATCAGGGAGTCTATATGGGGTGATCACCCCCCCGGAAGGCTCTAGGGAGACGTCTGTATGTGTTTTGCGGATCCGATCCATCTATCAGTGGATCCGTAAAAATCATGCGGACATCTGAATGGAGCTTTACAGGGGGGTGATCAATGACAGGGGGGTAATCAATGACAGGGGGGTGATCAGGGAGTCTATATGGGGTGATCACCACAGTCATTGATCACGCCCCTGTAAGGCTCCATTCAGACATCCGTATGCGTTTTGCGGATCCGATCCATCTATCAGTGGATCCGTAAAAATCATGCGGACATCTGAATGGAGCTTTACAGGGGGGTAATCAATGACAGGGGGGTGATCAGGGAGTCTATATGGGGTGATCACCACAGTCATTGATCACGCCCCTGTAAGGCTCCATTCAGACGTCCGTATGCGTTTTGCGGATCCGATCCATCTATCAGTGGATCCGTAAAAATCATGCAGACGTCTGAATGGAGCTTTACAGGGGGGTAATCAATGACAGGGGGGTGATCAGGGAGTCTATATGGGGTGATCACCACAGTCATTGATCACGCCCCTGTAAGGCTCCATTCAGACGTCCGTATGCGTTTTGCGGATCCGATCCATCTATCAGTGGATCCGTAAAAATCATGCGGACATATGAATGGAGCTTTACAGGGGGGTGATCAATGACAGGGGGGTAATCAATGACAGGGGGGTGATCAGGGAGTCTATATGGGGTGATCACCACAGTCATTGATCACGCCCCTGTAAGGCTCCATTCAGACGTCCGTATGCGTTTTGCGGATCCGATCCATCTATCAGTGGATCCGTAAAAATCATGCGGACATCTGAATGGAGCTTTACAGGGGGGTGATCAATGACAGGGGGGTAATCAATGACAGGGGGGTGATCAGGGAGTCTATATGGGGTGATCAGGGGTGATCAAGGGTGAATAAGGGGTTAATAAGTGACGGGGGGGGGGTGTAGTGTAGTGGTGTTTGGTGCTACATATTACTGAGCTACCTGTGTCCTCTGGTGGTCGATCCAAACAAAGGGGACCACCAGAGGACCAGGTAGCAGGTATATTAGACGCTGTTATCAAAACAGCGTCTAATATACCTGTTAGGGGTTAAAAAAATCACATCTCCAGCCTGCCAGCGAACGATCGCCGCTGGCAGGCTGGAGATCCACTCTCTTACCTTCAGTTCCTGTGAGCGCGCGCGCCTGTGTGCGCGCGTTCACAGGAAATCTCGCGTCTCGCGAGATGACGCATATATGCGTGACTGTGCGCAGGGCTGCCACCTCCGGAACGCGATCCTGCGTTAGGCGGTCCGGAGGTGGTTAAAGGGGTTGTCCCATCTTGTCGCTTCCAGGGTAGCCCTAGGTGGCCACTCTTACGGAAACAGGTGAGCGGGACAGCGCTCGCCTGCTTCCGTAATTCCCTTTTTAGTGGAATAAGGGTGGGTTCACTTCACGTTTTCAAATCCTTTTAACATATCCCAAAAACATATACGTTAAACGGGTGCCTCAGACTGATGCCATACAGTGGCATCCGTTCACCATAGAGTTCCATTGTAAAAAAAAAAAAAAACATGTACTTTTTTTTACCGGACTGTGCTGCACTTTTGTATTATTTTTTATTTTTTTTACATATATATAAAACGGAGGCATAGGACGTGATGTGAGCCCACCCAAAGATATGTTGCATCCGTGGGTGTTGTGGAAGCAGCGTAGCTTGTTCTTCTTCGCTGTTTGTGTAGCTCCTATTCACTACATTGGGAGTTATGAAAGTAGTGGAGCAACGGCCCACTCGGCTCTTTACCTAAGCTTGGCCTAAGGCCAGGCTTAGTCCCATCTCGCCCTGTAGACGATGAGATGGGACGGCCCCTTTAGGATGAGAGATGGAAGAAAAACATCAATTTTGATATTGTTCTGGAGATTTTATTTTATACTGTTCATCATGCCATATAAATAATATGAAATCATCATTCTACAAGTCATTTTGATTACAGGGATACCAAAAAAAAATAAAAAAATAAAAAAATGCTGTTTTCTACTTATCTTGAGCTATCCAATAAGGGCGTTCTCCCTCGTGGCAGGAAAACTCTCTGTGACATTATCTGCAGGATGCTCTCCTGAAGGATTCAGGTTTTTAGGATTCCACTATATCCCGGAAGGCTTTAGTGAATAAGGACAATTCTGCGCATCAATTATCCATTTGTGTCCCGGCACTCCTAAAGTTGCTCTCAGGCACTTGTGCTTGTGAAGTCCATAGGCTGGATTCAGCTGTAACCTTCACTAGGCTTGCTTCGTATTTAGACTTACTGTCTGGTGCTTTGCTGCTGTAGATAAATGTTCGCTGTACTCCCTTAGCCTGGCCAGAAACAAGGGGTAGAAATAGCAGGCTACATGGTGGACGATGCCTGCTTCTCTCCTCCATACACTTGTTTTCCTCCTACAACACTTTAATACACTCTTCTCTACATTCTGCTCTCTCTGCTCTAAGCTAGACACACCCCAAGCTATATAAATGAGTGGCGCCAGAACCACCTAGGGGCGAATGGGTGTAATGACATTGCCAGCCTGATAAATAGGAAATACCATACATTGAAAATACATTAGATAAATAGGCAGATGTTTAAAGTGTCCCTTTTACACACATATGTGGGACGCTGCACTCCCACCAGCAAAACATGTATTTTAACCCCTTCCTGACATGACGATTTTCAGTTTTTGCGTTTTTGTTTTTTACTCACTGCCTTCCCTGAGCCATAACTTTTTTTATTTTTTAACAAATCTTTATCTTTTTCATGAAAATTCCAATAGTTACAATTTCTGACATTATATACAAAACAGTGTCTTAAGTGTTACTATGTTACTATATACCTGTCACGGCTGAGGATGGGGAAAACCCTCAACCATGCGATGCCAGAAGATGATGGTCGCTACTAGGCCAGGACAGGAATCAGGGAGCAGGTCACCTCCTATTACGTCCCTAATTCTGACCCTGACTCCTAGCTGTATGAGCCGACTCTGATGGTAGGAGGGCTCATACTCCGGAACCTTGGGGTCCCTACTAGCACTCAGGGTGGCCCTGAACTAGGAGCAGGGTAAGACGACCTGTTCCTCCTAGATACGGACGAACAGGAGTCTCACTGGCCAAGCTGCAAAGAAAGGGGAACATAAACAGCTTATGGCAATGGCAGGTAAATGCAACAAGTACAACACCTACCTGCCACAGACACACAGCCTGGATCCCATGTACAAGTGCTGCTGTCCACAACAATACAAATGGACACAGCACACAACACACATCACACAGGAACCCAGGAAACCATAGCTGCAATAAACAAAGAGACCAAATAAACATCTTCAATACATCCGACATAAACTTATGACCACAAGGGTGGCCCTCACTGGCAGATGGTATATAACCAGGAGGATGACTCCAGCTAACCATGGCTGAAGTACCCCTCAGATACTGGCATCCAGCAGGAGCTAAATAGCCCCAAGTAGCCACACCCACACACAGACACACCCAGTGTACACACACTAGGAAGGGAATTAACCCTTCCAATACCAGGCAAGGGATGGAAGCTACTTAAAGGGGAGAAGCACCAACAAGCATACACTCCACCTGTTACCGCCGGCAACAGCCTGCGTGGCAACCATGTCCTGTGGATCACCAGCCACCAGCTTCACACAAACACCACACGTTGCCACGGGCAACCACAAGTGAAGGAAAGTGTCACAAAGCACACACACAAAACCTCGTGCACAACAAAACGGGAAAGTGCACACATACAAAGAGAGGTTGTCAGGTGTAACCGCATGCACTTGACAGCAAGCTGCCTGGAAACAGCTCAGGCTGCTATACTGCCAAATACAAACATGTTGCCAGCGGCAACCACACGTGAGGCAACATACAAGCAGCCCTCACCATGTGGTTGACAATAAAACCAAACCGCAGGCAACTGCATGCAGAACCAGGAGTCACGACCATACCATGGTTGTGACAATACCAAGCGGTGCTTCAGAGATATACAAGACATTCCTGTATACTGTGAAAACTAATGAAGAGATGTCAATCTGGCACATATTAGGGTTCTTACGGGGGTATAGGTAGTGGGGCCTCCACCAACATCTGAACTGACGGGAGGAAAGCTGCTGCAAGTGTCATACCATTCAGTCCAAGGAGACCAAAGGGCATGCAACTTGTCCTGTGAGCGTGTCTCTGAACTAGAAAGCTCATCCAGGCTGTACATGTCTGGAGCCTTCCTCGCCCATTCTTCCAGAGAGGGAGTAACCGTGCTTAGCCAATGAAGAGGTATGAGGAGTTTGGCGGCCATAATGGGCATTGATGGTAAATGATGTTTGGAGATAAGACAGTTTGAGAAGCACTAAAGTAGGAGTTAGGAGATAGAGGAAAAATATATCTGATTAATAGCTTTAGAAACTCCCTCCAATAAGGAGGTATTAAGGGGCAGTGCCGCCATATGTTTAGGACTGTTCTTAATGCATTTTGACATCTCCAGCATTCTGCAGGCTGAGTCGGGCAGAGTTTATGTAAGAGGGGTGCGATACCACCAAGAAATAAGAACTTTCTTGTATATGAATACACAGGAGCTGATTGGGGACTTAAAGTGGCCCTGGAAAAAATAAATAAAAATGGCGCCAAGTTGTAGGAGGGTTCAAACTGACAGAAGACGATGCCAAAACAAGTAGGCAGGGACAACCTTAGTAGGTGGGGCCTACAATACTGAAGTGCCACAAGACAGCACAAACCACTGCTGCCCTCACCACAGTATTCAACTGTGTCACCATCATGAGGACAGCAATACAGTTGAGTTCAGGAGGGCACCTGCGGCCGTCGAGCACCAGATCATTGTGTACCTGGACTGCGGCCATCAAGAGGGCTTGAGTGGCCCCCTGGACATCAGCCCACCAGGAAATTTCCCTGTAGGGTCTATGGCCAATCCAGCCCTGCGGATACACCTGGAGGTGCCATGAGGACGCAGCAGAACGTGGTAAAAATCAGCTGCGGAAAAGACCCTCTCTAGGTCCTTATCGCATTGCAGTAAGAAGCAGGGCTTCGGTGGGGCGTCTTTCTCCAGAATTTTATTATATATGAGAGAGAGTAAACCTGTATGAGGTAAAGTGGACAGGATCACAGTCTCATACTAAGGCTCCATTTACACGTCCGCAAAATGGGTCCGCATCCGTTCCGCAATTTTGCGGAACGGGTGCGGACCCATTCATTCTCTATAGGGGACGGAATGGATGCGGACAGCACACAGTGTGCTGTCCGCATCCGCATTTGCGGTGCGCGGCCCCGATCTTTGGGTCCGCAGCTCCGCAAAAAGATAGAGCATGTCCTATTCTTGTCCGCAGCTTGCGGACAAGAATAGGCATTTCTATGGGGGTGCCGGACTGGTGTGTTGCGGACCCGCAATTTGCGGGTCCGCATAACACACCACGGACGTGTGAATGCAGCCTAAGTAGGTGTGAAATCTGCCCCAATGTCTCTCAGAAACTGCTCACAAAACCTCCCAAAATGCAAGTCCCCTGCAGGGATGTTACCTAAGACTGGCCAGTGATAAGTGATAAGTAAAGCCAGCTATGATCCATGATGAGAGGCATAGTCCAGGGATTGCATGACTGTAAGGGTGCTGTCCCTGCACTCCCTCCCCCCATCAAAGCCAGTTTGTTCAGGGGAAATCAACTTGCGAAGAAACAGGGACATTCTGGAAGCCAATATTTTAGCCCATAATTAGACATCCGAATTTAAAAGTAAAATGGGCCTATAGCTAGAAGAGAGTTCTGGATCCTTCCCTGGTTTAGGGAGTACTACTATGTGAGCCTCTAGAGCTTGCTTTGCAAAGATAGTTCCTTCCATCAAGGTGTTAAAATATTGCAACAGTCTAGGTCCCACTACTGGGACAAACTTTTTACAATGCGAGGCCGGGAGACAACTGGAGCCATAACTTTTTGTAATTTTTTCCTTCACATAGCTGTATGAGGGCTTGTTTTTGCAGGACAAGTTGCACTTTCTCACGGCACCATTTAATATTGCATATAATGTAGTGGGAAGCTGGAAAAAAATTCCAAATGGAAAGGAAAGGAGAAAAAAATTAAATTCTGTCACTGTTTTATGGGTTTTGTTTTTACAGCATTCTCTATGAGATAAAACTGACGTGGTGGACGTGAATTAAGCACCAGCGCCGTACATGTAAGGCAGGATGATCGGGCGGGTGCAGGAGCTGCGTCGGCCGATCAGCGGCACGGACCCGGCAGTCACTGACAGCCGGGCCCCTGCTGCATACTCTGGTATCAGTGACAACACAGATGCCGGCGTATTAACCCCTTGTATGCCGCGGTCAAAGCTGACCGCGGCATGCAGAGGGTTCGCTGAGGGTACGGGTGCCCTCCACTTCCCCTTCCTTTGGGTCCCCGCGCTGCAGTGACAGGGACCCGATGGCAGAGAAGGCAGCCCGATGCCTTCCATAGGTATCGGAACTTGCCTTCTACGGAAGCCTGTGAGATCCAGCCCTTAGGCTCGGTCTCAGGCTGTCAGCATAAGAGCTGACAGCCAATGCATTACAATACAGAGTGTATTGTAATGCATTGCAGAGGGGATCAGACCCCAGAGTAGGACAAAAATAAAAAGTTTTAAAAAAGTATGAAAAACACTTTTTTTTTTTACTTGAAACTTTTTTATTATGAAAAACACAAGTAAAAAAAAAATTCTCAAAATAAAAACATAAAATTGTCATTTATCTTGTATAAATATATAATTTCGGAACGTAGGGACGTTCTTAAACAGAGCACCTATATCCAGAGATCAAACGGGAGAGCCATTATTTACATTCATATTTTCAAAAACATAAAATTGTAAAAAAAAGATATATAAAAAAAGAAAACCAGACATATTGGGTATTGCCTCATCCATAACGACCGGCTATACAAAAATATCACATGATCAACCCCCTCACCTGAACGCCGTACAAAAAATAAAATAAAAACTGTGCTAAAACAATCATTTTTTGTCACCTTACATCACAAAAAGTGCAACACCAAGCGATCAAAATAGTACCAATCCGTCACCTCATCCCGTAAAAAATTAGCCCCTACATAAAACAATCAGGCAAAAAATAAAAAAAACTATGGCTCTCAAAATATGGACAAACTAAAACATGATTTTTTTTGGTTTCCAAAAATGCTTTTATTGTGTAAAAACTGAATTTTTTTTATAAAAAAGTAGACATATTAGGTATTGCCGTGTCCGTAACAACCAGGTCTATTAAAATATCACATGACCTAACCCCTCAGGAGAACACCGTAAATAAAACTAAAACAAAAATAGAAATACCAAGCGATCAAAAAGTCATACATGTTCCAAAATATTACCAATCAGACCGTCATCTCATCCCGCAAAAAATGAGATCCTATCTAAGACAATCGCCTAAAAAATAAAAAAAGTATGGCTCTCAGAATATGGAGACACTAAAACATGATATTTTTTGGGGTTTCAAAAATGCATTTATTGCGTAAAACTTTAATAAATTTAAAAAAGTATACATATTAGGTATTACGGCCACATCCGTAACAACCTGCTGTATAAAAATATCACATGACCTAACCCCTCAGATGAACACCGTAAAAAAAAAAAAATGCCAAAAAAGCAACTTTTTGGTCACCTTACATCACAAAAAGTGTAATAACAAGCGATCAAAAACTCATATGCACTAGAGATGAGCGAATCCAAGCGGATGAAGTGGAATTCGATGCGAATTTTGGGAAAAATTTACTCGTGGTAACCTAAAATGGCGGCTACACGTGTGAGGACATGGGGCAAGGAACTCTGGGAAGGTGGGCTAATCCATAATGCCATGCATGCAGCCAATCAGCAGCCAGCCAGCCCTGTAATGTCACAGCCCTATACGGCCATCTTAGATTCTGCCATTCACCAGCGTGCTTAGTGCAGGGAGAGACGTTGCAGACGCTAGGGAGAGTTATACTGAAAATCAAATTGTGAAAAAAAAGCGATTTATAAGTGCAGGGAAACATTATTCAAATTGCAGGGAAATGATAGGAAGGAATCATTTCACAGCATCTTAGTGCAGGGAGAGATGTCTGAAGTCGCTAGGGACAGTGCTAGAAAAATCTCATTGTGAAAAAAAAAAAAAAAGCGATTTACAAGTGCAGGGAAACATTATTTGGGGATACAAATAGCCATTATACAGCTCTGTCAGTCCAGCAATTTGTTCTTGTTATTGGGGTGCAAGTGCTGTGTTGAAAAGCCTTTAGTGGCCTATATCTGTGGAAAAAGAAAAATATATATGCATTTCACTTCTGCAGTTATATATGGTGAAAGCGTTCAGTGTCCTATTTCAGTACAAAAAGGGAAAAAATATACGCATTTCACTTCTGCAGTTATTATTTCAGTACAAAAACTAAATATATTCAGCGTTCACTTTTGCAGTTATATGTGGTAAAAGCTTTAGTGACGTATTTCGGTCGAAAAACAAAATATATTCAGCGTTCAGCGCTGCAGTAATATTTGTGGTAAAACCTTTAGTGACGTATTTCGGTAGAAAACAATATATTTATTCTGCGTTCAGTGCTGCAGTTATACGTGGTAAAGCCTTTAGTTGTGTATTTCGGTAGAAAATGAAAAATGTATTCTTATAAAAATATATCCTTATTAAGGAGGGGTCCACGGGTTCACGGAAGCAGCGGCGGTAGCAGTCAGTCAGTGCATAGTGTTATCGGTAAAATCACCTACTCGGTGGTGTGGCAGTTTTTTGTTAAGCCTCCGGAGGAGGTGAACATGACCATATGTAGAATCTGTGGGCATAAGGTGAAGCGTGGCCAGTGTGCCAATGTTGGCACCACGGCCCTGCCTCAACATATCCAGTGTCACCATAAAGTGGCCTGGGAGGACCGTGGCTCCGATGTGGTGGTCCAGCCTGCCGCAGCAACCGCTGCATCAACCAGTGGCACGCCACACCCGATTTCAGGCAGTCAAGGCTCCACCACCTCTGGTGAAGGGAGCTGTCTGTTGTTCCCATTGTCTGCTGGTCCTGATGCTCCTGCTCCTCCTCATCAGTCATTCCGTCAGCAATCGATCACCGAAGCGATTGCCAAGAGACAACAGTATGCGTGCACTCATCCAACGGCGCAGAGCTGAATGTGCTCCTGTCTAAGTTGCTGGTGCTGCAGTCCATCCCTTTCCAAGTGGTGGACTCTGCACCTTTCAGAGAACTGATGGCTTGTGGCAAACCGAGATGGAGAGTCCCAAGCCTTTAGTGACATAACAGCGCTGCAGTTATATGTAGTAAAACCTTTTGTGATGTATTTTGGTCGAAAAACTAATTTTATTCAGCGTTCAGCGCTGCAGTTATATGTGGTAAAGTCTTTATTGAAGTATTTCGGTCGAAAAACTAAATTTATTCAGCGTCCAGCTCTGCAGTTATATGTGGTAAAACCTTTTGGGACGTATTTTGGTTGAAAAACTAATTTTATTCAGCATTCAGCACTGCGGTTACATGCAGTAAAATCTTTAATGACGTATTTTGGTCCAAAAACAAATTTTATTCAGTGTTCAGCGCTGTAGTTATATGCGGTAAAATCTTTATTGACGTATTTCAGTCGAAAAACAAACTTTATTCAGCGTTCAGCGCTGCAGTGATATGTGGTAAAACCTTTTGGGACGTATTTCGGTTGAAAAACTAATTTTATTCAGCGTTCAGCACTGCGGTTATATGCGGTAAAATCTTTAGTGACATTTCGGTCAAAAAACTAAATTTATTCAGCCTTCACTGTTGCCGTTATACATGATAAAATCTTTAGTGACGTATTTTGGTCGAAAAACAAAATTTATTCAGCGTTCAGCGCTGTCGTTATATGTGGTAAAATCTTCATGATGTCTCCATGATAAATCTGCAGCATGGGGGCCCCGTGTGGCTTCTACACACTTTCAAATGAATCCTTCAGCGGGGCGAATAGATGCCGGATGACCGGGACGCTCCATGACCTTCCCAGGAGCTTCTGTCGGGAGCAGCGGTTCATTTCTGAGACGTCCGTATAGTGCGGAGGGAATCCTCTCCATCTCCGTGGACCACAGGATGTCCTCCTTCCCATCCATGATGAATGTTGTGATTTTTTTTCCCTGACGAAGAGACCAGGGGCTGGTACTTATGGTTTGAATCTTGATGAACTTCGCTACTCTTCCAGGCTCCAAGCTTATCTTGAAGCTTTGTCTTCTCATTGTCTGTAGCTACTAGAGGCCTGTTCATACCAGGCAGGTTCCCCCAGAAGTATCTGGCTCGATGAGCAGCCGATACCGCACTTGAATCAATCTTGACAGGATTTGTCTCCAGGTATAGAGAAATTGTTTTTTGGAATGCTTTCTCCATCGCAACCACGTCGAATAAACAGAAAACTGGCCGATTCTCTCCTGTCTTAGGCAACACTTAATTTTATTATTAAAACTCCATGTCCAGCGTAGCCCAGTTGACGGAGAGCTGAAACTGGGTCAGCGCGGCGGCGGCCTTGGCTGAAAAGGAGCGATGGTAATTGTAAAAAGCCGTGCCGCCGTACTTGTGCCCAAGATCAGTGACCCTGTGTAGATACGTGTCCAGCTCCTCCCGGCGAGCCGGATAGGCGGAGCAGATCACGTCTCTATACAGGCCAAAGGCCAAAACAAACTCAGGTACAGAGAGCTTGCGATTGAGACGGCCATCCTTGGCCCGAAGGACCACCGAGATTTCCCCGCAGTCAAAGGTCTTATTATCTGCGGCATCGTGGGACGCAATCAGGATGGATGCGAGATTCACGTCCTTGCCCGCCAAGATGTCCCTCCTGATGTTGTCCGGCACAAAGTGCGCAGGAGCCACCACGGGAGCAGCCGGGGACGTACCTGGAGCCGGAAGCTGATATAGAGGGGGGTCGGTGATGGGGACCACCGCCTGGGATGACACCGGTGTTCTGGACTCCAAGTCCACCACCCTGGTCCTGATGTCGGCAACGGATGAGATGAGCGAATCCAAGGAGGCCTGTAGCTGTACCAAGGACTGCTGGATGGCTGGGGGTGGGTCTTCTCTTTCAGGAGGGCTGGGTTCGGTCATCAATAACCTGTATAGCTCGGCCTTTCTGGCTGACGCTGGGTGCCTGATACCCCTTCTGCCCAACTCCGCAATGAGCCTTGGCACGGTCCATCTTCGGAGGGCTACTGGGCCGCCTTGGCCGGAGACCGAAGTACCCGGGAGGGACAATGCGTCTTCGACATCTGATACCTGCGACATGGCTCCGAAGATAGCAGAGACCTTGCGAGACCTGGAATTTAGAGACAACAATATGGCAGCTGGAGAGGTCATGGGGACGTGTACCATGACTACTGAGGACGTGGGCGAACATATTTGAGGACGTACCTGAGAGCGTGGAATCATCACCCTTGCCTTACCGTCTGAGGATTGACGGGAACGACCCGGCTGGCCCTGAGGACTGGAAAAGTTGGGAGCGACGTGAGATAATTGCAGCGCAGGACCTGAAAACCAATGCTGATGCTGTGTCGGCTACTAACGGGAACAGGGAGACGTGGATGAAACATGAAACCAGGAAGAAGGGGTATCTGGGGAGCCAGGAGGCGGAGTCGAAGGACTGCGGTAAGAAGGAGGCCTGGAAGTTCCAGGACGAGCGGCGAGGAGTGACCTGAACGTTTCAGGTTGGGGACGTGAGCAGGGTTGCCTGGGTGCCGCAAGATGCGTGGGAACTGGGAGACACCTGACGCACCGGCTGACTACCGTAAAGGTGGCTGCCCCCGTGAGCTAAAGAGACCAGGAACGACCCTGATGCTACAGGCGACAGCGGAGGGGGAGACACCTGAACGCATCAGGGTACCTGGGCAGGGAAGACACCTGAACGTCTCAGGCTAAGATGGACAGAGGAGACACCTGAACGCTTCAGGGTGCTTGGACAGAGAAGACACCTGAACGCCTCAGGCTAAGATGGACAGAGAAGACACCTGAACGCTTCACGGTACCTGGACAGAGAAGACACCTGAACGCCTCAGGCCAAGATGGACAGAGAAGACACCTGAACGCTTCAGGGTACCTGGACAGAGAAGACACCTGAACGCCTCAGGCCAAGATGGACAGAGAAGACATCTGAACGCTTCAGGGTACCTGGACAGAGAAGACACCTGACTGTCTCAGGCCGAGATGTGCAGAGAAGACACCTGAACGCTTCAGGGTACCTGGACAGAGAAGACACCTGACTGTCTTAGGCCGAGATGGACAGAGAAAACACCTGAACGCTTCAGGGTACCTGGGCAGAGAAGACACCAGAACGCCTCAGGCTAAGAAGGACAGAGAAGACACCTGAACGTCTCAGGTTAAGTGAGAGAGAAAACATCCTTGCGTGCCTCCGGGGAGGCAACCCGGGATGTGGGTGAGAGGAACTGCGGGAAGCAGCCCAGGATTACCTACCTGAAAACCCTCAAGCTTGAGAATTCCCGCGAGTGGCCGGCAGCGACCTTCTGCAGGACCTAAACCTGACGTCAGGAAGTCGAGACAAAACACGTCGGGGACCATGAACGCTACTGGCACCTGGGAAAGGAACACACATGTCAAAATTGGGGAGCAACAAGGGCCGGAGCCCCCGTGGGCCAGGCTGGAAGGCCGTGGGTTGGCAGGGGCGTGAGCGGGCCTGGAGGGCCACGGGTCCAACCTGAGTGGGCGTGGAGGAGCCTGTGGCACGTGCCATCCTGGCAGGAGCGAGTGGCCTGGAGGTGGAAACCCAGGAGCCAGGAACGGGCGAACTGGATGGAGCAAGGTGAGACGTGAAGGGGGCGGACCATTAATTACCCATCAGTGCTTCTATACGTGATGGGTAATTAATGCATTCCAGATATCACTGACCGCCCAAATGTGGTGGTCATGACCTCAATATGCTACCTCTGCTAGCCCTGCTCTATTGACACCTTAAGGGCGTGACCTAGCCTTCTTGCACTAATGCAGGCTGGCCACCATAATGTCCATGGGCTGGTTGAACGGCACGGGTGGCAGCTGACTTAATGCACCCCTAGGATGAGCATTCAGCTATGTATATCAGACCCCCAGAGTGTGTTTTGCACCTTGGATGTACTGGTTCGGCCTGTACTCTGGGGGCACGGAAGTGTGGCAAGCTGGGAACGGCCCTGACAGGAGCGTGGGAGGCGGGAGCGGCCATGGCAGTGAGCGGGGCTCCCCCTCTGTTCCCCCCCCCTTACAGCCAGCGTTCAGGGCTCAATGCGGCAGCCGGGAGCTGGGACCGGTAGCCGGCTGCGCATGCGCCCGACCTCTCGCGAGAGGACGGACGCGACATGACGGCGGTGGAGGGAGCTCGCGGTGGCCGGAAGCGGTGAGGGGGAGCGGGCCAGCGGCCGACCTCGGTCCTGATGTCGGACAGACCGGAGACACAAGGCGGGAGGCGGGAGGCGTGCGGCGATACTTACCTGGGGAGGTGTGCTTACCGGAAGTGACGTGAGTCACAGGAAGTGCAAGTCGGCGGGCGCGGTGATGTGAACTGGGCGAGGGGGTTTAAGAAGGGGGACCTGGCCCCTCCCACAATTACAGGCTGCACGCAGCCTTAACTATTTATTAAATTGAACCAAAACTTGATTAAAATTATAAGAAAGTAAACTTAAATTCGTCAATATATTATCCAAATCTTCGAGGGAAATTTACGGACAATCAATTGTGCCGAAGAACATGTATTATTAAATCGTCTTTTAAACAGCACTTTATAAAGTTGAGAAATTTGAACCTTCTGTTCTGTCCCATATTCACTATAAATGAATAGACGAAGCGACCATTCTGTGGCCTCCTCATGCTGCTGCCACCTCCGCAACCTCTTGTCGTCGTGCCACTCTGTGGCCTCCTCATGCTGCTGCCACCTCTGCAATCTCTTGTCGTCGTGCCACTCTGTGGCCTCCTCATGCTGTGGCCTCCCCATGCTGCTGCCACCTCCACACTATGTCACCTTGCCACTCTGTGGCCTCCTGATGTTGCCGCCACCTCCACACTATGTCACCTTGCCACTCTGTAGTCTCCTGATGCTGCCGCCACCTCCACACTTGGTCATTGTGCCACCCTGTGGCCTCCTCCCGATGTTGTTGCTGCCGCCGCCACCTCCAGCCTCTGTCATTGTTCCACTCGGTGGCCTTCTCCTGATGCTGCTACTGCTGCTGACGCCACCTCAAGACTTTGCCATTGTGCAACTCGGTGGCTTCCTTATACTGCTGCCACCTCCACACTCGGTCATTCTGCCACTCGGTGGCCTTCTCCTGATGCTGCTACTGCCACCTCCAGACTCTGTCATTGGGCCACTCTGTGGTCTCCTCATGCTGCTTTCACCTCAACACTATGTCATAGGTCCACTCTGTGAACTTCTAATGCTGTTCCCACCCTCCCCACTTCATGACTGGGCCACTATTTTGCCTTTCGGCCTGGCTGACATCATCATTTATTTGACCCTTCTTCTGATCTGTCAGAAGGAAGGAAAAATGAGACGCACAACGGATCCTGTCTGTGTAGCAGCTGTAAGGCCTATATGGTCCCATCAGAATTGGCTTGTAATTTGGTAGCCAAAGCAGGAGTGGGTACAAAACACAGAAGACATGCAAATATTCCATTCACGTGTCATCTCTGTTTTACTCCTTTTTTTTTGGCATTAGCAATACTGATGGATTACTGACCAAATGATGACCGAGTGAAGGTGTATGCTCCACAGACAGGATCCGTTTTTTGTGGGTTATTGTGCTGACGGATCAGAAGAAGGGCAAAATAATCAGTGACGTTAACACATCTTACTGCTGACACTCTCTCCACTCTGTCGGGGGGGCTCTACTTGTATAAGCGTTTAATAGAACAGGTTCTGCAGACATCTATGTGGAATCCGCTGACGACGATGTAAAAGGAGTGCGCTTCTTCTTGACGCTAACATCGACCTATAAGGCTAAGTTCACACTTGAGTTTTGGCCCAGTGACTGCCCAAATAAGTGAAGTGTGCAGTGATTTTAAGAGCGACACCTGTCATCTGCATGTCATACAGACTCACAGTATCATTTCACTACCACAGCAGACTCCCTATGTGTGTTACTGCAAGGCACAGTGTTCTACACCCCTATAAAGGCTCAATTCGGATTAAAGCGAATCTTTGGCGAAAGGGCCGAATCAAATTTTTGAGAAATTCGCTCATCTCTAATATGCACCCTAAAATAGTACCAATCAAGCCGTCATCTCATGCCGAACTAAATTAGCCCCTACATAAGACAGTCGCCCAAAAAAAAATAATAATACGGCTTTCAAAATATGAAGACACTAAAAAATATTTTTTTTCAAAAATGCTTTATTATGTAAAACTGAAACAAACTACCACACCATATTTGGTATTGTCACGTCCGTAACAACCTGCTCTATAAAAATAGCACATGATCTAACCTATCAGATGAACATTGTAAAAAACCTTGCCTTACAAAAAGTGTAAGGGCTTTTTCACACAAACGTTTTTTGCGTTCCGTTTATGGGCCTTTTTTTGCTTTCCGTATACGGTCCATATACGGAACCATTCATTTCAATGGTTCCGCAAAAAAAAACGGAATGTACTCCATATGCATTCCGTTTCCATATTTCCGTTTTTCCGTTCCGTTGAAAGATAGAACATGTCCTATTATTGCCCGCAAATCAAGTTCCATGGCTCCATTCAAGTCAATGGGTCCGCAAAAAAAACGGAACACATACGGAATGTACTCCGTATGTCTTCCGTATCCATTCCATTTTTGCGGAACCATCTATTGAAAATTTTATGTCCAACCTAATTTTTTCTATGTAATTACTGTATACTGTATATGCCATACGGAAAAACGGAACGGAAAAATGGAACGGAACCGGAAACACTACTGAAAGAAAAACAGATCCAGGAAAAATGGCCCGCAAAACACTGTAAAAGATATACGGTCGTGTGAACGAGCCCTAATATAGAGCAACCAGAAATCATATGTACCCAAAAATAGTACCAACAAAACTGCCACCTTATCCTGTAGTTTCCAAAATGAGGTCATTTTTGGGGAGTTTCTACTTTAGGGGTGAATCAAGGGGGCTTCAAATGTGACATGGCAACTTAAAATTATCGCAGTGAAATCTGCTTTACAAAAACCATATGGCGTTCCTTTCCTTCTGCGCCCTGCCATGTGCCCATACAGCAGTTTACGACCAGATGTAACGGACCGTTTCCGCAGACAAGGGGTTAAAATCCGTTAAGGCGATAAGCCCCTTTCTGAGAGACAGGCACAGCTACTGCAAGATAAACCAATGTCCCGAACTGGATACAAAGTAGCACTCCAAACTGGAACCTCACGAATAGCTGCTAGCAGATGAACAGGGATCAGCTTACACTTCTGGCAATCGGTCTTCTAACAGCATACAGTGAATCCCCCCAATAACGAGACAAGGCTCCGTGTTGAGGGTCAAGCAGTGGTCTGACTGTACTTCACGTACAACCTCTTTTATTCATAAACCACAAACATAGTACTGCCCACAGGGGTTTGAAATACAACCAATCAGTAATTTACAACACATACAATGTAACTACAGCAACCAATCGTTCACGCCCCCAGAGGACCAGAATGAAGACTGTGACATAGGACAGATACCCCACAATGCATCATGGTCTCCTCCTCTCTGTCCTGGAGACAACCTGAGGAGCAATCCAATTATCTCTGAGGACAAAGGGAGATCGCCAATACACATGTGAGGACAACAGAACAGACATCACCATTTAAACACACAATGGGACAATGGCACAATAGAAACACACCCAGCATTTTCCTCCCAAGCTGACAAGTTACACTTATTATAAATTGTTACAACTTTGTGAGTTTACATTGGCCATACATATATCTTACATCAATTTAAACAGTATAACTTGGGGACAAACCTATCCAAAATTCACTTGAATCGGTTCAGTGGTTTAAAAGTTAGTATATGGCCCATAATCCTGGGGCAAGAGGCCAGCAGCCAGTCCTCTCCAAAACCCAGTGGCGAGGTCGGTTTCGCCACACATCTCCCCCCCCAGGGAAGACTAACCAGATACCTGACCTCACGCCGGTCGGTACCTGAGTTAGTCTGGCAGCCCACCCACAACCAAATACTGGACCTGTTGACTTTAGTTGCCTGTCTCTGTCCAGTGAGTCCACCAAGGTTATGTTGGAAGCTGGTACTCTCGGTCTCTGTGTTGCTCCCTGGCTTGGAGTGGAGGTTGCTTTGTGGGCAGGTATCAGCGGTACTCTGCCCTGGTGCCAGCGCTACCACGGAAGAAGCCTGGTTGGAGCCTGGTTGTTGGAGGGGGAGACCGACTGTCTCTACCCCCTGTGCTGTAAGTGCAGAGACCACGGTCCCATCTGCACTGTTGTGGGGCTTACTGTCTCCCCCTGGTGCGTTAAGCTGCCGCTGGGGAGAGGGGGTAACGAGCTCCTCTCCCATACATACTTCCAGCCGCTGGGGAGGGCGACCGACCGTCTCTGCTCCCAATACAGTGTCCTGCTGCTGGGGAAAGGAGACTGGGCTCTCTATTCCCTGCTGGACACTCTGCCGCTGGGGAATGGGGACTGGGCTCCCAATTCCCAAAAAATCACTCTGCTGCTGATGGGCAGGAACAACTACCTCTGCCCCCTGTAACTCAGCCTGCCGCTGGGGAGGGAGGACGCTGCTCTCCTCTCCCTGCATTTCACACTGCCTTCCCGGCATATCACTCTGCTGCTGGGGGGCAGGAACAACTACCTCTGCCCCCTGTAACTCAGCCTGCCGCTGGGGAGGGAGGATGCTGCTCTCCTCTCCCTGCACTTCACACTGCCTTCCCGGCATATCACTCTGCTGCTGGGGGGCAGGAACAACTACCTCTCCCCCCTGTAACTCAGCCTGCCGCTGGGGAGGGAGGGCGCTGCTCTCCTCTCCCTGCACTTCACACTGCCTTCCCGGCATATCACTCTGCTGCTGGGGGGCAGGAACAACTACCTCTGCCCCCTGTAACTCAGCCTGCCGCTGGGGAGGGAGGACGCTGCTCTCCTCTCCCTGCACTTCACACTGCCGCTGGGGAATGGAGACTGGGCTCCCAATTCCCTGCAGGACCGGTGGAGAGACCTCGGTCCCATCTCTACCGGCCACCTGGGGTCCTTCCCAGTAACACTCTACAATATCTGCCCAGCTGAATGTGTCTGGATCTGGGTCTGTCACCTTACCGTCCTGCTGAGCCTTCTCAATGGAGTGGAAGAGATCTCGGTAGTCCTGCTCCAGTTCCCACTCCAGGGTTGCTAGGTGAGCCCGGTTATGCTCTACCTCATGGGGGTCATCCCACTCATGCCTAGCCTCCCTCTCATAGAAAATGTCCTGAAGTCTGGACTGTACAGGGCTCCCGAAGTCAGGCTCTGCAAAGGACTCCCATAACAAGCCAGGACCATAAAACTCCTCTCCCTCTGGCTTGTCATGTTCGGCTGTCCAGGGTATATACTGTGCCATATACCACCAAAGCGCCTGGTAGGCATCCTCCAGCCATAGCTCCTGCCATACCCGGTGCTCTAGTTCCTTCACCCATTCCTTCAGGGGCTGCTCTCCCAGGAAGGGCATCCGCAGGGCCACTTGCTTCTGCAACCGCTGCTCTTCACTGGGGAGACTCTCACCCCGCTGGTATTGTAGATTATCCAGGGCCTGGTACCAGATGCCTCCTCCTCGTATAACACTGCTGGTTCCATCCTGCTGCTGTCAGGGACGCTGTACTGGGACATGCGTTGTCCTTAAATTGTAGAATCCACAAAAATGGTGTCTCCTGTAGCTGTCCTTCTGGCTGTAGGAAGGATCCCGCTGCTTGCCACCAATGTAACGGACCGTTTCAGCAGACAAGGGGTTAAAATCCGTTCAGGCGATAAGCCCCTTTCTGAGAGACAGGCACAGCTACTGCAGGATACACCAAACTCCCGAACTGGATACAAAGTAGCACTCCAAACTGGAACCTCACGAATAGCTGCTAGCAGACGAACAGGGATCAGCTTACACTTCTGGCAATCGGTCTTCTAACAGCATATAGTGAATCCCCCCAATAACGAGACAAGGCTCCGTGTTGAGGGTCAAGCAGTCGTCTGACTGTACTTCACGTACAACCTCTTTTATTCATAAACCACAAACATAGTACTGCCCACAGGGGTTTGAAATACAACCAATCAGTAATTTACAACACATACAATATAACTACAGCAACCAATCGTTCATGCCCCCAGAGGACCAGAATGAAGACTGTGACATAGGACAGATACCCCACAATGCATCATGGTCTCCTCCTCTCTGTCCTGGAGACAACCTGAGGAGCAATCCAATTATCTCTGAGGACAAAGGGAGATCGCCAATACACATGTGAGGACAACAGAACAGACATCACCATTTAAACACACAATGGGACAATGGCACAATAGAAACACACCCAGCATTTTCCTCCCAAGCTGACAAGTTACACTTATTATAAATTGTTACAACTTTGTGAGTTTACATTGGCCATACATATATCTTACATCAATTTAAACAGTATAACTTGGGGACAAACCTATCCAAAATTCACTTGAATCGGTTCAGTGGTTTAAAAGTTAGTATATGGCCCATAATCCTGGGGCAAGAGGCCAGCAGCCAGTCCTCTCCAAAACCCAGTGGCGAGGTCGGTGTCGCCACACCAGATATGGGGTGTTTCTGTAAACTGCAGAATCAGGGTAATAAATATTGAGTTTTGTTTGCTTTGTTACTGAAAAAAATTGTCACCGCCAGTTCTGTGAGAAGGTCTGACAGACGTTCTTCTCTACCTCTTGTATGACGTTCTTTGTTTTGGTTTCACTTTGTCATCTCCTTTCCTTCTGCCAGGTGTCACTTATTTAGACTAATCATCTTCCTTTATATTCCCTCCCATACTGCCTCACTTTGCGGTTTATACTACTTCCTGGGTGAAGTGTTCACTGCTGGAGGCTGCTGTTTGCTCAGATAAGTCTTTTCCTTTATTGTGTTTCCTTGCTGGCTAGATTCTAGGTGACCCTGACTCCGTCCGTATTAAGTGCAGGGAGCCGGTGGTCGTGCCCCCTCACTATTATAGGGTTTTCAGGTGTCACACAGTCTTAGGTACGTGGGCATGCAATCGTCTACCATTGAGACCCTTGCATGTGCATAGCAATCAGGGAGAGCTCTTAGGATTTTAAAGGGCTCACCTATATGCTCCTTAGTTTGGGATCAAGCCAGTCAGTCATTTATTTATAAGTTCCAGCTATCTGCAACTTCACCCGTGACAATATAAACCACCAAAACCTATGCATGGATCCGGTTTCAGGCCTGATTGACCGCATGCAAGGTCTTTCGTTGGAGGTAGCAGATCTCCGTAAAACGGTGTCTCAGTTTCAGGTGACCGGTTCTGCTGGCGTTCATGGAGTTTGTTACGAGCCTAAGATCTCGCTTCCGGATACGTTCTCCGGGGGTAGTGAGAACTTTGTTTGCTTTAGAGAGGCTTGCAATCTCTATTTTTGCCTACTTCCCCATTCCTCTGGTGATGAGGAGCAGAGGGTGGGGATCATCATCTCGCTGCTCAGGGATAACGCTCAATCTTGGGCCTTTTTGTTGCCGGTGGGGGCACGGCCCCTCCGATCGGTGGATAAATTTTTTGTAGCCCTGGGGCAGATATATGATGACCCGGATCGTATTGCTCTGGCTGAATCTAAACTGTGTCTTTTATGCCAGGGTAAACAGTCCGCATTGATATATTGTTCAGAATTTCGGAGATGGGCAGCTGATACTGGTTGTAATGATGCTGCACTCCGAAGTCAATTTTGCCATGGTCTTTCGGAAAGATTGAAAGATGCATTTGCTTTTCATGAGAGATCAGCGTCCTTAGAGTCTGCCATGTCTCTAGCTGTTCGTATTGACAGGCGTCTTAGGGAGAGAGAGGAGACTACTCTTTTCTGTCATATTCAGCCCAAGGACAGGGGGGCTGTCTCATTCAGTGCGCAGGGGTCTCAGTCTGTCTCAATCCCCTCTGAGGAGGAGGCCATGCAGCTGGGTTTGCTTGCCTCTGATAGTAGAGGATTCAGCTCTCAGAGGAGGGTTTGTTTCTGTTGTGGGGGTATAAATCATTTGGCTAATGTTTGCCCCTCTAGGAGGTTCATGGAGTTTTCTGAGGGTAATAAAAAAAAGAAAAAAAAAAAAGAAACCCTCTAAAAACTTTCCATTTGCTACTATTGGCAAGGTTGATGCGGAAATTGAAGGTTTGCCGTTTGCTTGTAGTTCCCGTTTTCTCCTACCCACCAGGGTGGCGCTAGACAGCAAGAACATTGTTTGTGAGATTTTTGTAGATAGTGGAGCAGCTGTCAATCTCATTGATAATCAATTTGCAAAAACGCATGGTTTCCAGGTGTGCACTTTGGAAAAGGATATACCTGTTTTTGCTATCGATTCCGCTCCACTTTCTCAAAGATCGTTAAAGGGCATAGTTCACAATATCTGTTTGACTGTGGGTGACGCTCATGTTGAGGATATGTCATGTTTCGTCTTAAGCGGATTACCTACTCCTCTAGTGTTGGGGCTACCCTGGCTCATTAAACATAACCCCACCATTGATTGGCAAGCAAGGCAAATAAATGGTTGGAGTGAGTTTTGCAGAGAGAATTGCCTCAGGGCGTCTCTTTCAGAGGTTTCTACCAAGAGTGTGCCATCTTTTCTCTCAGAATTTTCTGATGTGTTTTCCGAGAGTGGTGTCCAGGAGTTGCCCCCTCACCGGGAGTACGACTGCCCTATTAATCTCATCCCAGGCACCAAGCTGCCGAAATCACGATTATACAATCTCTTCCAATCTGAAAGAGTCGCTATGCGTACTTATATCTCTGAGAGCCTGAGAAAGGGACACATCCGACCCTCGAAGTCACCTGTTGCCACTGGGTTTTTTTGTTAAGAAAAAAGATGCTTCTTTAAGACCTTGTAAAGATTTCAGGGAGCTGAACCGTATCATGATTCGGGACCCATATCCGCTTCCTCTGATCCCAGACCTGTTTAACCAGATTGTTGGGGCTAAAGTTTTTTCTAAGTTGGATTTAAGAGGGGCATACAACCTAGTCAGGGTCAGGGAAGGGGACGAATGGAAGACGGCCTTCAATACCGCTGAGGGTCATTTCGAGAATTTGGTTATGCCCTTTGGTTTGATGAATGCTCTGGCCGTCTTCCAACATTTTGTGAACAGCATTTTTTATCATTTAATGGGGAAATTTGTACTGGTGTATCTAGATGACATTTAGATTTTTTTCTCCTGATTTCAAGACTCATCGGGACCACCTATGTCAGGTCTTGCTGATTCGGCGGGAGAATAAATTGTACGCTAAACTGGAAAAATGTGTGTTTGCTGTTCCGGAGATTCAATTTCTTGGTTTTCTTCTCTCCGCTTCTGGTTTTCGGATGGAACCTGAGAAGGTCTGTGCTGTGCTTGATTGGGAGCTTCCTGAGAATCAGAAGGCGCTGATGCGGTTTTTGGGTTTTGCCAATTATTACAGAAAGTTCATTTTTAATTATTCCTCTGTTGTTAAGCCACTCACTGATATGACTAAAAAGGGGGTGGATTTTTACTCGTGGTCGGTAGATGCGCTTAAAGCCTTTTCTAGTATTAAAGAGTGTTTTGCTTCCGCTCCCATTTTGGTACAACCCGATATCTCTCTACCTTTTATTGTTGAGGTGGACGCTTCTGAGGTAGGTGTGGGTGCGGTCTTATCTCAGGGTCCCTCTCCTGCCAAATGGCGACCGTGTGCCTTTTTCTCAAGGAACTCTCCTCTGCAGAGAGAAATTACGATGTGGGAGATAGGGAGTTGTTGGCCATCAAATTAGCTTTTGAGGAATGGCGCCATTGGTTAGAGGGAGCCAGACACCCTATTACCGTGTTTACCGACCATAAGAATCTGGCCTACTTGGAATCGGCCAAGCGTCTGAACCCGAGACAGGCCAGATGGTCTTTGTTCTTTTCTAGGTTTAATTTTGTTGTTCCGTTCCGCCCTGGGGTTAAAAATGTGAAGGCGGATGCCCTGTCACATTGTTTTTCGGGAGGGGGGAACTTTGAAGACCCGGGTCCCATTTTGGCTGATGGGGTGGTCGTCTCTGCTCTTTATCCTGATTTGGAGGCAGAGGTTCAGGCAGCCCAGGCAGAGGCTCCTAATCTATGTCCTCCTGGGAGGTTGTTTGTGCCTCTCGCTTTACGACACAAGGTTTTTATGGAGCACCACGATACTGTCCTTGCTGGGCACCCGGGGAGTAGAGCCACAGTGGATCTCATTGCTCGGAGATTCTGGTGGCCGGCTCTTCGCAAGACGGTTGAGGGTTTTGTGGCAGCCTGCGAGACCTGCGCTCGTGCCAAGCTCCCTCATTCACGGCCATCGGGTTCTCTCCTCCCGTTACCCATTCATTCCTGTCCTTGGATGCATCTGTCCATGGACTTCATTACGGACCTGCCTTGTTCCTCGGGGAAGACTGTGATTCTGGTGGTAGTGGACCGTTTTAGCAAAATGGCGCATTTCATTCCCTTTCCTGGGTTACCCAATGCTAAGACGTTGGCGCAAGCGTTTGTTGATCACATTGTTAAACTGCATGGCATTCCTGATAGGGGCACGCAATTTGTTTCCAGATTCTGGAAGGCCTTCTGTTCTCGCTTGGGGGTTCGGTTGTTGTTCTCTTCTGCTTTTCACCTGCAGTCGAATGGTCAGACCGAACACGTCAATCAGAATCTGGAGACATATCTGCGCTGTTTTGTGGCGGAGAATCAGGAGGATTGGTATTCTTTTTTGTCCCTTGCTGAGTTTGCTTTAAATAACCGTCACCAGGAGTCCTCTGATAAGTCACCATTTTTTGGTGCATATGGGTTTCATCCGCAGTTTGGGACATTCTCTGGAGAGGGGTCTTCTGGTTTACCTGATGAGGAGAGATTTTTCTCGTCTTTGTCATTTATTTGGCAAAAGATTCAGGGTAATCTGAAGAGGATGAGTGAGAGATATAAGCGTGTGGCGGATAAGAGACGTGTGCCTGGTCCGGACCTGAATGTGGGTGATCTGGTGTGGTTGTCTACAAAGAATATCAAACTGAAGGTTCCCTCCTGGAAGTTGGGTCCTAAGTTTATTGGGCCTTACAAGATCTTGTCCGTCATCAATCCCGTTGCCTTCCGTCTTGATCTTCCTCAGACTTGGAAGATCCATAATCTTTTTCACAGGTCCCTATTAAAACCTTATGTCCAACCCACTGTACCCTCCTCTTTGCCTCCTCCTCCGATTTTTGTTGATGGCAATCTTGAATTTCAGGTCTCTAGGATTGTGGATTCTCGCATTATCCGCGGTTCTTTTCAGTACCTTGTTCATTGGTAGGGTTATGGTCCTGAGGAGAGGATGTGGGTCCCAGTGGCGGACATTAAGGCCACTCGTCTCATCAGGGCTTTCCATAGGTCTCATCCTGAGAAGGTGGGCTCTGAGTGTCCGGAGTCCACCCGTAGAGGGAGGGGTACTGTCACCGCCAGTTCTGTGAGAAGGTCTGACAGAAGTTCTTCTCTACCTCTTGTATGACGTTCTTTGTTTTGGTTTCACTTTGTCATCTCCTTTCCTTCTGCCAGGTGTCACTTATTGAGACTAATCCTCTTCCTTTATATTCCCTCCCATACTGCCTCACTTTGCGGTTTATACTAGTTCCTGGATGAAGTGTTCACTGCTGGAGGCTGCTGCTGCTGTTTGCTCAGATAAGTCTTTTCCTTTATTGTGTTTCCTTGCTGGCTTGAGTCTAGGTGAGAATATGCACAAAGAAAAGTCCAGCTCAACCCAATTATCCAAACACCTGCGTTACGACTAAGAACTATTGTTCGAAACGCGTCAAAGTTGCTACACTTGTGGGTGGATGTCCTGTCAAAACTGTCTACTGCCTGAATAAAAGACGAAGATTTTAGCTACCAAAATCGTGAGTGCTGGAATTTTGTTGTGCTTCATACTTGAGTCTAGGTGACCCTGACTCCGTCCGTATTAAGTGCAGGGAGCCGGTGGTCGTACCCCCTCACTATTATAGGGTTTTCAGGTGCAATCGTCTACCATTGAGTCCCTTGCATGTGCATAGCAGTCAGGGAGAGCTCTTAGGGTTTTAAAGGGCTCACCTATATGCTCCTTAGTTTGGGATCAAGCCAGTCAGTCGTTTATTTATAAGTTCCAGCTATCTGCAACTTCACCCGTGACAAAAATTTATTAAAATGGAAAATCTGCCAAAGAAGTGAAATTCTTAAATTTCATCTCCATTTTCCTTTAATTCTTGTGGAACTACTAAAGGGTTAGCAAAGTTTGTAAAATCAGTTTTGAATACCTTGAGGGGTGTCGTTTCTGAAATGGGGCCATTTATGGGTGGTTTCTATTATGTAAGCCTCACAAAGTGACTTCAGACCTGAACTGGCCCTTAAAAAGTGGGTTTTGGAAATGTTCTTAAAAATTTTAAGATTTGCTTCTAAACTTCTAACGTCCCAAAAAAAGACAATGTAATTTACAAAATGATCCAAACATGAAGTAGACATGTGGGAAATGTAAAGTAATAAGTATTTTAGGAGGCATCTGTTTTAAAAGCAGAGAAATTAAAATTTAGAAAATTGCTAATTTTTCCAAATTTTGGGTAAATTTGGTATTTTTTCATAAATAAAAATTAAATATTTTGACTCAAATTTACCACTGTCATGAAGTACAATATGTGACGAGAAAACAATCTCAGAATGGCTTGGATAAGTAAAAGCATTTTAAAGTTATCACCACATAAAGTGACATGTCAGATTTGCAAAAAATAGCCTGGTCCTTAAGGTGAAAAATGGCAGGGTCCTGAAGGGGTTAAATATTCCACAACCACGCATATAATTGTCGAAAAATGCATATACTTTATTGATACATCATCCATAATATTAAAAAGTTCATAACAGTGGCATGCATATACCGTAAAAGGAGGCAGACTGGGCGGTGTAATCCAATTAAACTATCCTATCGATGTACGTTTCGCATCAAGCTCCCTTCCCCTGAGGAAGCTGGAAGCGAAATGTACATCGGAGTCGGAGTCATCCTGGTCGGTATTTGCTTACTTGATTACTCATTCTCTAGTGGACTGTCCCTGTATGAATTATCTATCATGTTATAATTATGTAACTCCCTACCCTTACCCCCTTTTATGATTGGCACTTTGCTATGGGAGTAGTGGGGAGGTGATGCGATAGAGCGAGACGCATAATTTGTTTGCGCTTGGTCCGACTGTGGGATAGTTTAATTGGATTACACCGCCCAATATGCCTCTTTTTACGGTATATACATGCCGCTGTTACGAACTTTTTAATATTATGGATGATGTATCAATAAAGTATATGCATTTTTTGACAATTATATACTATGTGGTTGTGGAATCTTCAATTGGTGTGATAGTTTTTCTTGTGTTTTAATACTGAAAAAAAAAATAACTTTGGAAAAAATTGGACCCAAATTTTATAGTGATGTCTACAGAGATGCGTGAGGGCTCAACTTGTAGTTTTTATTGTTACTATATTGTTTGTATGACTTTTAAACACTTTTTGTAAAAAAAAAATTTGTGGGGGTAAAGCATTGAAAAAACTGCAAATGAATCATATTGAATTTTTTTTCCGTTATGCCATTTACCGTATGGCATAATTTTTTTTTTAGATTTTAATAGTATGGGCATTTTGAGATGCAGCTAAGCCTATGAGAATTTTTTTTATTGTTTATTTTAATTTTGAGGAAAGGGGTGTGATTTAATTTTTTTTTTTTTTACTTTTTTTTCAGTGCTGCCACCTTAAGGCCTGAATTGAAATATACCAGTAACACAGGCTCTGGCCTGTTACTTCAATAGAAACGCCTTCACCGATCTCAGCCAGGGGAAGTCGTTCCTGTCTGGAAACGTGCAATTCCAGGATTTCTGCCTTTCAGATGCCATGGTCACATTTGACCACAGCATCTGAGGGGTTAAATGTCCATCGTTGCCAACTGTCCCGAATTTGCCAGTGTCCTGGGTTTAAAATGGGCAGGTGCATCTGGGAGGGATTGAGGCGATCCTGGGGCGGGGCTTATATGCCCCGATTTTCATGTTGGTATGGGCTTGTTCACACGAACGTGTGCTGCCCGTTGCCGTATTGCGGATCCGCAATACACGGGCACCGTTCCGTGTGCATTCTGCATCACGGATGCGGACCCATTCACTTCAATGAGTCCGTAAATTCAGAGATGCGGAACGGAACCCTTCGGAAGCACTACGGAGTGCTTTCTGGGGTTTCGTGCCTCCGCACCGCAAAAAGATAGAACATGCTCTATCTTTTTGCGGAACAGAGGGATCGCGGACCCATTCAAGTGAAACGGTGTCACGACTGTGACTGATCCAGACAGGTCTGGGAGGAGAAGGTCGCAGCGACTTGCTGCTCGCGATGGCTTGTGAGTTTGCTCCATGGTTCAGGGTATGTCATCCGGGTTTTGCCTTGTGAACCTTTTTGTCCTGACTGGGAGTTTGTAGGCATCCTCCTCAGGTGAGTCCTGTCTGCCACTCCCAGCTACTATATTAGTTTCAGTTTCACTTGCAGTCATTGCCAGATATAGTCCTTACTTCCAGTTCTATTCTGACCTTTGAAGGAGATCGTTTGATGGTGTTGCTGTGGAGCTCTTGTCCGGCGTGGACTGTCGTGATTGGGATCGCCTCCTCTGCTCGTGACTGGATAAGTCTATTTCTGCTTTAGTTTGTTTGTTGCTGTCTTCCCCTGCTGTTCTCCTAGACATGAGTGATGGTGACTAGTGCTCCCATCGGCCTTTCCCCACTCTAGGCTTGTTAGGGAGACTGAGGGTTTAGGCATCCTGCTCGCCGCACGGGTTCACACCCCGTCTAGGGTATCAAGGCAGACAGGTGCCAGCTTAGGGTTAGTCAGGGGTGGCCATACTATTCCCATCCGTAGATAAGGGTCCCCCTTCCCCTCCGTCTGGTGCGACACGACTGCTGCTGGGATAGCGGTCGTGACAGTATATCTGGCCTTTTAAAAAAAAAAAAAGTGACATTTTTTATTTTTTTTTGCTTGCTGTTTTGCTTTGTATTTTTTTGTTCCACTATGGATCCGGTTACGGTTTTGGCGAAACAATTACAGGGATTATCCCTTGAAGTGGCAGGATTAAAAGCAACAGTGCTGCAGCAGCAGCAGCCATCCTTGGGTTCCACCGTTGCTACGGGAAACCAAGGTACTCCTGAGCCAAAAGTGGCTTTACCTGATAGGTTCTCAGGAGGGAGAGACCAATTTGCAACCTTCAGAGAAGCTTGCAAATTGTTCTTCAGGTTACGCCCTAGATCCTCCGGCGGTGAGGAACAACGGGTGGGCATTGTAATTTCTCTCCAGCAAGGAGATCCGCAGGCTTGGGCTTTCTCCCTACCATCAGACTCTCTGGCCTTACGATCAGTGGAGGAGTTTTTTGAAGACCTGGGTCTCGTATATGATGACCCGGACAGGGTCTCACTGGCTGAGTCTAAGCTACGTAGATTTCGGCAAGAGAACCGGTCTGCTGAACTATATTGTTCCGAATTCCATAGGTGGGCTACTGATACGTTATGGAACGACTCGGCCCTTAGGAGTCAGTTCTGCCAGGGGTTGTCTGAAAAATTAAAAGACGCGCTGGCGGTATACGAGGTCCCTGGGTCTCTGGAGGCTGCTATGTCTCTGTCCATAAGAATCGACAGACGACTCAGGGAGAGACTATTAAATTTTACGGAGGCCTCTATAGGGCAGGGATCGGTTTGTTATGATCGAGTCGAACCAATGCAAATAGGGGGCGCCACTAGACGGGTGAATCCTCCTAAGTTCCGCCGTAGGTCAGAGGTTTGTTTTCGTTGTGGGGGGAGGGGTCATTTTGTAAAGGTTTGTCCCTCAGAACCCAAGAGACCACAAACAAAGGAGCCGCCGGAAAACTAGAGTCCCCAGATTGCGCGGAGGATAACAGTCTGGGCGTATTCGTTTCCTCCATACGCATGTCTCAGTTTTTGTTGTCCGCTACCGTTGTGGCGGGCAATAAGACTGAGATCTGTTCCGTCTTTTTGGACAGTGGGGCGGGGGTCAACTTGGTGGATTCACGGTTTGCTCAGGCTCTGGGTTTTACTCCGGAACCGATACGCAGAACTATTCCTGTTTTTGCCATCGACTCCTCCCCTCTTACTCAGAAAGAGTTAACTCAGATCATCCATAATATCCATCTGCAGGTAGGGGACCTCCATAAAGAGCATATCTCTTGTTATGTCCTGGACGGTCTTCCGGCTCCTATGGTATTGGGGCTTCCCTGGCTGGTGACTCACAATCCAGTGGTGGATTGGCAGGCCGGGGAGATTGTGGAGTGGAGTGAACATTGTAAGGACAACTGCTTGAGTAGCAGGTGCTCTACACTCTCTGTAACATCTTTACCTGCCTTTCTGTCAGATTTTATGGATGTGTTCTCTGAGAAGGGTTGTCAGGGGTTACCACCTCATCGTCCATATGATTGCCCGATTAATCTATTACCTGGGGCAAAACTACCTAAAACCCGGTTATACAATCTTTCCGGCCCGGAGAGGAAGGCTATGAAAGATTATATTTCGGAGAGTTTGTGTCACGACTGTGACTGATCCAGACAGGTCTGGGAGGAGAAGGTCGCAGCGACTTGCTGCTCGCGATAGCTTGTGAGTTTGCTCCGTGGTTCAGGGTATGTCATCTGGGTTTTGCCTTGTGAACCTTTTTGTCCTGACTGGGAGTTTGTAGGCATCCTTCTCAGGTGAGTCCTGTCTGCCACTCCCAGCTACTATATTAGTTTCAGTTTCACTTGCAGTCATTGCCAGATATAGTCCTTACTTCCAGTGCTACTCTGACCTTGGAAGGAGATCGTTTGATGGTGTTGCTGTGGAGCTCTTGTCCGGCGTGGACTGTCGTGTTTGGGATCGCCTTCTCTGCTCGTGACTGGATAAGTCTATCTCTGCTGTTGTTTGTTTGTTGCTGTCTTCCCCTGTTGTTTTCCTAGACGTGAGTGATGGTGACTAGCGCTCCCATCGGCCTTTCCCCAGTCCAGTCTTGTTAGGGTGACTGAGGGTTTAGGCATCCTGCTCGCCGCACGGGTTCACACCCCGTCTAGGGTATCAGGGCAGACAGGTGCCAGCTTAGGGTTAGTCAGGGGTGGTCATTCTATTTCCCATCCGTAGATAAGGGTCCCCCTTCCCCTCCGTCTGGTGCGACACGACTGCTGCTGGGATAGCGGTCGTGACAGTATATCTGGCCTTTAAAAAAAAAAAAAAGTGACATTTCTTTTTTTTTTTCTTTTTTGCTTGCTGTTTTGTTTTGTATTTTGTCTGTTCCACTATGGATCCGGTTTCGGTTTTGGCAAAACAATTACAGGGGTTATCCCGTGAAGTGGCAGGATTAAAAGCAACAGTGCTGCAGCAGCAATCCTTGGGTTCCACCGTTGCTACGGGAAACCAAGGTACTCCTGAGCCAAAAGTGGCTTTACCTGATAGGTTCTCTGGAGGGAGAAACCAATTTGTAACCTTCAGAGAAGCTTGCAAATTGTTCTTCAGGTTACACCCTAGATCCTCCGGCGGTGAGGAACAACGGGTGGGCATTGTAATTTCTCTCCTGCAAGGAGATCCGCAGGCTTGGGCTTTCTCCCTACCATCAGACTCTCTGGCCTTACAATCAGTGGAGGAGTTTTTTGAAGCCCTGGGTCTCGTATATGATGACCCAGACAGGGTCTCACTGGCTGAGTCTAAGCTACGTAGACTTCGGCAAGAGAACCGGTCTGCTGAACTATATTGTTCCGAATTCCGTAGGTGGGCTACTGATACGTTATGGAACGACTCGGCCCTTAGGAGTCAGTTCTGCCAGGGGTTGTCTGAAAAATTAAAAGACGCGCTGGCGGTATACGAGGTCCCTGGGTCTCTGGAGGCTGCTATGTCTCTGTCCATAAGAATCGACAGACGACTCAGGGAGAGACTATTAAATTTTACGAGGGCCTCTATAGGGCAGGGATCGGTTTGTTATGATCCAGTCGAACCAATGCAAATAGGGGGCGCCACTAGACGGGTGAATCCTCCTAAGTTCCGCCGTAGGTCAGAGGTTTGTTTTCGTTGTGGGGGGAGGGGTCATTTTGTAAAGGTTTGTCCCTCAGAACCCAAGAGACCACAAACAAAGGAGCCGCTGGAAAACTAGAGTCCCCAGATTGTGCGGAGGATAACAGTCTGGGCGTATTCGTTTCCTCCATACGCATGTCTCAGTTTTTGTTGTCCGCTACCGTTGTGGCGGGCAATAAGACTGAGATCTGTTCCGTCTTTTTGGACAGTGGGGCGGGGGTCAACTTGGTGGATTCACGGTTTGCTCAGGCTCTGGGTTTTACTCCGGAACCGATACGCAGAACTATTCCTGTTTGTCACGGATGGTGTACAGGAAACAAGACAATAATATAAACAATGACTCACTGGATCCACAACTAAGGAACAAAAGGGGAGACCCCTGCAAGAGACCTGCCGCTCTCCCTTATTGCTCAGCCTATGCGACCACCCCAAAGGTGGATGGGCGCATATCCACGTACCTCGACTATCTTACACCTGAAGACCCTACAATAGTGAGGGGACACGACCACCGGCTCCCTACACAGACACGGAGGGAGTCAGGGTCACCTGGATCCAGAAAACAGAAAATCATAAATACATAAACAGAACTTATCTTGCAGACGACTGGGGACTGTGAACTGGGAACAAGGAACAGCATGCACACACACTCCAGGAAGTTGTATAAGCCGCACACTACTGCATTCTGGGGAGGAACTTAAAGGGCAGCAATCAGTCCAACAGCATGACAGCTGAGATAGACTAACGAGATGAGAAACTAAACCAAAACAAAGAAATTCAAGGAGGAGGATCTGAAAGGCTCCTGTCAGAGCTTCTCAACTGTCTGGCTGTGACAGTACCCCTCCCTCTACGAGTGGACTCCGGACACTCAGAGCCCACCTTCTCAGGATGGGACCTATGGAAAGCCCTGATGAGACGAGAGGCCTTAATGTCCGTCACTGGGACCCACATCCTCTCCTCAGGACCATAACCCTCCCAATGAACGAGGTACTGGAGGGAACCGCGGACAAGACGAGAATCCACAATCCTAGAGACCTGAAATTCAAGATTTCCATCAACCACAATCGGAGGAGGATCAAAGGCGAGGGCACAATAGGTTGAACATAAGGTTTCAATAAGGACTTATGAAAAACATTATGGATCTTCCAAGTCTGAGGAAGATCAAGACGGTAGGCAACAGGATTGATGACAGACAGGATCTTGTAAGGCCCAATAAACCTAGGACCCAACTTCCAGGAGGGAACCTTCAATCTGATATTCTTGGTAGACAACCACACCAGATCACCAACATTCAGGTCCGGACCAGGCACACGTCTCTTATCTGCCACATGCTTATATCTCTCACTCATGCTCTTTAGATTATCCTGAATCTTTTGCCAAATAGATGACAAAGACGAGGAGAATCTGTCCTCATCAGGTAAACCAGAAGACCCCTCTCCCGAGAAAGTCCCAAACTGCGGATGAAACCCATATGCACCAAAAAATGGTGACTTATCAGAGGACTCCTGACGACGGTTATTTAAAGCAAACTCAGCAAGGGACAAAAAAGAACACCAATCCTCCTGATTCTCCGCCACAAAACAGCGCAGATATGTCTCCAGATTCTGATTGACGCGCTCTGTCTGGCCATTCGACTGCGGGTGGAAAGCAGAAGAGAATGACAACCGAACCCCCAAGCGAGAACAGAAAGCCTTCCAGAATCTGGGAACAAACGGCGTGCCCCTATCAGAGACTATGTCTGAAGGAATACCATGCAATTTGACAATGTGGTCAATAAATGCCTGCGCCAGCGTCTTAGCATTGGGCAAACCAGGAAAAGGGATGAAATGCACCATTTTGCTAAAACGGTCCACCACCACCAGAATCACAGTCTTCCCCGAGGAACGAGGCAAGTCCATTATGAAGTCCATGGACAGATGTGTCCAAGGACGGGAAGGAATGGGTAAGGGAAGGAGAGGACCTGATTGCCGTGAATGAGGGACTTTGGCACGAGCGCAAGTCTCGCAAGCTGCCACAAAACCCTCAACCGACTTACGAAGCGCAGGCCACCAGAATCTCCGAGCGATGAGATCCAGTGTGGCTCTTGCCCCCGGGTGCCCAGCAAGGACCGTATCGTGGTGTTCCTTAAAAATCTTGTGTCTCAAAGCGAGAGGCACAAACAACCTCCCAGGAGGACAAAGATCAGGAGCCTCTGACTGGGCTGCCTGCACCTCTGCCTCCAATTCAGGAAAAAGAGCAGAGACCACCACACCTTGAGCCAAAATGGGACCCAGGTCTTCAAAATTCCCACCTCCCGGAAAACAACGTGACAGGGCATCTGCCTTCACATTCTTAACCCCAGGGCGGAACGTGACAACAAAATTAAACCTTGAAAAAAACAAAGACCATCTGGCCTGTCTCGGGTTCAGACGCTTGGCTGACTCCAAGTAGGCCAGATTTTTATGGTCAGTAAACACAGTAATAGGGTGTCTGGCTCCCTCTAGCCAATGGCGCCATTCTTCAAAAGCCAACTTGATGGCCAACAATTCCCTATCTCCCACATCATAATTTCTCTCTGCGGAGGAGAGTTTCTTTGAGAAAAAGGCACACGGTTGCCATTTGGCAGGAGAGGAACCCTGAGACAAGACCGCACCCACCCCTACCTCAGAAGCATCAACCTCAACTATGAAGGGTAATGAAATATCACGTTGTACCAGGATGGGAGCAGAAGCAAAACTCTCCTTGATATTAGAAAAGGCCTTACGCGCCTCTACCGACCAGGAAGAAAAATCTACCCCCTTTCTGGTCATATCAGTGAGTGGTTTAACAACAGAGGAATAATTCAAAATAAATTTCCTGTAATAATTGGCAAAGCCCAAAAAACGCATCAGCGCCTTCTGATTCTCAGGAAGCTCCCACTCAAGCACAGCGCGGACCTTCTCGGGGTCCATGCGAAAACCAGAAGCGGAGAGAAGAAACCCCAGAAATTGAATTTCTGGAACCGCAAACACACATTTTTCCAGTTTCGCGTATAATTTATTCTCCCGCAGGATGAGCAAGACCTGACGTAAATGTTCCTTATGAGTCTTGAAATCCGGAGAAAAAATCAAAATGTCATCCAAATACACTAATACAAATTTTCCCATTAAATGATAAAAAATGCTGTTCACGAAATGCTGAAAAACGGCTGGGGCATTCATCAAACCAAAAGGCATAACCAAATTCTCAAAATGGCCCTCAGGGGTATTGAAAGCCGTCTTCCATTCGTCTCCTTCTCTGACCCTGACCAGGTTGTATGCCCCTCTTAGGTCTAATTTGGAAAAGACTTTAGCCCCAACAACCTGGTTAAACAGGTCCGGGATCAGAGGAAGCGGATAAGGGTCACGAATAGTGATACTGTTCAGCTCCCTGAAATCCAGACAAGGTCTTAAAGAACCATCTTTTTTCTTAACAAAGAAAAAACCAGCGGCAACAGGTGACTTCGAGGGTCGTATGTGTCCTTTTCTCAGACTCTCAGAGATATAAGCACGCATAGCGACCCTCTCAGGTTGGGAAAGATTGTATAAACGAGATTTAGGCAGCTTAGCGCCTGGGATGAGATTAATAGGGCAATCGTACTCCCTGTGCGGGGGCAAATCCTGAACTCCACTCTCAGAGAAGACATCCGAAAATTCAGAGAGGAAAGGTGGTACAGTCTTAGTAGAAACCTCAGAAACAGATGTCATGAGGCAATTCTCTCTGCAAAAGTCACTCCAACCATTTATTTGCCTCGCTTGCCAATCAATGGTGGGGTTATGTTTAGTGAGCCAGGGTAGCCCCAACACTAGAGGAGTAGGCAAACCGCTAAGGACGAAACATGACACATCCTCAACATGAGCATCACTCACAATTAAACGGATATTGTGAACTATGCCCTTTAATGATTTCTGAGAAAGTGGAGCGAAATCAATAGCAAAAACAGGAATATCCTTTCCCAAAGTGCATACCTGGAAACCATGAGTTATTGCAAATTGATTATCAATGAGATTGACAGCTGCTCCACTATCCACAAAAATCTCACAAAAAATGCTTTTGCTCTCTAGCGCCACCCTAGCAGGCAGGACAAAACGGGAACTACAAGCAAACGGAAAACCTTCAATTTCCGCCTCAACCCTGCCAATAGTAACAGACGGAACATTTTTAAAAGATTTTTTCCTTTTAGTTTCTTTATTACTCCCAGAAAAATGCCTGAATCTCCTAGAGGGACAAACATTTGCCAAATGATTTATACCTCCACAACAAAAACAAACCCTCCCATGCAGGCTGAATCTTCTATCGTCAGAGGCAATCAACCCCAGCTGCATGGGCTCCTGCTCAGAAGGGGCTGACAGCGACTGAGACCCCTGCGCACAGAAAGAGACCGCTGCACTGTCCCGGGACTGAGTATGACAGGAAGGAGAGATCTCTCCTCTCTCTCTAAGACGCCTGTCAATACGAACGGCCTGAGACATAGCAGAATCCAAGGAGGTAGGTCTCTCATGAAAGGCAAATGCATCTTTCAATCTCTCTGAAAGACCATGGCAAAATTTGCGTCGGAGTGCAGCATCATTCCAACCAGTATCAGCTGCCCATCTCCGAAATTCTGAGCAGTATATCTCTGCGGATTGTTTACCGTGGCATAACAGACGTAGTCTAGACTCAGCCAGAGCAATACGATCCGGATCATCATATATCTGACCCAGGGCTAAAAAGAATTCATCCACTGAACGTAGGGGCCGTGCCCCCTCCGGCAGCGAAAAGGCCCAGGATTGAGCGTTACCCCTGAGCAGCGATATAATGATCCCCACCCTCCGTTTTTCATCACCAGAGGAATGGGGAAGAAGGCGAAAATGGAGTTTGCAAGCCTCTCTAAAACGCACAAAATACTCACTACCCCCGGAGAACGTATCCGGGAGCGAGATCTTAGGCTCAGAACAAACTCCATGAACGCAAGCTGAACCGGTCACTTGAAACTGAGAAAAAGTCTTACGGAGATCAGCTACCTCCAATAAAAGACCCTGGAAGCGCTCAGCCAAAAGTGAAACCGGATCCATGCTTGAGACGGTTTTGGCGGCTTATAATGTCACGGATGGTGTACAGGAAACAAGACAATAATATAAACAATGACTCACTGGATCCACAACTAAGGAACAAAAGGGGAGACCCCTGCAAGAGACCTGCCTCTCTCCCTTATTGTTCAGCCGATGCGACCACCCCAAAGGTGGATGGGTGCATATCCACGTACCTCGACTATCTTACACCTGAAGACCCTACAATAGCGAGGGGACACGACCACCGGCTCCCTACACAGACACGGAGGGAGTTAGGGTCACCTGGATCCAGAAAACAGAAAATCATAAATACATAAACAGAACTTATCTTGCAGACGACTGGGGACTGTGGACTGGGAACAAGGAACAGCATGCACACACACTCCAGGAAGTTGTATAAGCCGCACACTACTGCATTCTGGGGAGGAACTTAAAGGGCAGCAATCAGTCAAACAGCATGACAGCTGAGATAGACTAACGAGATGAGAAACTAAACAAAAACAAAGAAATTCAAGGAGGAGGATCTGAAAGGCTCCTGTCAGAGCTTCTCAACTGTCTGGCTGTGACACTGTTTTTGCCATCGACTCCTCCCCTCTTACTCAGAAAGAGTTAACTCAGATCATCCATAATATCCATCTGCAGGTAGGGGACCTCCATAAAGAGCATATCTCTTGTTATGTCCTGGACGGTCTTCCGGCTCCTATGGTATTGGGGCTTCCCTGGCTGGTGACTCAAAATCCAGTGGTGGATTGGCAGGCCGGGGAGATTGTGGAGTGGAGTGAACATTGTAAGGACAACTGCTTGAGTAGTAGGTGCTCTACACTCTCTGTAACATCTTTACCTGCCTTTCTGTCAGATTTTATGGATGTGTTCTCTGAGAAGGGTTGTCAGGGGTTACCACCTCATCGTCCATATGATTGCCCGATTAATCTATTACCTGGGGCAAAACTACCTAAAACCCGGTTATACAATCTTTCCGGCCCGGAGAGGAAGGCTATGAAAGATTATATTTCGGAGAGTTTGTGTCACGACTGTGACTGATCCAGACAGGTCTGGGAGGAGAAGGTCGCAGCGACTTGCTGCTCGCGATAGCTTGTGAGTTTGCTTCGTGGTTCAGGGTATGTCATCTGGGTTTTGCCTTGTGAACCTTTTTGTCCTGACTGGGAGTTTGTAGGCATCCTTCTCAGGTGAGTCCTGTCTGCCACTCCCAGCTACTATATTAGTTTCAGTTTCACTTGCAGTCATTGCCAGATATAGTCCTTACTTCCAGTGCTACTCTGACCTTGGAAGGAGATCGTTTGAATGTGTTGCTGTGGAGCTCTTGTCCGGCGTGGACTGTCGTGTTTGGGATCGCCTTCTCTGCTCGTGACTGGATAAGTCTATCTATGCTGTTGTTTGTTTGTTGCTGTCTTCCCCTGTTGTTTTCCTAGACGTGAGTGATGGTGACTAGCGCTCCCATCGGCCTTTCCCCAGTCCAGTCTTGTTAGGGCGACTGAGGGTTTGGGCATGGGTTCACACCCCGTCTAGGGTATCAGGGCAGACAGGTGCCAGCTTAGGGTTAGTCAGGGGTGGCCAATCTATTTCCCATCCGTAGATAAGGGTCCCCCTTCCCCTCCGTCTGGTGCGACACGACTGCTGCTGGGATAGCGGTCGTGACAGTATATCTGGCCTTTTTAAAAAAAAAAAAAAAAAGTGACATTTCTTTTTTTTTTTTTTTTTTGTATGCTGTTTTGCTTTGGATTTTGTCTGTTCCACTATGGATCCGGTTTCGGTTTTGGTGAAACAATTACAGGGGTTATCCCGTGAAGTGGCAGGATTAAAAGCAACAGTGCTGCAGCAGCAATCCTTGGGTTCCACCGTTGCTACGGGAAACCAAGGTACTCCTGAGCCAAAAGTGGCTTTACCTGATAGGTTCTCTGGAGGGAGAGACCAATTTGTAACCTTCAGAGAAGCTTGCAAATTGTTCTTCAGGTTACACCCTAGATCCTCCGGCGGTGAGGAACAACGGGTGGGCATTGTAATTTCTCTCCTGCAAGGAGATCCGCAGGCTTGGGCTTTCTCCCTACCATCAGACTCTCTGGCCTTACGATCAGTGGAGGAGTTTTTTGAAGCCCTGGGTCTCGTATATGATGACCCGGACAGGGTCTCACTGGCTGAGTCTAAGCTACGTAGACTTTGGCAAGAGAACCGGTCTGCTGAACTATATTGTTCCGAATTCCGTAGGTGGGCTACTGATACGTTATGGAAAGACTCGGCCCTTAGGAGTCAGTTCTGCCAGGGGTTGTCTGAAAAATTAAAAGACGCGCTGGCGGTATACGAGGTCCCTGGGTCTCTTGAGGCTGCTATGTCTCTGTCCATAAGAATCGACAGACGACTCAGGGAGAGACTATTAAATTTTACGGAGGCCTCTATAGGGCAGGGATCGGTCTGTTATGGTCTAGTCGAACCAATGCAAATAGGGGGCGCCACTAGACGGGTGAATCCTCCTAAGTTCCGCCGTAGGTCAGAGGTTTGTTTTCGTTGTGGGGGGAGGGGTCATTTTGTAAAGGTTTGTCCCTCAGTACCCAAGAGACCACAAACAAAGGAGCCGCCGGAAAACTAGAGTCCCCAGATTGTGCGGAGGAGAACAGTCTGGGCGTATTCGTTTCCGCCATACGCATGTCTCAGTTTTTGTTGTCCGCTACCGTTGAGGTGGGCAATAAAACTGAGATCTGTTCTGTCTTTTTGGACAGTGGGGCGGGGGTCAACTTGGTGGATTTACGGTTTGCTCAGGCTCTGGGTTTTACTCCGGAACCGATACGCAGAACTATTCCTGTGTTTGCCATCGACTCCTCCCCTCTTACTCAGAGAGAGTTAACTCAGATCATCCATAATATCCATCTGCAGGTAGGGGACCTCCATAAAGAGCATATCTCTTGTTATGTCCTGGACGGTCTTCCGGCTCCTATGGTATTGGGGCTTCCCTGGCTGGTGACTCACAATCCAGTGGTGGATTGGCAGGCCGGGGAGATTGTGGAGTGAACATTGTAAGGACAACTGCTTGAGTAGTAGGTGCTCTACACTCTCTGTAACATCTTTACCTGCCTTTCTGTCAGATTTTATGGATGTGTTCTCTGAGAAGGGTTGTCAGGGGTTACCACCTCATCGTCCATATGATTGCCCGATTAATCTATTACCTGGGGCAAAACTACCTAAAACCCGGTTATACAATCTTTCCGGCCCGGAGAGGAAGGCTATGAAAGATTATATTTCGGAGAGTTTGGCTAAGGGACACATCAGACCCTCTTCTTCACCTGTGGCTGCAGGGTTCTTTTTCGTTAAAAAGAAAGATGGGGCCTACGTCCTTGCCTGGATTTCCGGGAATTAAACCGGATAACTATCCGAGATCCCTATCCTCTTCCTCTCATTCCCGACCTCTTTAATCAGGTTGCTGGTGCTAAATGGTTCTCCAAAATGGATCTCAGAGGAGCCTATAACCTGGTTCGCATCAAAGAGGGGGATGAGTGGAAGACGGCTTTTAATACTCCGGAAGGGCATTATGAAAATCTGGTCATGCCATTTGGTCTTACTAATGCGCCTGCGGTATTCCAACATTTTGTCAACGATATTTTTAGTCACCTTATCGGGAGATTTGTTGTGATATACCTTGATGACATCCTGGTCTATTCCCCGGATCTGGATACACATAAGATCCATGTGAGACAAGTGCTGCAGATATTAAGGGCCAACAAATTGTTTGCTAAGTTAGAAAAATGTGTGTTCGCCGTAAAAGAACTGCCATTTCTGGGATATGTGTTGTCAGATTCAGGTTTCCGCATGGATCCAGAGAAAGTCCGGGCGATTATAGACTGGGATCTGCCTGAGAACCTGAAGGCATTGCAACGCTTCCTGGGGTTTGCCAATTTTTATAGAAAGTTTATAAAGAACTATTCCTTGGTGGTCAAACCACTGACGTACATGACCCGAAAGGGATCCGATTTTTCCAAATGGTCACATGCAGCCAAAACTGCCTTTGCATCTCTGAAGGAGAGATTCACCTCGGCCCCTATTCTCGTACAGCCAGATGTCTCGCTTCCTTTTATTGTAGAGGTTGACGCATCAGAGGTGGGGGTGGGAGCGGTGCTATCTCAGGGCCCGTCCCCTGGTGAATGGCGTCCGTGTGCTTTCTTTTCGAAGAAATTGTCTACTGCAGAAAGGAACTATGATATTGGCAACAGGGAACTTTTGGCTATTAAGTTGGCTTTTGAGGAGTGGCGTCATTTTTTGGAGGGGGCGGTTCATCCCGTCACGGTGATTACTGATCACAAAAACTTATTATATCTGGAGTCTGCTAAACGTCTCACCCCTAGACAGGCTCGGTGGTCGTTATTTTTTACTAGGTTTAATTTTGTAATAACCTATCGCCCGGGGGCAAAAAATACTAAGGCGGATGCATTGTCTCGAAGTTTTCCTGGAGGGGGTGATGTTGAGGTACCAGAGCCCATTTTGCAAAAGGGGGTGGTGGTCTCTGCATTACACTCAGGTTTGGAGGGGAGGGTGTTGGAAGCTCAGGGGGACGCCCCGGCCTCCTGCCCCTCGGGTAAACTGTTTGTGCCAGAAAATTTACGACTGGAGATACTAAAAGAACACCATAACTCCACACTGGCAGGACACCCAGGTAGTAGGGCAACCTCTGAGTTAGTGTCTCGTCGGTTCTGGTGGCCTAAATGGCGCCAGGAGGTGTTGAATTTTGTGTCTGCATGTGCTACCTGTGCTCGTTCTAAGGTAGATCATACTCGTCCGGCAGGGCGTCTTTTACCTCTGGCCATCCCCAACAGGCCTTGGACGCACCTGTCAATGGATTTCATTACGGATCTACCAGTATCAGCGGGGAAGACTGTTATTCTTGTAGTTGTTGACAGATTCAGTAAAATGGTGCACTTTATTGCTCTTGCCGCATTGCCTAATGCTAACACACTGGCTCAGGTTTTTATTGACCACATCGTGAAGCTGCACGGGGTCCCTTCCGATATTGTTTCGGATCGTGGTACCCAATTTGTTTCTAAATTTTGGAAAGCTTTTTGATCTCGTTTAGGGGTTCATCTGTCGTTTTCTTCATCTTTCCATCCACAGTCCAACGGTCAGACTGAACGTACCAATCAAAACCTAGAGACATATTTGAGATGCTTTGTTTCCGAAAATCAGGAGGAATGGTCATCTTATTTACCGTTAGCCGAGTTTGCCATTAATAATCGCCGTCAAGAATCCACCGATAAGTCACCATTTTTTGGTGCGTATGGTTTCCATCCTCAGTTTTGTACGTTTAGTGAGGGGGGGCCGTCTGGGATTCCCGAGGAGGAACGATTTGCGTCTTCACTTTCTTCAGTGTGGCAGAGTGTGCAAGAAAGTTTGAAGAGAATTGGTGGTAGATACAAACGTGCGGCTGATAGGAAGCGCTCTGAAGGTCCGGACCTTGGGGTGAATGACTTGGTGTGGTTGTCTACCAGAAATATCAAGTTGAAGGTTCCCTCATGGAAATTAGGTCTGAGATTTATTGGTCCTTATAGGGTAATTAAGATCATTAACCCGGTGGCTTTTCGTCTGGAGCTACCTCAGACTCTAAGGATCCATAATGTCTTCCACAGATCTCTGCTTAAGAGATATGTAGAACCTCCTGAACCATTGCCACTACCGCATCCACCGGTGGTTGTTGATGGCAGTCTTGAGTTTCAGGTAGAAAAGATTGTTGACTCACGATATGTTCGCCGCTCTCTTCAGTACATGGTGCACTGGAGAGGTTATGGTTCCGAAGAGAGAATGTGGGTTCCAGCTTCAGAGATAAAAGCGGACAGACTCATTCGGGCTTTTCATAGCTCCCATCCGGAGAGGCCTGGTCTTGAGGGTCCGGGGGCCCCTCGTAGAAAGGGGGGTACTGTCACGACTGTGACTGATCCAGACACTTCTGGGAGGAGAAGGTCGCAGCGACTTGCTGCTCGCGATGGCTTGTGAGTTTGCTCCATGGTTCAGGGTATGTCATCCGGGTTTTGCCTTGTGAACCTTTTTGTCCTGACTGGGAGTTTGTAGGCATCCTTCTCAGGTGAGTCCTGTCTGCCACTCCCAGCTACTATATTAGTTTCAGTTTCACTTGCAGTCATTGCCAGATATAGTCCTTACTTCCAGTTCTATTCTGACCTTTGAAGGAGATCGTTTGATGGTGTTGCTGTGGAGCTCTTGTCCGGCGTGGACTGTCGTGATTGGGATCGCCTTCTCTGCTCGTGACTGGATAAGTCTATCTCTGCTATAGTTTGTTTGTTGCTGTCTTCCCCTGCTGTTCTCCTAGTGTCACGGCTGAGGATGGGGGAAATCCTCAGCCGTGCGGTGCCAGATGCTGTTGGTCTACTCGGCCAGGAGAACAGGATAGGGAGCAGGTCACCTCCTAACAACGTCCCTACCCTGACCCTAACTCCTAACTGCATGGGCCGACCTTAAAGGTAGGAGGACCCATGCGCAGGAACCTCGGATCCCTAACTCACCCTCCGTCCGGTCCCTGCGCTAGGAGTCAGGGTAAGACGACCTACTCCTTCTAGGCACGGAGGAGCAGGAGTCTCACTGGCCAAGCTGTTGGGAAAAAGGGGAACCAAAACAGACTAACGGAAATGGCAGGTGAACTAAGTAGTTCAACCAACCTGCCACAGCCTTGCTGACTGGATCCCTGAGAACACACAGAATCCAGAACCATTAGCTGCACAAACCAAACGAAGGAAGGACCCAACAGAACATCAGATGGACATCTCACACAACATGACATAAAACATAAAGTGACATTTTCTTTATGACCACAGGGGTGGCTCTCACAGGCAGATAATACCACAGGAGGCTGCTCCAGCAAGCATTGCTGAAACAACCCACTGAGCCATGCTAACAGCGAGGCTATATAGGCCAGGAAGCCACACCCACAGTCAGACACACCCAGTGCACATACACACTAGGAAGGAGGTTAACCCTTCCAACACCAGGGAAGGGAAACATAAATTAAAAGGGAAAGTGTCCAACTCAAAAACACACTGTGGCTGTTGCCGCAGGCAACGACATGGGTGGCAACCATGTCCTGGGAGTCAGCCCGAAGGCCGGGACACTGCCACCACATGTACACCATGCAACCAAACGTTGCCACGGGCAACCACAGTGAGGAGAAGATGTAAGTGTACACCACACAAAACAGAGAGTGCACACCGACATACAAAAGTGCATACATACACACAACTCCTAGGAAACCGCACACATAGCTGTTGTCCGCGGCAACCGCACCTGAGACCAACTACATTATGCCTCAAGCTGCGGTTGAAACTACAACACAAAACCGCGGGCAACAGTATGCGGCTCCCAAGGAGTCACGGCCAAAACCGTGGCCGTGACACCTAGAAATGAGTGATGGTGACTAGTGCTCCCATCGGTCTTTCCCCACTCTAGGCTTGTTAGGGAGACTGAGGGTTTAGGCATCCTGCTCGCCGCACGGGTTCACACCCCGTCTAGGGTATCAGGGCAGACAGGTGCCAGCTTAGGGTTAGTCAGGGGTGGCCATACTATTCCCATCCGTAGATAAGGGTCCCCCTTCCCCTCCGTCTGGTGCGACACGACTGCTGCTGGGATAGCGGTCGTGACAAACGGTCCACGATCCCCATGCGGCTGGGCCACGGTCGGTGCCCGTGCATTGCGGACCGCAATTTGCAGTCCACAGCACGGGCTTCACACGGTCGTTTGAACGAGCCCTAAGGCTGAGTTCACATCACTGTTTAGCTTTCCATTCTTCTGATCCGTCAGAAGAGAACGGGAAAAAAATGGATTCTGTTGCCTCAGTTGTCATCTGTACTTTTTTCTGTCTAAAAAAAAAACGGATCTCAGACGGAAATGGTTCAAACGGATGACAACTGATGCAACAGGATCCGCATTTTTTTTTTGACGGATCAGAAGAACGGAAAGCTAAACGGTGATGTGACCTCGCTGACAGCTGTGGCCCTCACTGGCGCCATCTTTAAAGACCCCACCTCCACCGTACAGCTACACCGGATGTCGGGAATGGGTCATTAGTAAATCTAGGGGGCGGCAGGTGACAGATTATGAAAAAATATAAATAAAATGTGCGTTATTCTCGCTGCTAGCAGTTGGAGCCGCCATAGGCACTGTGAGAACATACAGACTCCCAACAGGTGCTGTCCTTGGTCGAGTTTAGACCCAGTGCTAACCACTGAGCCGCCCTGCCGTACACAACTATTTTTTCGGATAAACCGCATCTTTACACAGGATGACGCTTATACATATACTGAATTGTAGGATTAGCCTCATCGTTTCATTGGATTGGCCCCATCTCTCCATGAGATGACGTACACAACCAGGGCCGATCCTAGGGTCACAGGCGCCTGGGTGCAGAAATATTTCTGGCGCCCCCACATGGGCGTGGTTATCTTACTAACTCCTCCCCTTTACAATGTTTCTATGGCAACAACTTCAGCCCCCAACTTCAGCCCCACCAATTTGCTTTGACAATAACTTAGTCAACGGCTTTGACAAGTCAAAATAAATGTCATGTGCCAGTAGCCAGAGCCCCCCCATATCATGTGCCAGTAGCCAGAGCCCCCCATATCATGTGCCAGTAGCCCCCCTTATGTGCCAGTAGCCCCCCTATGTGCCAGTAGCCCCCCTTATCATGTGCCAGTAGACCCCCTTATCATGTGCCAGTAGCCCCCTTATCATGTGCCAGTAGCCCCCCTTATCATGTGCCAGTAGCCCCCCATATCATGTGCCAGTAGCCAGAGCCCCCCCCTTATCATGTGCCAGTAGCCAGAGCCCCCCCCATATCATGTGCCAGTAGCCAGATCCCCCCCATTATCATGTGCCAGTAGCCAGAGTGCCCCCATATCATGTGCCAGTAGCCAGAGTGCCCCCATATCATGTGCCAGTAGCCCCCCATATCATGTGCCAGTAGCCCCCCTTATCATGTGCCAGCCCAGTAGTCCCCCCTTATCATGTGCCAGCCCAGTAGTCTCCCCTTATCATGTGCCAGCCCAGTAGTCCCCCCTTATCATGTGCCAGCCCAGTAGCCCCCCTTATCATGTGCCAGCCCAGCCCAGTAGTCCCCCCTTATGTGCCAGCCCAGTAGCCCCCCTTATGTGCCAGCCCAGTAGCCCCCCTTATGTGCCAGCCCAGTAGCCCCCCTTATCATGTGCCAGCCCAGTAGTCCCCCCTTATCATGTGCCAGCCCAGTAGCCCCCCTTATCATGTGCCAGCCCAGCCCAGTAGTCCCCCCTTATGTGCCAGCCCAGTAGCCCCCCTTATGTGCCAGCCCAGTAGCCCCCCTTATCATGTGCCAGCCCAGTATTGTACCTATATAAAAAAATAAAAAAAAATAATACACTTATACTTACCTCCAGCAATGCGATGCGATGCAGGCCGCCTCTTCCGTCTGTGTCCCTCGCTATACGGCTCAGGCGACGCGATGACGTCATCGCGCCGCCTGCACCGGCCTCTGATAGGCTGCCAGCACTAAGCCGGCAGCCTATCAGAGGAACAGGAGGGGACACACCTCTCCCTCCTCTGCCGCAGCACAGGCATCTGTATTGCCGTCCTGAGGACGGCAATACAGATGACTATGGAGATGAGCGCTTCCGCAATGGAGGCGCTCATCTCCTGCTCTGCCCTGCCGCCGGCCGCGGCCGCCCCCACTTGTCACCAGGGCCGCGGCCTTGCGGCACTCAGGCTTGCCGGCCCACCGGGAAATTTCCCGCTATCCCGGCAGGCCAGTCCGGCCCTGCGCTCGGCGCCTTTCGGGTGACAGCGCTGGGGTGCGGGGCACCCACTGCACCCCGTGTAGGATCGGCCCTGTACACAACGCATTTCAGGATCAGGCTTAGGGCTCATCCACACAGCCGTGGTCCGCATACAGCAGGTCCGCAATACACGGGCACCGGCCGTGTGCTCCCCGCATCACGAATGCGGACCCATTCACTTGAATGGGTCCACAATACGGGAGATGCGGTGCGGAGCGGAACAGAGGCACGGATCAGAAGCGCTATGCACTGCTTCTGTGGGTTTTCTGCCTTCGCACGGCAAAAATGTAGTGCATGCACTACTTTTTTGCGACCGTCGGATGCGGATCGTAGACCCTATTCAAGTGAATGGGTCCGCGATCCACATGCGGCTGCCCCTCGGTCGGTGCCCAATTTGCGGTCCGAAGCATAGGCCCGGCCAGCACCTGGTGGTGTGCATGAGCCCTTCTCCCTCCTTCTGCTATGTCACATATCAGAAGGTAACTACCCTAACCCCAAACTGCATGTGACGGGGAGCGGCCATGACACCCACCACACAGGATGGCGCAGGCTGCGGATTCCGCCAGCTCCTTCATTTACGAGTCATGAGTCCCGGACGTTCCCAGCTCCGTAATTATCTTCTTAGAGATTCATTTTTCATTTTGTCATTTCCAATCATATAAAAGTAAAAGCCGCATTCAGGACTCTGCAGAGGAATGGTGCATGCTGGGAAAAGTACATAATTACAATCCTGAAGCGGTGATTGATGGCGTCCATAGTCCTGACAGTCTATTCAATGCCTTGTACAATATATGGGGAGAACGGGAATGATGAAAAAACTGCAGTGAAGTCAATGACCACGGACTCAGCGGCGGCTGTGACCACGTGTGACACTTCCAGGTAAGTGACCAGGAAACATTGGAGAATCACACACAGCTTCCTTAAATGTAAAGTTCTCTGCGTTTCAATTCCTCATCCTTTTCAAAATCTCTGTTTACTGCCAGTGTATGAAAACCTGAAAAGACCTTAGGCCTCTTTCACACAGTTGTTGCGTGTGAGGGCCGGATAGGATGCGGGTGCGTCGCGGCAAAATGTGCGATTTTTCCGCGCGAGTGCAAAGTGTTTTAATGCGTTTTGCACGCGCGGGAGAAAAATCTGCATGTTTGGTACCCAGACCCGAACTTCTTCACAGAAGTTCAGGTTTGGGTTAGGTGCTGGGTAGATTGTATTATTTTCACTTCTAACATGGTTATAAGGGAAAATAATAGCATTCTTAATACAGAATGCTTAGTAAAATAGGGCTGGAGGGGTTAAAAAATAAAAATAAATAGTTAAACTCACCTCATCCACTTGTTCGGGCAGCCCGCCTTGTCTTCTTTCTTCTTCTTTGATGACCTGGGAGGAAAAGGACCTTTGGTGACATCACTGCGCTCATGGTCCGTCACATGGTCCATCACCATGGTGATGCACCATGTGATGAGCGCAGTGACTTCACCAAAGGTCCTTTTCCTCCCAGGTTATCAAAGAAGAAGAAACCCTATCCCTAATAGTCCTCACAGATGAGGTTTTGTTACAGTTGTATCCAGTCTAGACAATCCTCTCTGAGCTAAACACAGCACAGATCCCTCTGCTCTCCTGAGAGGTTTGTTACAATGTATCAATGAAATAAAAATGTATCAATTTAGAGAGAGTCGAAACTATGTAGCTCACGGCAGATGACTGGCCTGATACATTGAAGCAAACCTGCAGTTGTGTGAGCAGGACTGGATGAGAGTGGGTTTTCAGCCTCTGAATGGAAACAAGCAAGCAGAGATCTTGAAATGGTGTGGAACAGACAACACAAAGGGGCAGATTGTTGGAGTGAATTGCGCCAAATTTATTTAAAGGTGCACAACCCTTAATAAATGCGACACGTTTTGAAGTCAGAAAATGAAACGTATGCCTGGCAGGACAATGCCCCCCTCCCTCGTCTTGCTTGGAAGCACTGGAAACAATCAGCATTATAACAGCAACAGATGACGCTCTATGCATGGGAAATGGCAGGGTGTGGGCCTTTGATCTATATATAGAGCGGTAGAGTGTAATATTGCAGATGACAAACACAATGCCCCGAACTGCGGGTGTGAGATGTGCCCCGTCCGCCGCCAGCCCTCCTGAGAGGACGCGACCTTCAGAGCAGAATCCACCATCCAGCTGCCTGATGCGCTCTCAAGGCATGTTCACACAGCGGAAATATACTTCGTAAAAATCTAGAGTATTCAGCCCAGGATCTGCAGCAGAAATCTGAGGCTGGCTCCCGGATTCCGCCGCAGATTTTTGATTTACACGCTGCGGATCAGAGGATACAGTGGGGCTCATCCGTGAGTGGCCGCCCTTCATGCCTTTAGTCCCCTTGCAGATGAGGGTGTCCAGATGCGTTCAGTGCACTTGCTTGCGGATGCGATGCAATTTTCACGCAGCTCCATTCACTTCTATGGGGCCTGCGTTGCGTGAAAATTGTAGAATATAGAACATGCAGAAGTGACGCGTGAAAACCAACGCACGTGTACACAGCCCCATTGAAATTAATGGGTCCGGATTCCATGCGGGCGCAATGCGTTTGCATTAAGCATTGCACCAGCGCGGAATACTCGCTCGTGTGAAAGGCCCCTTAGGCCCCTTTCACATGAGCGAGTTTTCCGCGCGGGTGCAATGTGTGAAGTGAACGTATTGCGCCCGCACGGATTCCGGACCCAGGAACTTGTTTGTGAAATCTGTGAAACAAGATACATTAGTGGTTGGCCCAATATCAGAAGACCAATGGAGGGTAAAGACGCCTCAGCTATCATTATGTGAGGGCCGGCGTATGTCCCAGTTGTTTCTTGTCCACCGGGTATATAGAACTCCGGAATTTCTGTTCAAGATTGGCGTTAGGAATAGTGATGGTCAGTTTGCAGTGTTCGCCAGTGAGTCTACCTTACACATGCGGGCTGCCATCTTTAGTAAGGTAGACTCACCCGTGCAGTCACCGGGAGCAGGCAGTTCTGAGAACAGCCGCCGGGGGCCTTCATCTGGCACAGGCACAGGTAAGGGCTTACCTGTGCATTGGCGGACGGGTGAGTCTACCTTACTAAAGATGGCAGCCCGCATGTGTTTGCTGGCGAACACTGCAAACTGACCATCACTGATAGGTAACACTGTCTTGATGCGGTTGGACATGAAGCCCATACTTAGGGTATTTTCACACTTGCGGCAGGGGATTCCGGCAGGCAGTTCGGCAATCCGGAAGCAAACTGATGGCATTTGTCAGACAGATCCGGATGCAGATCCATCTGACAAATGCATTTACATACCGGATCCGACTCTCCGGTGTCATCCGGAAAAACGGATATGGTCTCCGTAAAACTGGATCCGTTTTGCCGTAACACTTAATGCCGGATCCGGCACTAATACACTTCAATGGAAATTAATGCCGGATCCGGCATTCAGGCAAGTGTTCAGTATTTTTGGCCGGAGATAAAACTGCAGAATGCTGCGGCATTTTCTCCATCCAAAAAACATAAGAGGGACTGAACTCATGCATCCGGAACGGATTGCTCTTCATTCAGAATGCATTAGGATAAAACTGATCCGTTTTTTTCCGGTATTGAGCTCCTAGGACTGAACTCAATACCGGAAAAGAAAAAACGCTAGTGTGAAAGTACCCTAAGTGTATCAAGAGTTTGTCTGTTGGCGTTTCAATACAATATACCTTTATTGTAGTTGCTGTGCCCGTTTCATCGCCGGGGGTGGGGTGTAAGGGGGGGGTGTTAACCCCTTAAGGACTCGGCCCTATTTCACCTTACGGACGTGGCAATTTTTTGCAAATCTGACCAGTGTCACTTTAAGTGCTGATAACTTTAAAACGCTTTGCCATTATGAGATTGTTTTTTCGTCACATATTGTACTTTATGACACTGGTAAAATGAAGTTCAAAAAATCATTTTTATTTATAAAAAAATACCAAATTTACCAAATATTTGTAAAAAATTGCAAATTTCCAAGTTTCAATTTCTCTACTTCTATAATACATAGTAATACCTCCAAAAATAGTTATTACTTTACATTCCCCATATGTCTACTTCATGTTTTATAGAATGATGGGAATGATATTTTATTTTTTGGGGATGTTACAAGGCTTAGAAGTTTAGAAGCAAATCTTGAAATTTTTCCGAAATTTTCAAAAACTCAATTTTTAGGGACCAGTTCAGGTCTGAAGTCACTTTGCGAGGCTTACATAATAGAAACCACCCAAAAATGACCCCATTCTATAAACTACACCCCTCAAGGTATTCAAAACGGATTTTACAAACTTTGTTAACCCTTAAGGTGTTCCACAAGAATTAATAGAAAATAGAGATACAATTTCAAAATTTAAAGTTTTTGGCAGATTTTCCATTTTAATAATTTTGTTCCAGTTACAAAGCAAGGGTTACCAGCCAAACCAAACTCAATATTTATGGCCCTGATTCTGTAGTTTACAGAAACACCCCATATGTGGTCGTAAACTGCTGTACGGGCACACGCCAGGGCGCAGAAGGAAAGGAATGCCATACAGTTTTTGGAAGGCAGATTTTGCTGGACTGGTTTTTTTGACACCATGTCCCATTTGAAGCCCCCCTGATGCACCCCTAGAGTATAAACTCCATAAAAGTGACCCCATCTAAGAAACTACACCCCTCAAGGTATTCAAAACAGATTTTACAAACGTCGTTAACCCTTTAGGTGTTCCACAAGAGTTATTGGCAAATGGAGATGAAATTTCAGAATTTACATTTTTTGGCAAATTTTCCATTTTAATCCATTTTTCCCAGTAACAAAGCAAGGGTTAACAGCCAAACAGAACTCAATATTTATGGCCCTGATTCTGTAGTTTACAGAAACACCCCATATGTGGTCGTAAACAGCTGTACGGGCACACGGCAGGGCGCAGAAGGAAAGGAACGCCATATGGTTTTTGGAAGGCAGATTTTGCTGAACTGATTTTTTTGACACCATGTCCCATTTGAAGCCCCCCTGATGCACCCCTAGAGTAGAAACTCCAAAAAAGTGACCCTATTTTAGAAACTACAGGATAGGGTGGCAGTATTGTTGGTACTAGTTTAGGGTACATATGATTTTTGGTTGCTCTATATTACACTTTTTGTGAGGCAAGATAACAAGAAATAGCTGTTTTGGCACTGTTTTTATTTTTTGTTATTTACAACATTCATCTGACAGGTTAGATCATGTGATATTTTTATAGAACAGGTTGTCACGGATGCGGCGATACCTAATATGCATACTTTTTTTTATTTATGTAAGTTTTACACAATGATTTCTTTTTTGAAGCAAAAAAAAAAATCATGTTTTAGTGTTTCCATAGTCTGAGAGCCATAATTTTTTCAGTTTTTGGGCGATTATCTTAGGTAGGGTATGATTTTTGCGGGATGAGATGACGGTTTTATTGGCACTATTTTGGGGTGCGTGTGACTTTTTGATCGCTTGCTATTACACTTTTTGTGATGTAAGGTGACAAAAAATGGTTTATTTAGCACAGTTTTTTTTTACGGTGTTTATCTGAGGGGTTAGGTCATGTGATATTTTTATAGAGCCGGTCGATACGAACGCGGCGATATCAAATATGTATACTTTTTTTTTATTTATGTAAGTTTTACACAATAACAGCTTTTTTAAAACAAAAAAAATGATGTTTTAGTGTCTCCATATTCTGAGCCATAGTTTTTTAAATTTTTTGGGCGATTGTCTCAGGTAGGGGCTCATTTTTTGCGGGATGAGGTGACGGTTAGATTGGTACTATTTTGGTGGGCAAACGCCTTTTTGATCGCTTGCTGTTGTACTTTTTGTGATGTAAGGTTATTAAAAAAAAGGTTTATTTAGCACAGTTTTTATTTTTTACGGTGTTCATCTGAGGGGTTAGGTCATGTGATATGTTTATAGAGCCGGTCGATACGGACGCGGTGATACCTAATATGTATACTCTTCCCCCCCCCCTTCCCTATTGTTACCAATTTTTTTTTTACTTTATTTGGGGAAAATGACGTTTTTGTTTATTTTCACTTGAAACTTAATTTTTTGGGGGGAAAACTTTATTTTTTTTACTTTTTTTTCACTTTATTTTTTGTCCCACTTTGGGACTTGAACTTTTGGGGGTCTAATCCTTTACAATGCATTTGTATGAGTAATACTGTGTGTATTACTCATACAGCTTCCGGCCTGTGAGATCCAGGGGGCTGGATCTCACAGGCTCGTCACCGGAAGGCATCGCGCTGCCTTCCATGCCATCGGGTCCCCCCTACAGCCCAATGGGGACCCAATGGCACCGCCGACCACCGCCGCCGCACCAGGTAAAAGCCGCAAACCGCAGGTCTGAATTGACCTGCGGTTTGCGGCGATCACTGACACGGGGCGTCACTGGACCCCCCCGCGCATTTAGCCGTGGTGCCTGCTCAATGATTTACCCTGCTCAATGATGCACCCTGAACGCATCCGGACCTAATCCGTATCGTTCGTGTGAAAGAGGCCTTAGGAACGTTTTTTTTTTTCCGTTTCCGTTCGGTTTTTTGCATTCCCGCATACGGACCATATACGGAACCATTCATTTCAATGGATATGCATACTCCGTATGCCTTCCGTTTCCGTATTTCCATTTTTCTGTTCCGTTCAAAGATAGAACATGTCCTATTATTGTCCGCATAACGGACAAGGACAGGACTGTTCTATCAGGGGCCAGCTGTTCCGTTCCGCAAAAAACGGAATACACACGGACGCCATACGTATTTTTTGCGGATCCATTTTTTGCAGACCGCAAAATACTGAAAAAGCCCTACGGTCGTGTGCAGGAGGCCTAAGGCCTCTTTCACACGGGCGTTGCGGGAAAATGTGCGGGGAACACCCGTGATTTTTCCACGCGAGTGCAAAACATTGTAATGCGTTTTGCACTCGCGTGAGAAAAATCGCGCATGTTTGGTACCCAAACCCGAACTTCTTCACAGAAGTTCGGGCTTGGGATCGGTGTTCTGTAGATTGTATTATTTTCCCTTATAACATAGTTATAAGGGAAAATAATAGCATTCTGAATACAGAATGCATAGTAAAACAGCGCTGGAGGGGTTAAAAATAAATAAATAATTTAACTCACCTTAGTCCACTTGATCGCGCAGACCGGCATCTCCTTCTGTCTCCTTTGTTGAATAGGACCTGTGGTGAGCATTAAATACAGGAAAAGGACCTTTGATGACGTCACTCCGGTCATCACATGATCCATCATGCAGATAAGCTCTGCTAGGCTATCCAGACGCAGATAAGCTCTGCTAGGCTATCCAGACGCAGATAAGCTCTGCTAGGCTATCCAGACGCAGATAAGCTCTGCTAGGCTATCCAGACGCAGATAAGCTCTGCTAGGCTATCCAGACGCAGATAAGCTCTGCTAGGCTATCAAGACGCAGATAAGCTCTGCTAGGCTATCCAGACGCAGATAAGCTCTGCTAGGCTATCCAGACGCAGATAGGCTCTGCTAGGCTATACAAATACAAGCAGATACAAGGCAAGGTACAGGGCATGATGACAACAGGAACATAGATCAGATGCAGAAAAGCTCTGCTAGGCTATTCAGATGCAGATAAGCTCTGCTAGGCTATCCAGACGCAGATAAGCTCTGCTAGGCTATCCAGACGCAGATAAGCTCTGCTAGGCTATCAAGACGCAGATAAGCTCTTCTAGGCTATACAGATACAAGCAGATACAAGGCAAGGTACAGGGCATGATGACAACAGGAACATAGATCAGACGCAGAAAAGCTCTGCTAGGCTATTCAGATGCAGATAAGCTCTGCAAGGCTAGCCAGACGCAGATAAGCTCTGCTAGGCTATCTAGACGCAGATAAGCTCTGCTAGGCTATCCAGACGCAGATAAGCTCTGCTAGGCTATCCAGACGCAGATAAGCTCTGCTAGGCTATCTAGACACAGATAAGCTCTTCTAGGCTATACAAATACAAGCAGATACAAGGCAAGGTACAGGGCATGATGACAACAGGAACATAGATCAGACGCAGAAAAGCTCTGCTAGGCTATTCAGATGCAGATAATATCTGCTAGGCTATCCAGATGCAGATAAGCTCTGCTAGGCTATCCAGATGCAGATAAGCTCTGCTAGGCTATCCAGACGCAGATAAGCTCTGCTAGGCTATCAAGACGCAGATAAGCTCTTCTAGGCTATACAGATACAAGCAGATACAGGGCATGATGACAACAGGAACATAGATCAGACGCAGAAAAGCTCTGCTAGGCTATTCAGATGCAGATAATATCTGCTAGGCTATCCAGATGCAGATAAGCTCTGCTAGGCTATCCAGATGCAGATAAGCTCTGCTAGGCTATCCAGACGCAAATAAGCTCTGCTAGGCTATACAAATACAGGACAGATACAAGGCAAGGTACAGGGCATGAAGACAAACAATACAGAAGCAGGTGGAACACACAGAGGTGTAGATGGTAGGACCTATTGGGTCCGCAGCAAAGGGCAAAACCTGGCAAGACAGACTACACAGAGCAGAAGGGTGAAACACCCATGAGACAAGACAGAACAGACTGACCTAAACACTCCACCTCAAAGGCAGAAATAGCAGCCTAACGAGCGCACCTGAAAGGACACACCCAGGAACCGACCAGGGGAGGTTAACCCCATTAGAACCAAACAGGGAGGTGCCAAATCAGGTCAGGGGTAACCAGAAACCACAGCATACCAAGCTGCAATACAGGACGTTGCCCCTAGCAACCAGCATGCACGGAACACACAAAAGGCATGCAGCCAGCCTGCACGGCAAACCACGTTGCGGTGAACCGCACCGTGACAATGGTTTAGGACCACAAAGCAGGAGAAAGCTATAAGAGGATAGCAAAGCGTTTTCAGGTTGCTATTTCTTCAGTTCAAAAAGTAATGAATAAATGGCAGTTATCAGGAACAGTGGAGGTCAAGAAAAGGTCTGGAAGACCAAGAAATATTTCAGAGATAGCTGCTCGTAGGAATTCTAGAAAGGGAAATCAGAACCCCCGCTTGACTGCAAAAGACCTTCAGGAAGATTTAGCAGACTTTGGAGTTGTGGTACATTGTTCTACTGTTCAGGGACACCTGCACAAATATGGCCTTCATGGAAGAGTCATCAGAAGAAAACCTCTCCTGCGCCCTTACCCTTACCACAAAATTCAGCATCAGAAGTTTGCAAAAGAACATCTAAACAAACCTGATGCATTTTGTAAACAAGTCCTGTGGACCGATGAGGGTAAAACAGAACTCTTTGGTCACAATGAGCGAAGGTACAGAAAAAAAAGGGCACAGAATTTCATGAAATGAACACCTCTCCATTTTCTCCAACCATTAAAGTGGTTATCCACGTTATTTTTTGCTCTTTATATGTTTCTAACTAAGCAAATGTAAGGGGTTTTTAATTCACTTACTTCATGTTGATGACATTCCGTGCACAAGCCTGAGGGAGCAGGTCTGTGTCTTTGCAGGAAACGTTACTGTGGGCTGTGCTAGTTGGCGCAACAAGCCATGACCCTTGCACTGCCAGCTAAAACTTGCTTAATTTATGTATGTAATGCTGACCATCAGACTTACCGTGCTTTATTATTTTTATTTTTTTACATAACTCGGATAACCCCTTTAACCCCTTCGCTACCAGCGACATACATGTACGGCGCTGGAGCGATGGGCAAATATGGCACCCGCTCGCGCTTTCAGCGGGTGTCATGGACTGCAGGTCTCCGCTGTTTCAAACCAATCATGGTCATTAACGCCTTTAGATGCCGTGTTCAAGTGATATCACAGCATCTGAAGGATGAAAAACCAAGAAGTGCAAGCTTCTTACTGGCATCCTCTGCGGCCAATGAGGATGACGGTAATTGAATTCAATGCCCTGGGTCTCTCTAAAGAGACCATTGGTATTGAAGCTGCAATTCTTATTTTGGCCAGGTGGCAGGTCAACATAAGAAATAAGCAAGTCTGAACAATAAATGGATGTGAAAAAAATATGAGCTTCAAAATCATAACAAAAAAGTGAAAAAAAAACCTTAAAAACATATAAAAAATGAAAAAAAAGTTTAAATCACCCCCCTTGTGTAGAACAAAAAATATAAACATCATGGACCGAAAACGTCCTTACTATTAAAATTTAAAACTATTTTTCCAATATGGCGAATGACATACCAGAAAAAGGGTTAAAATGGCCAATTTGCCATTTTTTCATCACTTTTCTTACGCAAATAATGTAATAAAATGTAATTAAAAAGTAACACACACTGTAAAATGGTATCAATAAAAAACTACAGATTGTCCTGCAAAAAATTACCATAGGTCAGTAGATATAACTACAGTATAAAAAAGTTATGGGGGTCAGAATATGGGATGTAAAAAAATATTTTCTCAAAGTTAAAATTATTTTTTTTACATTATTTAGACATAAAAACTATAAATATGTGGTATCATTGAAATCGTACTGACCCAGAGAATGAAGGGCACAGGTCAGTTTTGCAGCAAACAGAATGCTGTGGGAACAAAACCCGTAAAACGGTGGAGGAATTGCGTTTTCTTTTCCAATTCCACCGCATTTGGAATTTTTTTCCACTTTCCACTACATTGTATGCCATATTAAATGGTGGCATTAAAAAGTACAACTTGTCCAGCAAGAACGGGAAAAAAAAGGGAAGAAAAATTAAAACGCAAAAAACAAAAAATCTCCGGTATCCTAAGGGTCCATTCACACGTCAGCAAATGGGTCCGCATACGTTCCGCAATATCGGGAACGGGTGCGGACCCATTCATTCTCTATGGGGCCAGAAGAGATGCGGAGTGCACACTATGTGCTCTCCGCATCCGCATCCGCAAAAAATAGAACATGTCCTATTCTTGTAAAGAATAGGCAGTTCTATGGGGGGTGCTGGCCGGGTGTATTGCGGATTTGCAATACACTACGGATGTGTGAATGGACCCTAAAGGGTTAGGCCTCTTTCGCACGACCGTATGGCTTTTTCAGTGTTTTGCGGTCCGTTTTTCACAGATCCGTTGTTCCGTTTGTGTTTCCGGTTCTGTTCCGTTTTTCCGTTCCATTTTTCCGTTCCATTTTTCCATATGGCATATACAGTATACAGTAATTACATAGAAAAATTTGGGCTGGGCATAACATTTTCAATAGATGGTTTTGCAAAAACTGAACAAATACGGAAAACATACAGAGTACATTCCGTATGTGTTCCGTTTTTTTTTTGCGGCCCTGTTGACGTGAATGGAGCCACGTAACTTGATTGCGGGCAATAATAGGACATGTTCTATCTTTGAACGGAAAGGAAAAATGGAAACGGAATGCATACGAAGTACATTCAGTTTTTTTTTGCGGAACCATTGAAATGAATGGTTCCGTATATGGACCGTATACGGAACACAAAAAATGACCCGTATACAAAACGCAAAAAACGTTCGTGTGAACAAGCCCTTAAGCATAGCGGTGGATCAATCCTACTTTGGGGTTGTGTTGCAACCAATGGCATGTAGAACATTTCACGGGTGGAGGGAGGAATGGATTCAATGAAATTCCAGCAGCTTCTGGAAGCAAACATAACACCAACTGCAAAAAAGCTGAGGTTGAAAAGAGGATGGCTTCTACAAATGGATAATGATCCTAAACACACCTCAAAATCCACAATAGACGACCTCAAAAGGTGCAAGCTGAAGGTTCTACCATTGTCCTCACAGTCCCCTAATCTGCTGAAGGTTTTACCATGGCCCTCACAGTCCCCTGATCTGCTGAAGGTTCTACCATTGTCCTCACAGTCCCCTAATCTGCTAAAGGTTTTACCATGGCCCTTACAGTTCACTTATCTTATGAAGGTTTTACCATGGCCCTCACAGTCCCCTGATCTGCTGAAGGTTTTACCATGGCCCTTACAGTCCCCTGATCTTCTGAAGGTTTTACCATGGCCCTCACAGACCCCTGATCTGCTGAAGGTTTTACCATGGCCCTCATAGTCCCCTGATCTGCTGAAGGTTTTACCATGGCCCTTACAGTCCCCTGATCTTATGAAGGTTTTACCATGGCCCTCACAGTCCCCTGATCTGCAGGAGGTTTTACCATGGCCCTTACAGTCCCCTGATCTTCTGAAGGTTTTACCATGGCCCTCACAGTCCCCTGATCTGCTGAAGGTTTTACCATGGCCCTCACAGTCCCCTGATCTGCTGAAGGTTTTACCATGGCCCTCACAGACCCCTGATCTGCTGAAGGTTTTACCATGATCCTCACAGTCCCCTGATCTGCTGAAGGTTTTACCATGGCCCTCACAGTCCCCTGATCTGCTGAAGGTTTTACCATGGCCCTCACAGACCCCTGATCTGCTGACGGTTCTACCATGGCCCTCACAGTCCCCTGATCTGCTGAAGGTTTTACCATGGCCCTCACAGTCCCCTGATCTGCTGATGGTTTTACCATGGCCCTCACAGTCCCCTGATCTGCTGAAGGTTTTACCATGGCCCTCACAGACCCCTGATCTGCTGAAGGTTTTACCATGGCCCTCACAGTCCCCTGATCTGCTGAAGGTTTTACCATGGCCCTTATAGTCCCCTGATCTTATGAAGGTTTTACCATGGCCCTCACAGTCCCCTGATCTTCTGAAGGTTTTACCATGGCCCTTACAGTCCCCTGATCTTATGAAGGTTTTACCATGGCCCTCACAGTCCCCTGATCTGCTGAAGGTTTTACCATGGCCCTCACAGTCCCCTGATCTGCTGACTGTTCTACCATACCCTCACAGTCCCCTGATCTGCTGAAGGTTTTACCATGGCCCTCACAGTCCCCTGATCTGCTGACGGTTCTACCATGGCCCTCACAGTCCCCTGATCTGCTGAAGGTTTTACCATGGCCCTCACAGTCCCCTGATCTGCTGAAGGTTTTACCATGGCCCTCACAATCCCCTGATCTGCTGAAGGTTTTACCATGGCCCTCACAGTCCCCTGATCTGCTGAAGGTTCTACCATGGCCCTCACAGTCCCCTGATCTGCAGGAGGTTTTACCATGGCCCTTACAGTCCCCTGATCTTCTGAAGGTTTTACCATGGCCCTCACAGACCCCTGATCTGCTGAAGGTTTTACCATGGCCCTCATAGTCCCCTGATCTGCTGAAGGTTTTACCATGGCCCTTACAGTCCCCTGATCTTATGAAGGTTTTACCATGGCTCTCACAGTCCCCTGATCTGCAGGAGGTTTTACCATGGCCCTTACAGTCCCCTGATCTTCTGAAGGTTTTACCATGGCCCTCACAGTCCCCTGATCTTCTGAAGGTTTTACCATGGCCCTCACAGTCCCCTGATCTGCTGAAGGTTTTACCATGGCCCTCACAGTCCCCTGATCTGCTGAAGGTTTTACCATGGCCCTCACAGACCCCTGATCTGCTAAAGTTTTACCATGATCCTCACAGTCCCCTGATCTGCTGAAGGTTTTACCATGGCCCTCACAGTCCCCTGATCTGCTGAAGGTTTTACCATGGCCCTCACAGACCCCTGATCTGCTGACGGTTCTACCATGGCCCTCACAGTCCCCTGATCTGCTGAAGGTTTTACCATGGCCCTCACAGTCCCCTGATCTGCTGAAGGTTTTACCATGGCCCTCACAGTCCCCTGATCTGCTGAAGGTTTTACCATGGCCCTCACAGTCCCCTGATCTGCTGAAGGTTTTACCATGGCCCTTATAGTCCCCTGATCTTATGAAGGTTTTACCATGGCCCTCACAGTCCCCTGATCTTCTGAAGGTTTTACCATGGCCCTTACAGTCCCCTGATCTTATGAAGGTTTTACCATGGCCCTCACAGTCCCCTGATCTGCTGAAGGTTTTACCATGGCCCTCACAGTCCCCTGATCTGCTGACTGTTCTACCATGGCCCTCACAGTCCCCTGATCTGCTGAAGGTTTTACCATGGCCCTCACAGTCCCCTGATCTGCTGACGGTTCTACCATGGCCCTCACAGTCCCCTGATCTGCTGAAGGTTTTACCATGACCCTCACAGTCCCCTGATCTGCTGAAGGTTTTACCATGGCCCTCACAATCCCCTGATCTGCTGAAGGTTTTACCATGGCCCTCACAGTCCCCTGATCTGCTGAAGGTTCTACCATGGCCCTCACAGTCCCCTGATATGCTGAAGGTTTTACCATGGCCCTCACAGTCCCCTGATCTTCTGAAGGTTTTACCATGGCCCTCACAGACCCCTGATCTGATGAAGGTTTTACCATGGCCCTCACAGACCCCTGATCTTCTGAAGGTTTTACCATGGCCCTCACAGTCCCCTGATCTGCTGAAGGTTTTACCATGGGCCTCACAATCCCCTGATCTGCTGAAGGTTTTACCATGGCCCTCACAGTCCCCTGATCTGCTGAAGGTTCTACCATGGCCCTCACAGTCCCCTGATCTGCAGGAGGTTTTACCATGGCCCTTACAGTCCCCTGATCTTCTGAAGGTTTTACCATGGCCCTCACAGACCCCTGATCTGCTGAAGGTTTTACCATGGCCCTCATAGTCCCCTGATCTGCTGAAGGTTTTACCATGGCCCTTACAGTCCCCTGATCTGCTGAAGGTTTTATCATGGCCCTCACAGTCCCCTGATCTGCTGAAGGTTTTACCATGGCCCTCACAGACCCCTGATCTGCTGAAGGTTTTACCATGGCCCTCACAGTCCCCTGATCTGCTGAAGGTTTTACCATGGCCCTTACAGTCCCCTGATCTTATGAAGGTTTTACCATGGCCCTCACAGTCCCCTAATCTGCAGGAGGTTTTACCATGGCCCTTACAGTCCCCTGATCTTCTGAAGGTTTTACCATGGCCCTCACAGTCCCCTGATCTTCTGAAGGTTTTACCATGGCCCTTACAGTCCCCTGATCTTATGAAGGTTTTACCATGGCCCTCACAGTCCCCTGATCTGCTGAAGGTTTTACCATGGCCCTCACAGTCCCCTGATCTGCTGACTGTTCTACCATGGCCCTCACAGTCCCCTGATCTGCTGAAGGTTTTACCATGACCCTCACAGTCCCCTGATCTGCTGAAGGTTTTACCATGGCCCTCACAATCCCCTGATCTGCTGAAGGTTTTACCATGGCCCTCACAGTCCCCTGATCTGCTGAAGGTTCTACCATGGCCCTCACAGTCCCCTGATCTGCTGAAGGTTTTACCATGGCCCTCACAGTCCCCTGATCTTCTGAAGGTTTTACCATGGCCCTCACAGACCCCTGATCTGATGAAGGTTTTACCATGGCCCTCACAGACCCCTGATCTGCTGAAGGTTTTACTATGGCCCTCACAGTCCCCTGATCTGCTGAAGGTTTTATCATGGCCCTCACAGTCCCCTGATCTGCTGAAGGTTTTACCATGGCCCTCACAGACCCCTGATCTGCTGAAGGTTTTATCATGGCCCTCACAGTCCCCTGATCTGCTGAAGGTTTTACCATGGCCCTCACAGACCCCTGATCTGCTGAAGGTTTTAGCATGACCCTCACAGTCCCCTGATCTTCTGAAGGTTTTACCATGGCCCTCAGAGACCCCTGATCTGCTGAAGGTTTTAGCATGACCCTCACAGTCCCCTGATCTTCTGAAGGTTTTACCATGGCCCTCACAGTCTCCTGATCTGAACATCATAAAAAATCTGTGGTTAGACCTCAAAAGAGCAGAGCATGCAAGACAGCCCAGGAATCTCACAGAACTGGAAGACGTCTCCAAGGGAGAATGGAGGAAACTCCCTCAAGCAAGAATGGAAAGACTTTTGGTTGCTGCAAAAAGCATTTACAATCTGTGATACTTGCCAAAGGGGATGATACCAGATACTAACCATGCAGGATGCCCACATTTTGCTTTGGGCCCATTTCATTTTTTGTTATTTTGAAAATGTAAAAGATGAAAATCCCCAAATTTTTTTTGCTTAAAGGCTTTCTGTCATCAGAAAAATCATTATTTATCTGGCTGACATTAGCGATGTGCTGATGCAGTACATAACTGTATGATTTTTAGCTTCCTGCCTGCCGCCGTTCCCTCAAAATAAAGACTTTTATAATATGCTATGAGCCTCTAGGTGCTAGTGGGGCGTTGCTGCAGCAGCTAGAGGCTCCGTCTTCTCACCCTTTGGCACTCCCATGTTCAGTGTATTGACGTCCTAGTTCTCCTCAGTGCCCGGTAAATCTCGTGCTTGCACCGTCCCGTTTAGTATTCGGCGCAGGTGCAGTGAGCGAAGGACGCTCTCCTGCTGCCGGCTTCACTTACTGCGCCTGAGCCGAATACTAAACGGGACGGCGCAGGATTTTACGGGGCACAGAGGAGAACTAGGACGTCAATCAACTGGACATGGGCGTGCCAAAGGGTGAGAAGACAGGGAATGTGTTGTCTGTAACTTTATGCCTTTAGGAGATCATTTCATCTTCAACTTGCTTAATTGTTCACCATAACAGTAATTTTGATCAGAGGCGACCAAACTTTTGCATGCCACGTAATTATATATTAGGGAATAGCGATAGAGAAATGAGGAAGGGTAGGAGCAAATACTTCTACAAACATTACAGCACTTCACATCCAGAGTCAAGAAGGATAATAAGTCTTTTGTTTCAGTCTGACAATATCAGAGATGATATAAAAAGGGGCAAATACTTTTTCACAGCACGAAATAAAGCGGAATAGATGAGGACAAGAAAATGTTTTACTTTCATGAGCCAATAAACCCGAGGACATAAAATTACCCAAACACTGAGAGTCTTTGTTTCATGAGCGGGACGGAAGTGTGGATTGTACTGGGAATAATTACTAAAATGCTGTCATGAAAACTGCTACCTGTGAATGAATAGCCATGTACAGAAATTCTTGCTGGATACCATTTATAACTTATCCCAGAAAACCCACAAAACCAGTTCGATAATAAATAAAAATTATTTTTCAATACAGATAGAAGGGCTCATTGCTTTCACTTACTGACCGCTCAGCTCCCGGCGCTCCTTCCCTCCTCCAGCCCTGCTGGCACAGATCCGCCCGTGTAGGAGGAGCCCGGGAATCTGCCTGTGCACTCCTCCCACACAGCGCAATCTGTGCCTGCAGGGCAGTGCTGGAGCAGATCTGGTCATCAGGAACGGGACAAGGTGAGTAGTTTTTTTTTTTAAAGTTTATTAACACTGAGGGGCAATGATATGGCATTACTACTGTGAATGGGGTACAGAGAGGCATTACTACTGTGAATGGGGCACAGAGAGGGCATCATTACTGTGAATGGGGCACAGAGAGGACATTACTACTGTGAATGGGGTACAGAGAGGGCATCACTACTGTGAATGGGGAACATAGAGAGCATCACTACTGTGAATGGGGCACAGAGAGGGCATCACTACTGTGAATGGGGCACAGAGAGGGCATTACTACTGTGAATAGGGCACAGAGAGGGCATTACTACTGTGAAGGGGCACAGAGAGGGCATCACTACTGTGAATGGGGCACAGAGAGGGTATTACTACTGTTATGGGGCACATAGAAAGCATCACTACTGTGAAGGGGCACAGAGAGGGCATCACTACTGTGAAGGGGCACAGAGAGGGCATCACTACTGTGAATGGGGCACAGAGAGGGCATTACTACTGTGAAGGGGCACAGAGAGGGCATAACTACTCTGAAAGGGGCACGGAGAGGGCTTATCTACTGTGAGGGGGGGCATAATAAAAGCATTACTACTGTGAATGGGGCACAGAGAGGGCATTACTACTGTGAATGGGGCACAGAGAGGGCATTACTACTGTTATGGGGCACATAGAGAGCATCACTACTGTGAATGGGGCACAGAGAGGGCATTACTACTGTGAATGGGGCACAGAGAGGGCATTACTACTGTGAAGGGGCACAGAGAGGGCATCACTACTGTGAATGGGGCACAGAGAGGGCATTACTACTGTTATGGGGGCACAGGGAGGGCATAACTACTCTGAAAGGGGCACGGAGAGGGCTTATCTACTGTGAGGGGGGGCATAATAAAAGCATTACTACTGTGAAGGGGGCACAGAGAGGGCATAACTACTGTGAGGGGGCACAATGTGGGCATAACTACTGTGAGGGCAGCAGAAAAGGGTTCACTGCACCTTTACGGAAAAGTCGCTCGTGTGAAAGGGGCCTCATAAAACTGCAATTCACTGCCTGACAGAACGGTAAAAACAAAACAAAAACTTTAATCAAATGTACGAATAATAACCAGGCACGTAAAACCCTGGCAGCCAAGTGGACACAACCACTGCCTCCTGTTACAGCAGAGTACATGGCAAGACTGAATGTTGTTATAAGACTGGAAAGGGGGGTCTATCTCAAGCGAAACCGCCTCTCGAAATTTGAGGCTATTTGGGGTCCCTGGATTGATAGATCTGGAATCTGCAGTCTGTGGTTGGCACTTACTAGGGGACTTATGCATCTAGGGAACCTGGAGTTGTGACATTGTGGTGTATACCCAAGGATATGCGCTGATGATTGGGCCCCCGGGGGAGCCCCTTCGCTCTCCTTCTTTATTTCTCCTCTTCTTCCTTGATCTTTGGCAGCCAACGGTTACTGTGATTGTCTCGTGAGGGGGGGGGGGGGGGGGGGAGTTAGTTGTGGGCTTTCCCTTGATTAATACTTATGGGTCAATTATGATTGTCGTGTCAATACCATATCCTAATATGTCTGAACTGTTTTAGACACTGTAAACATTATGTGCATTTTGTTTGTTTTTGGATAAAACTCAATAAAAAGGTATCTGATCTAAAAAAAAAATGTAGGAATAAATAGGGTAATGAAGCCCCCTGTGGCTATTTCATCATTTCAGGCTGGAAATAGAGTTAGAGGTGTACGTTTCTGCACACCTATTTATCGCAGTGACCATCAGTGTATGGCAGGGATGCCCAGCTGTTGCAAAACTACAACTCCCAACATGCCCTTATATCTGTAGGCTAGAGGGCCGCAGGTTGGGCATCACTGGTGTATGGGACGCCCAGTAAAAACAAATGTATTGCACCCCTATCTGCTTCTCACACTACACCTTCACAACACACAATTAACCAAGGAAGACTCTGGGGCACGCGTCTTGTCATAAATGATGTGTTTCTGTGTGGCAGTTTGTGCGTCTGGAGTAAAAACGACACCAGCCCCTGATGTTTGTGTCTGTTCGGGTGCAAATATAAGTAAATTTGCCCGTCACGCCCAACTGGAGTACGAGGTGCAAAACCGGCCGTGCATCAAAATTGTGTAACGCGGCAAGACAAAAATGGGGCTTTTTACGTCTAAAAGTCCAATAGTAAATGTGCCCCAACATGTTTCTACACGGCTGGTCTGAGTGTTTCATCAGAAGCCATTTCCACAACACTCGCCCTAGCAGATAGAGCAGAAAAACAGAACGCTGGCTGCAATGGTGACCTGCAGCGCAGCCTCCGGCGCTCACATGACCAGAGCCTTATACCAGGATAGGCTTCACCCAGGAGGCGGACGCTTCCTGCATAGCGCCCAATCCTGTGGAGGGGGTGTGAAACCCCACAGCGATGCACCCCGTCCACAGGCCGTTCCCCCCACTGTCAGAGTACATGCTACACGAGCGTATGTCAGATTATTAGGGGATCTGTAGGTGAATGCATAGCTCACTTGGTGTCATTTGCACCTATAGAGAGTGTGGTGTTAAAGGGGTTATCTGAGATTATAAAATGCCCCCCATATGCTGGACCCCTCACAGTGAATATACTTACCTGGCTCCCCACGCCGCGCCTGGTCCCTGCAACGCTGCTGCAGCTAGCGTTACCCGCAATGCTAGGGAGGCTCCCCCCTGTGCCCGCCTGCCATTGGCTGCTCCCCCCTGACACCGGATGTTTTTATCTGCGCACGGACCAGGAGCGGCACTGGGAGGCAGGTAAGTATATTCAATGTGAGGGGCCCAGCATATGGGGGACCTTTTTATAGTCTCGGATAACCCCTTTAACACCTTCCACTAAGGGACCATTCGCACAAATGTATTTTTCTTTCTTCATCCGTTCTGCAATTTTGCGGATCAGATGCAGACCCACTCATTTCAAACAGGGTGAATAATTGAGGGATTTGAAGAAATAAATTGAGTCCAGACCTTGTGATGAAGTTCAATAACATTACTCAAGCTTTACTTGAATAAACGTTTTTCCAACAGTTTTCAGGCTTTGTCTTGGTTCCCAGCAGGCTTTAGCATTAACTCTGGCAGGCAAACAAACTCAACTCTGCTACATCAGTTGCTCTCTGGCTCTGCTGTGCTGAAAGGCTGACTGAATAACTTTGCTTTAGCTGTCTTCTGCAACTTCTTTCTTTATAGTCTGACTTTAGATTTGTCTAGGGAAAACTTTCTCCTCCTGGCTTCAGAGGCTTGAAGCTGTGGCCTCCATATCCAGCAGAGCTGAAGGTGCTCTAGCTGGCTTAGACAGGGCTTGGTGTGGGCACATCAAACGGCGACGTGCCCAGCCCTTGCTTCCTTTCCCAAGCAGGGGGTAAGCCAGACTAACTCTAACTAACTAACTTTGGTAGTCTCCTCCTTTTAATAGAGAGCGGGTTAGAATGGAAAGAAGGGTTCCATTCTCTTTAACTGTAGCTCTGCCATGCTTGCTGCCACCTTCTGATAAACCGGGTAAATTACACTTGAACATAAACGGTTGCAAGAAATAAATATGCACAGTGTAGTGGACCTGAAATAAATGCATAAGATGACATTGTATTAGCCCATAGGAGACAGTAGCGGGGTGCGGAAGTGGTAATGGCACTCCGGGACATTACATCTCTATTAGTAATAAAGCCAACCTGATCTTCGTTAATGAGCGAGTTTATGATTGATTGCAATCTCGTTGCTAGGAGTTTGTCGAAGATCTTTATGCTGTTGTTTAGTAGAGAAATGGGTGTAAAGTTTGCACATAATGTGTTGTCCCTTTTCCCTCCTTAAAGATTACTGTGATGTGTTCCCTTAAAGATTCCTGGTTATCAGGAGATATCACGTTAAAGTCATTGGTCAGGTGGGGGATAATATGTAACTGATGGTAAAGCCATCTGGACCAAGCCTTTTGCCATTTGAGAATGAGTCAACAATTTTATTCACTTCTGGTAGGAAGGGGCCCGTTAATTGTGTGATCTGTGCCTCAGAGAGTGCTGGTAGACCTACTTTATCTAGGTACTTTTGGATGTGATCATTCATAGAAGTCTCGTCCAGGCTGTGGGGGTTTAGGTTGTAGAGCTTCTCATAGACGAGTTAGCTATGTCTCTAGGTTTTCAGACTTCTTTGGTATTATCTACTCTGATTTTGGCTCTGGCTTTTCTTCTTAGGCTCGTCAGGGATTTCCCAGAGTTATTGGGATTGTGGTAATGTCTGTATCTAGTCGAAAAGTAGTATCTTTGGGAGTGCTTCAAGAGATCCTTCAAAGTAGTTCTCAAAATCAGAAGGTCTCCTTCCACTTTGTGACTAAGGGAAGCTTTGCGTATAAACTCCAACACTTGATTTTTTGTAATAATCTCATAATTTTGTTTTATTTCTGCCTCTTTTTTGTGCCCTCATTTTAATCAATATTCCCCTTATCACTGCTTTATGGGTTTCCCACACTAGTGAGTCACAGCCCTTCCCCGTTACATCTTCAGTAAAAAACACTTCAAACCGTTATGGCCCGGAGTTTTTTTTTGCATTTTTTTTGCGCTCCCTGCCTTCCCAGAGCCATAACTTTTTAATTTGTCTGTTCACATAGCTATATGAGGGCTTGTTTTCTGCGTGACAAGTTGAACTTTCCAACGCCACCATTTAATATTACATAGGATGTAGTGGGAAGCTGGAAAAAAATTCCAAATGGGGTGAAATTGCAAAAAAAAAAGCAATTCCACCACAGTTTTATGTTATTTTTTTATTTACGACGTTCGTGTGAGATAAAACTGTCCAGTTACTTTTATTCTACAGGTCAGTATGAATCCGGCAATACCTTATATGTATAGTTTTTTTTGTGTTTTAATAGTGATAAAAAAAATTTATGTGGGAAAAAAAATCTGTTTTATTTTTTTTGTCGCCATATTTTGACCCCTATAATTATGTGTACGGAGCTGTATGGGGGCTCATTTTTTACGGGGCGATCTGAACTTTTGATTGATACCATTCCGGGGTGTGTATGACTTTTTGATCACTTTTTATAGAATTTTTTTGTAGAAAATGAAGCGACCAAAAATGGTGAATCGGCCACTTGGACGCTTTTTTCCATTTTGCTGTTTGCCGTATGGGAAATATATTTTAATATTTTTATACTATGGGCGTTTTCGCACATTGCAACACCCATGATGTGCATTTTTTTATTTATTTTTTTGCTGTTTTATTTTGGGAAAAGGGGGATGATTTGAATTTTTATGTTTCTTTTATAAAAATTTTTGTACACTTTTTTTTATAGTTCCCATAGGGAACTATAACAATCAATCATCTGATTGCTATTATCATAGACTCCAATGCACTTGCATTGGAATCTATGATGATTTCACTACTTTCCTATGGAGCCCTATTACAGGCAAGGGTTCCATAGGAAATACTATGCATCAGCCTCCTGTCATTCACAAAGACAGGGGCTGCTGCATACACGCTCGGGCTCCTCCAATCGCTACACTTAGCTAAGCTTTCAGTTTTCAGCGCCCTCAGATGCCGTGGTCAGGATTGACCACGGCATCTGACAGGTTAAATGTCCGCGATCGGCATTACTGCCAGTTGCGGACATTAGCCACGGGTGTCTGCTAAAGGAAGGAGTCGGCCACCTGAGGCTATGGCGCCTGCAGCGGGCAGGAGCAGGCTCCTTCTTTAAACACACGCCCGATGACGTACATGCACGTCATCAGGCGTGAAGGGGTTAAATCCTTGGCAATGGCCTCCCGGTCTTCTGGGTTACTAAGTAGGGAATCATTAAGACAGTACTGGAAATTACTCCACTCACACTAGAGCTCAGGGTAATATGAGCTATTAAGGGTCCGTGGTCTGAAAAAATGGAGGAATCATTGTAAATTCTGTTGTTTTCAAATCTCCATGGGGAATCATTAGGTAGTTGACCCTGGAGTAGATGTTGTGCACCGATGAGAAGCAAAAATAGTCTCTTGTACTTGGGGAAGGGCTCTCCAAACATCTATCATCTGAAACTGATGGAGTATTTTCTCGATGGCTTTTAGGTTGAGGATAAGATATCCTATATTTACCTTTAATTATATCTAGATCAGGATTAAGTGGGACATTAAAGTCTCCAGCCAGAATCAGGGCATCTTCAATGAAAGATTCTAATTTCTTAAAGCCAAATCTAAAAAAGGACATCTGTTGTGTATTCGGCGCATACAAATTGACAAAGGTGAAAGTCCTATCGTTTGTTTTCCCTTTTACAAAGACCCTTGGGGTCTGATATTATCTCTGAGGCCAGGAAATTAATTCTCCTGCTAAAAACTATTGCTACGCAGACCGGATAGAAAGACGATTTAAACAAAGGTGTGAAGGTCTTCTTAAAATGAGTTTCCCGGAAGAATATAACATCTGTGTCTCGTTTTTTTAAATAAATATAATATTTGGCCTCTTTTTGGTGGAGAATTTAGCCTGTTGGCATTGTTAGAAGAACATTTTAAACTAGCCATTGTTCGTAAGTTCTCGTCTCAGCCAAATATAAAAAAATAAGCTCAGGATACCTAGTGTAAGGTAAGGTAATACACAACCAAGGGGAAAACAGTACATCTCAAAAATTAAGTTAGGGTACTGCGAGGAATAACATAAACACAAAAGTGAACAAAAAGCGCCTGTGTTCGCGAGAGAGGGAAAATCCCCCTCCACCCAGATCCAGGGCTGATTAGCTTAGAACAGAGTACTCCCAGGGTGGGAAGAGGAGTGCAACCAAAGTGACTACCAATAAAAAACAAAGAAAAAAAAAACAACCTTTTTTTTATTAGCACTAAAACACTCAACAGTTACAGTGAGCTGCTGCCTCGCACTTATTGGCAGGTGGGGTCATAAGCCCCTCTGGCCTGTCCTTATATTGAAAAGAATGGAATTAATAATAAAAAGAAGAGAGAAAAAAAGGTAATAATGTAGAAATACACATAAACAAAAAGAAAACACATTCTATGTTATCACATAAAGAAAATAATTCTCGGAAATATATGACCTTAAAAAGTTTGTCAGAAACCTTGTAATGATAACTCAAGGAAAAGATATGTGGAGACGTCAATCTACCAGAGGATTCCTGGAGACCTTCCTTGGGGTCTTCAGTGGGAAGACATCCTGGCCCTTTATTTTCTTGGGTTTTGGAGTGCCTATCGATTCCCACTTCTCCAACGCAGAAAGAGGGGGGGGGGGGGGGTGAGTCCAATCTGTAATTTCGAGAGCAGGAGGTAAATCCTCTGGTGTTCTTGAGTAAGGGATGTCAAGTTCCATCTTAGGTCCAGGGATGGGGCGTAGCTATAGGGGGTGCAGAGGTAGCAGTCGCTACCGGGCCCAGGAGCCTGAGGGGGCCCAAACAACCTTGTGCCAGATAAGAAAACACCAGTTCTACAGAAAGTGCATGCTGGTCAAGTTACACCTCTGGCTGGAGGTAAGGAGTTAGGTCAAGAATTTTTCTTTTGCCATTACAATTTTTGCTTCAGGCAGTACGAGAGCAATGTGCTTCCCTGCCCCTGGCCATAAAGCACTGAGGGAAAGGGGCCCAAGATGAACTCTTGCACCAGGGCCCATGAGCCTTTAGCTACGCCCCTGGTCCAGGGTATACTTGGACACGTTTTGATAGATGGACATTTCTCTTCCTTCATATTTGAATTTTGTATTTAGCCGTTCTGGCTTTCTTAATCTCTTGCGTGAGCTTGAAGCTTAATAGATAACACAGGACATCTCTAGGGGATTCATTAGTACTGTTTCTAGGCCTAAATGCCCTGTGAGCCCTTTCATAGAAACATATAATGTGTCAGCAGATAAGAACCATTTGGCCCATCTAGTCTGCCCCATATACTGAATACTATGGATAGCCCCTGGCCCTATCTTATATGAAGGATGGCCTTATGCCTATCCCATGCATGATTAAACTCCTTCACTGTATTTGCAGCTACCACTTCTGCAGGAAGGCTATTCCATGCATCCACTACTCTCTCAGTAAAGTAATACTTCCTGATATTACTTTTAAACCTTTGCCCCTCTAATTTAAAACTATGTCCTCTTGTAGCAGTTTTTCTTCTTTTAAATATTCTTTCCTCTTTTACCTTGTTGATTCCCTTTATGTATTTAAAAGTTCCCCTCTGTCTCGTCTTTCTTCCAAGCTATACATGTTAAGGTCCTTTAATCTTTCCTGGTAAGTTTTATCCTGCAATCCATGTACCAGTTTAGTAGCTCTTCTCTGAACTCTCTCCAAATTATCAATATCCTTCTGGAGATATGGCCTCCAGTACTGAGCACAATACTCCAGATGAGGTCTCACTAGTGCTCTGTAGAGCGGCATGAGCGCCTCCCTCTGTCTACTAGTAATGCCTCTCCCTATACACCCAAGCATTCTGCTAGCATTTCCTGCTGCTCTATGACATTGTCTGCCTACCTTTAAGTCTTCTGAAATAATGACCCCTAAATCCCTTTCCTCAGATACTGAGGTTAGGACTGTATCACTGATGTTATATTCTGCTCTTGGGTTTTTACGCCCCAGTTGCATTATCTTGCACTTATCAACATAAAATTTTAGTTGCCAGATTTTTGACCATTCCTCTAGATTTCCTAAATCCTTTTCCATTTGGTGTATCCCTCCAGGAACATCAACCCTGTTACAAATCTTTGTGTCATCAGCAAAAAGACACACCTTACCATCGAGGCCTTCTGCAATTTCGCTGATAAAGATATTAAACAATATGGGTCCCAGAACAGATCCCTGAGGTAACCCACTGGTAACAAGACCTTGGTCTGAATATACTCCATTGACTACAACCCTCTGTTGCCTGTCCCTCAGCCACTGCCTTATCCATTCAACAATATGGGAGTCCAAGCCCAAAGACTGCAATTTATTGAAAAGCCTTCTATGTGGGACAGTATCAAAAGCCTTACTGAAGTCTAGATAAGCGATGTCTACTGCACCTCCGCCATCTATTATATTAGTCACCCAATCAAAAAAATCTATAAGATTAGTTTGACATGATCTCCCTGAAGTAAACCCATGCTGTTTTTCATCTTTCAATTCATGGGATTTTAGATGTTCCACAATCCTCTCCTTAAGTATGGTTTCTATTAATTTCCCTACTATTGATGTCAGGCTTACTGGCCTATAGTTGCCCGATTCCTCCCTACTACCTTTTTTGTGAATGGGCACAACATTTGATAATTTCCAATCTTCTGGGACGACTCCTGTTACCAGTGATTGGTTAAATAAATCTGTTAATGGTTTTGCTAGTTCACTGCTGAGCTCTTTTAATAGCTTTGGGTGTATCCCATCAGGCCCCTGTGACTTATTTGTATTAATTTTAGACAGCTGACTTAGAACCTCTTCCTCTGCAAAGACACATGCATCAAAAGATTCATTAGTCTTCCTTCCTAACTGAGGTCCTTTTCCTTCATTTTCCTTTGTAAAAACTGAACAGAAGTATTCATTAAGGCAGTCAGCTAGTTCTTTATCTTCTTCCATATACCTTCCGTCTTTTGTTTTTAATTTGTTAATTCCTTGTTTTAGTTTCTTTTTTTCATTTAGGTATCTGAAGAATGTCTTATCGCCTTTTTTCACTAACTGAGCTAATTTCTCTTCTGCCTGTGCTTTAGAAGCTCTTATAACTTGTTTGGCCTCTCTCTGCCTAATCTTATAAATTAGCCTGTCATCCTGTTTTTTTTTTTTTTATAATTACTAAATGCTATCTTTTTGTTTTTAATGATTTTGGCCACTTCTGGTGAGTATCACAGTGGTCTCTTCCTTTTTTTGCTTTTACTGACAAGCCTAATGCAATTATCTGTTGCCTTCAATAGTGCCACTTTTAAGTAGTCCCATTTCTCCTGGACTCAATTGAAACTGTTTCAATCTGATAGGGACTCGTATACCACTAATCTAATTTCTTTTCTAAAATCTAAAACTTTTTTTGTTTTGTGTGGTGTGACTCAGTCACTGTACTTATAGTAAACCACACTGACTGGTGATCACTAGATCCCAAGCTTTTCCCTACAGTAATATCAGATACCAAATTCCCATTTGTGAATCATAAATCTAAAATGGCCTCCTTCCGGGTTGGCTCCTCAACTACTTGCTGTACTCCTGGCAGAACTAGCTATTTTGGTTTTCCAGTTTACATCAGGAAGATTAAAGTCTCCCATAATGATAATTTCCCCTTTCAATGTCATTTTAGCTATTTCCTCAACTAGTAGATCATCTAATTCTTTGACTTGGCTAGGTGGTCAATATATCACACCTACACGAGTTACCTTATGATTATCAAGCTGCAAGGTAACCCAAACTGACTCTAAATTGGTCTTGCTAACTTGTATTAAATTAGATTTTATGCTATCTTTCACATACAGGGCCACCCCTCCCCCTTTCTTGCCTTCTCTGTCTTTCCTATATAGAGAGAACCCTGGTATTCTTATATCCCAGTCATTACTCCCATTTAACCATGTCTCAGTAACAGCCACTAAATCTATATTCTCAGATGCCATTATAGCCTCAAGTTCATTTATCTTATTCCCTAAACTGCAAGCATTTGTAGACAAGATTCTGAGCTTGTCATTTCTTAACCTCTGTGCTACTGGTATCTTCTGGTATTGTTCCGGGGGGCAGTCGGACTGCTGAATTATCACCCTTTTGCCCCCCTTTCCTAGTTTAAATGCTCCTTAGCAAATACTTGGAACTGTTCACCGAGGACATTCGTTCCCTTGAGAGAAAGATGCAAACCATCTTTCTTGTACAGTTCTTTCCATTCCGAGAGCTAACATGAGACACAAAGCCAAACCCTTGGTTCAGACACCATTCACCAAGCCATACATTGAATTCCTTAATGCGCATCTTCCTGTCATGCTGAACGTTATGCACAGGCAAAACTGCAGAGAATGAAACAGTTGATGCAACCTCCCGTATATCATTTCCAAGTGTGTGAAAAGCTTCCTTCACCTTTAAAACCTCATTGCAAGCCAGATTATTTTACCTCTTATGATAGAATCGCCCACCAACAGCTGCTTACTATCAGTCCTCATCTTCTCCTTTTTGTCTTTGGCTGCAGACTTGCATACTTTAGGCATGGGAGATGATTGTTCCTCACCCACTGTGCCTGAGCCATCCTCCATGTTGCTCTTGCGCTCTGAAAGTGCTGCAAATAAATTATGGAGAGCCACAGAGTGTGGGACATGTCTCTTCTATCAACAACTCTCGGTCTACCAGAACCTGCAGTTACCCATCTTCCATTTCTAGGGGGCCTCTGTGGCAGTGGCATTGCAACATTCCCAGCCTGAGTTTGTTTAACAGTTAATTTACAAATCTCAGATTTCAAAAATGCAATTTCCTGCTGCATTATGGAGAGCTGTCTACAGATCAGACAGTATCCAACCTCCGAAGAGTGGAACCTGAAATAAAAGCACAAAAATTCTTGCACAGAACCAGGTCTGCCATTTTAAAGAGGGGAAAGATTTTAAACAAACAAATCTTACTTTTTTAGATTGTATCCACCTCCAGATTACCTCCTGAGTATCTCCAATACACTTATAAAAGCAGCACTTTGAAAATGCAGCAAGCTAATACCCAGGTCAGAAGAGTCTTCACGTCCTAGTAGCTCAGAAAAAATCTGAGTGAGGACATTTGTGATTTCTACATCTTCAACTTGTTCTGACAAACTCTTAATTCTAAGAGTGTTGCGGCCTGTTCTCTAAGTCGTTTATATAAAGGCGCACCAGGTAGGCATCTTTCCTCTGAGCTTTGAGGGATTCCTCCATATGTTCCGCATACTGGATCACCTTAACCGTGGATTCTTCCAGTTGATTTATTCTGCTGTGAATTTGTTTAAGGTCTACTTTTATTTCAGAAAGCTCAGACTTCAAGGAGTTTGTCAAATCCTGAAACATACACTGCTCAAAAAAATAAAGGGAACACTTAAACAACACAATGTAACTCCAAGTCAATCACACTTCTGTGAAATCAAACGGTCCACTTAGGAAGCAACACTGAGTGACAATCAATTTCACATGCTGTTGTGCAAATGGGATAGACAACAGGTGGAAATTATAGGCAATTAGCAAGACACCCCCAATAAAGGAGTGGTTCTGCAGGTGGTAACCACAGACGACTTCTCAGTTCCTATGCTTCCTGGCTGATGTTTTGGTCACTTTTGAATGCTGGAGGTGCTTTGAGACGGCGTCTACAACCCACACAAGTGGCTCAGGTAGTGCAGCTTATCCAGGATGGCACATCAATGCGAGCTGTGGCAAGAAGGTTTGCTGTGTCTGTCAGCGTAGTGTCCAGAGCATGGAGGAGCTACCAGGAGACAGGCCAGTACATCAGGAGACGTGGAGGAGGCCGTAGGAGGGCAACAACCCAGCAGCAGGACCGCTACCTCCGCCTTTGTGCAAGGAGGAACAGGAGGAGCACTGCCAGAGCCCTGCAAAATGACCTCCAGCAGGCCACAAATGTGCATGTGTCTGCTCAAACGGTCAGAAACAGACTCCATGAGGGTGATATGAGGGCCCGACGTCCACAGGTGGGGGTTGTGCTTACAGCCCAACACCGTGCAGGATGTTTGGCATTTGCCAGAGAACACCAAGATTGGCAAATTCGCCACTGGCGCCCAGTGCTCTTCACAGATGAAAGCAGGTTCACACTGAGCACATGTGACAGACGTGACAGAGTCTGGAGACGCCGTGGAGAACGTTCTGCTGCCTGCAACATCCTCCAGCATGACCGGTTTGGCATTGGGTCAGTAATGGTGTTGGGTGGCATTTCTTTGGAGGGCCGCACAGCCCTCCATGTGCTCGCCAGAGGTAGCCTGACTGCCATTAGGTACCGAGATGAGATCCTCAGACCCCTTGTGAGACCATATGCTGGTGCGGTTGGCCCTGGGTTCCTCCTAATGCAAGACAATGCTAGACCTCATGTGGCTGGAGTGTGTCAGCAGTTCCTGCAAGATGAAGGCATTGATGCTATGGACTGGCCCGCCCGTTCCCCAGACCTGAATCCAATTGAGCACATCTGGGAGGAGATCCCTCAGGAGGCCGTCCGCCACCTCATCAGGAGCATGCACAGGCGTTGTAGGGAGGTCATACAGGCACGTGGAGGCCACACACACTACTGAGCCTCATTTTGACTTGTTTTAAGGACATTACATCAAAGTTGGATCAGCCTGTAGTGTGTTTTTCCACTTTAATTTTGAGTGTGACTCCAAATCCAGACCTCCAGGGGTTGAAAAATTTGATTTCCATTTTTTTATTTTTATGTGATTTTGTTGTCAGCACATTCAACTATGTAAAGAACAAAGTATTTCAGAAGAATATTTAAGTAATTCAGATCTAGGATGTGTTATTTTAGTGTTCCCTTTATTTTTTTTGAGCAGTGTATATTTAAGGGTATCAGCTGTAGGAAAATGTGTTGTCTAATATCCACACTTTCTGGGATTGAATCCTCATCCTTACTTTCTGAGTAAGATATGTGCTACGAGTACGATTTCAATGCACAGTAGAGTCTTCTGAAGTGTCATAAGTAATCTTTGGAGGCTTACAGAGTTCAGTAGGCTTCTTATGAGTTTCTGTAGTCTGCTGTTGTCTTCAGTTGCATGTTTAGGCTTCCCCATTTAGTTCCACTCAGTACTCCTGTCTAGACTCCACTCAGAGAAATGCAAAAAACTAAATAAATGGATAGATATCTAATATCAGCAGCTAACAAGGAGAAGATCAATAGAACAAAGGTGCTGTAACTCTAAGGAAGACAAATACTGTGATATCGGATCAAATCATGTGTGTTTTATCCGTGTTCAGCCCTAATAACATGGCCAGAGGTCAGGCTCTGTAGTTGTCAGGCTTCCCAAAGTTGATATAGGACAATCAGAGCACCTATACTCTTGAAACAAGGCCATAGATCAGTGTGGAAGGGCTGCGGGAGAGCGCCAATGGGCAGCTTCCTGCAAATTCAGGCCGCGGCTTCATTATCTCTTGTAGGCCGCACCAACACACTTATAATTTTCAGCCCTAAAAAGATATCCTTAGGTAGATCTAGGTCTATGTACTCCAGTGAGAACGATTTCAGCTCTGAAAAATGCCGTCTGCGCTGTAGATGGTTGTGGATAGAATCCTCTAGCAAGAGCTCTGCAGGGACAGGTCTTCTAAGCTAGCTGGTTGCTCGACCCACCTCACCGCCCCCTCCAAATCTCCTTCTTATGTAGTTCTAATGAAGCCTGGAATGCCAGCTTTCAAACAAGTTCAGGCTCATGTCTCTAGCTGCTACCAATCAGGAGATATCAGCAGCTAAAGCAGCCCCCCCATCTTCGACCCGAGCTGGTATCGGGCTGAACAGTTATTTTCCAATATTTGGATATTGGTGACCTATCCTTTGGATAGATCATCAGTATCTGATCGGTGGGGATTTGACACCCAGGACCCCCGCAAATCAGCTGTTTGAGAAGGCACCGGCGCTCCTGTGAGCACTGCGACTCTCTCTCTGCTTTTTGAAGTGAATGGGGCTGAGTGCGATACCAAGCACAACCGATATACAGTGTAATGCACTGTGCTTGGTGAACAGAGAGAAGGCCGCGGCATTCACTGGAGCACTGGTGCCTTCTCAAACAGCTGATTGGCGGGGGTCCCGGGTGTCGGATCCCCCTACCTTTCAGATTACTGATGATCTATCCAGAGGATAGGTGATCAGTATAAAAATCCTGGAAAACCCTTTTAAGTCCTTTTGCGAGAGCCCAAAACTGTTTGGTGGTTAAGCATTATGTACTAAAAATGCACGTGGAAAGACTTTTCTACCCCAGCCTCACCAGTAACGATACACATATGCCAATTGGCCTCATCACTATTAGTATACATTTGCCGATCCTGGCACATAGTGTTCATATTGCTGTCCGTCAAATACATTAGCATCAGGACGGGAGCCTGTTACTCAGTATCGTTAGTGCTGGCCGCTGAGTACATTATTGGCCCTTAGCATGATTATCAATGGTGCATATCACCACCACCACCACCATTTATTCCAGTGGCATTGAATGGTAAATAATCTACAAGAGCATAATGAACCAATCAGGTGACATGGCGAAGCCAGGGGAATATGCCAGATTGGTAAAGCCGTACCAAAGGGATGAAAAAAAGAGCTATGGACAGTATTTCTGGAAATATAAAAACCGGCAATATTGGATATAAAACCCATGTGTTGGGCGATTATCCATTATCTGGTACAGTCACTAAGTGGGCCAGTCTATAGAGCATGTGTATATTATCTGGTCATTCAGGCCTTTGAGCTTAATAATCTGGATCCATTCCGCCTCCTTGCACAGAAGTCTATTATCCAGATCCCCTCCTCTTGGGGAGTGTTTCACATGCTCAACACCCTGAAATTTGAGGACTCTGGCATCTCCCCCATGTATATGCCGCACATGTCCTCCTGTCTCCTAATATCGCCGAGGTGCTCTCATGTTCTGCATCTAAATTCGAGTTTAGTCTTCCATACATATTGTGCAAGACATATGCATGTGGTTAAGCAGAGCACAGTGTTCTGCGGTTTATGAATGGCCTGATGTGGTAAGTCCCATTAGTGGAGGAACTCGTGAATACCCTTCCGGGTGCAATGGAATCACATGCTATACACCCACTGCATTTAAAGGTGCCCATTGTCCGATTACTGAGCCAGGAACGGGATTCTGGGGGCTAAAGAAAGCTGTGGACCAGTCTGTCTCTTAAATTCCTGCCCCGGTGATTCGTGATCGCTGGTCTGTCAATGAGGGGACTGATATTCTGGTCCATTTTAAGGACCGTCCAGAATTTTGAAATGATCTCCCTCGCTTCCCTGTAGGCTGCATCATAAGTGCCAATAATAATAAGGAGATTTCCATCTCCTTCATCTGGTATTTTTGGGCTGAGCAGGGAGTCCTGATTACAATTGAGGGCATATTAATATGCTCCCTTTAGGAACTGCTATGGGTGAACCCCTCAGTTCATCTGCCACATGTTTATACCTCAGGAGGGTGGAACAGTTTCTCCGTGCCCTCCGGTATTGTCCCATTGGGATTCCTTTTTTTAGGGCCTAAGAGTGCCAGCTCTCCCACCTTAAGAGGTGGCTGTTGGCTTGATCCTACCATCTTCCTTTATGATGTCCAAACCGAGGAATATAATTCTGTTCTCATTAATCTCGGAGGTGAAGAAGAGGCCCAGGATGGTAACATTCAGGCATGACAAAAATTCAGCAAACTGATGTTCATTCCCTTTCCACAGCATCAACACATCATGTATGAAGCGTAGCCAGAGCAGGATATTTCCCATTCTTCCACTGGTTCCTCAAAAACCACCTCCTTCTCCTACCAGTCCAGGTAAAGGTTGGGATATGTCAGGGCACAAGGGCTCCCCATTGCTACACCACTGAGCTGGTGGAAGATTTTGTTCTAGAATGAATTCAAGGAGGGTAAGTACCAGTTGCTTATGGTAAGCAAAATGCTCCCCCATCTCCTTCAAAAACTATCCAACAGCCTTGGTACCCAGCTTATGTGGTACTGAGCTTTATGGAGCTTCAACATCAAGGCTTGCAAGCATTATATCCTCTTCACAGTTCAGGTCATTCAGCCTATGAAGGACCTCCATGGAGTCCCTCGTATAAGAGGGCTGTGCAGTCACGAATGTTCTCAATATGGTGTCCACATAAACACGGACGTTCTCGGTCAAGCTTCCTATTCCTGAGACAATAGGCCTTCCTTTTAAAGGAGTTAGGCTTTTATGGATCCTGGTGAGACTGTAAAAAAGGGCTATGCTTGGGTATTTAGGAAGCAGGAACGCCAGCTCTAACTAACTACACAGAACATCCATTTCCTTAAACCAGCACTCGGGTCATTTTGGAGACACTGATAACAGGCTCTGGCGCTGAAGATGCATGTATACATCTGCACATAATGTGCCCTATCTAGGATCACAATGTTACCCCCCTTATCTGAGGGCTTGATCACAATAGAGTCATCACCCTCCAGCGACAAGAGCCCATCCATCTCCTCTTTCGGCATATTATTCCCTTGGCCATTGTTTTTACTTACCAAGTCACACAACTCCTCAGTGACAACCCGCAAATACGTACTAATGGGGGAATCCTTAATGAGTGAGTTTTTTTTTTTTTTTTTAGGGTAACTGAAGCTTCGTAAATGGTCCTTCCCTCCTCCCACATATCAACTAAGACCCTCACATCCTGAAGATCCTCTAGGTCAATACCCAGGTCCAGACATTTCTTCTACTTTAGTTTGCCCACAAAAAGGTTTATGTCTTTTGCCTATTTGTGGGCAGGAACACAAGATAACCCCCTTCTCAATGATGATTGCTCTGTGTCACCGCAAGTCCTATGGTGCAGATTGATAACTTGTAAATCGTCCCCCATCTCAAAGGGTCTCAGGGGGTTTATACCTGACCCAGTGGCATAACTAGAAATGACTGGGCCCCACAGCAAATTTTTGAATGGGCCCTCCTCCCCCAGCAACTTCTTCGCAACTCCTAACTCCTGTGCAACCCACACTCCTGAGGCTACTCAAGATCGCACTCTCAGATGAGGCCCGACAGCCAGTTCGTCCGTTTTTCTACAGTGTCTCTGTATATAATGTCATTGTATAATATTGTTGACAATAGAATCTTCTAGTCTTCCTTTCAGGTGGGCCCATTCTGAGTTCGGGCCCAAAAGCAGTCGCTTCCCCTATAGCTACACCCCTGACCTTATTCTTTCTCTCCCAGAGAAGATAATCTGATAGCAGAGGGCCTTTGCCTAAGAGAACCCCTCTAGGTGCAACTTTACCCCACTGCCTCTCATATTACCACCGGGAGGTTGGCCCCTGCTTTGTGGTCCCCCGAATGGATTCAGATTCACTTTCTCCTTTAGATGAAGAACGTTTGGTGTCGGCTTCCAATACTTGGTGTTTCTGTTACTGTAATCAAATATTCTGCCCCCTCTGAAATCCTGGGTGTCTCTGATATATTGGGCGTTTCCAGTCAATGTTCTCAAAACTTCTCTATCGCCTGTTGTAACTCACCTTCTTTCCTGGATTTCCATAGAACTTTTTTGCACTCTCAGTACTCTCCGTTAGCTCTATTGTGCTTTTCTAAAGAGGCTTTCTCCTTCTTCTTCAGTAACACCATTAGATAGAGAGAGGAGTCAATAGACTCCTTTTCCCGCCTCCTGAGAAAATCAGGGGACTGAACACGGGCTGCCGGGATAAGAGGAATACGTAAACCGCTTGGTACAATCCCATCACGGATATACAGTATACAGGGGAGTAACTACCATAGCAGCAGACAATTCAACTGCTATGGGGCCCAGGGCAAGAGGGGGCCCAGTTGGGATCATTCCTTCTTCTACTGGGGGTGAAAACTTGGTCAGGACCCTACCTTCTAAAGGTACAACTTTTAGCAAACAAGACAGTGGAGAAATGGCCCAAGGGTCATTGAAAGGGGTTTAGGCGGAAGCCCTTCTGTCCTGTGTGGAGGCCTGGTTTGATCTATGCTATGGGCCCCTTACTTCTCTATGTACGCCACTGACAGTATATCTCCAATGCTTGAATCCCCCACCAGGCTCTCACATGAATTTTTTAAATCCTCGTAAGATTTTTGAACAAGCTGGTAATACTGAGATTTTGAATTCCCTATCTGAGGAAACCTCCTTGGCCTCTCTATTCCACATTTTTAGTGCTAATTTCTCCAGATAAGAAGCCATCAAGTGTGTGTTGTGATTGGGTAGTGTGAGAAGCAGATAGGGGTGCAATACGTTAGTTTTTCCTGGGCATTCATACACTGATGGTCACTGCGATAAATAGGCGTGCAGAGTCGTACACCTCTACGGACCTGCACATGCCCCACACTATTTCCAGCCTGAGGGCTCTTTAACACGAGAGTGTCCCTTGCGGGAATCACGCTCCGTGTGAGAGAGGGATTGTGCGGTCTGGACTACAGAAGCACATACCATTATCATGATTGATAATGCTGTGTGCCTCTGCCTGACCTTTCTGTAACAGAATCATACTGACATAAAGCTGTGTGTCTCTGACATAAAGCTGTCAGTATGATTCTGTTACAGAAAGATCAGGCAGAGGCACACAGCATTATCAATCATGATAATGGCATGCGCTTCAGTAGTCCAGACCGCACAATCCCTCTCTTACATGGAGCATGATTCCCAGAAGGGACATGCTGGTGTGAAAGAGCCCTAAATTGTTAAAAAATGCCACAGGGGTCTTCATTACCCTTTTTATTAGTACATTTGATTAAGTCCTTCCCGACCAGCTCCATACATATACAGCGCTGGCTAGGACTTTAAAGATGGTGCACTTCTGGGTGTGTTCTGGCTATCCCGGCAAGGATCGGGGAAGCCGGATGCAGTGTGCGGCAGCCTCTGTGCTCCTGAGTGACAAGTTGCTGCAGCACATTAGTTCTGTTGGAGCCCCTGCCTGTGACAGGTCTCAATAGGAACATAGTAAAATCCTTATAGACTCCAATGCTAATTCATTGGAGTCCATGAGAATAGCAATATAATGATTGCATGTTAAAGTTCTCTGTGAGAACTATAACAAAAAAGTGGAAAAAAATATATATGTTTTTAAAAATAAAAAAAAATATATAAAAATTCAAATCATCCCCAACTGGTGAAGGAAGGAGAAGTTTGGGTTCCTGGAGAACTGGGCGACTTCTCTATCGGCTACAGGCTCTATCGTAGGGACGGGCTGCACCTCAATGGGGAAGGGGCAGCTGTGCTGGGGAGAAGATGGCTAGAAGGTCGGAGGAGTGTTTATACTAGGGACTGGGGGGGAGGGGAACTACGTTATAGGAGGGGAAGATAGTGCAGATAGAGACCGGGGGCAAGTAGTGGGACTGGGGGAGGAATGGAAGGAGGGACTAGAACAGTTCAGAAGGAAAGGTGTAGGGTAAAAAATATACATAAACCTCTCAAATGTATGTATACTAATGCCAGAAGCCTGACTAATAAACCGGGGAACTGGAATTAGTGATGTGTGAGGAGGACTATGATATAGTGGGAATAACTGAGACATGGCTGGATGACAGCTATGACAGTGGGAATAACTGAGACATGGCTGGATGATATCTATGACAGTGGGAATAACTGAGACATGGCTGGATGATAGCTATGACAGTGGGAATAACTGAGACACGGCTGGACGATAGTTATGACAGTGGGAATAACTGAGGCATGGCTGGATGATAGCTATGACAGTGGGAATAACTGAGACATGGCTGGACGATAGCTATGACAGTGGGAATAACTGAGACATGGCTGGATGATATCTATGACAGTGGGAATAACTGAGACATGGCTGGATGATGGCTATGACAGTGGGAATAACTGAGACATGGCTGGATGATAGCTATGACAGTGGGAATAACTGAGGCATGGCTGGATGATAGTTATGATAGTGGGAATAACTGAGACATGGCTGGATGATGGCTATGACAGTGGGAATAACTGAGACATGGCTGGATGATAGCTATGACAGTGGGAATAACTGAGACATGGCTGGATGATAGCTATGACAGTGGGAATAACTGAGACATGGCTGGATGATAGCTATGACAGTGGGAATAACAGACATGGCTGGATGATAGCTATGACAGTGGGAATAACTGAGACATGGCTGGATGATAGATATGACAGTGGGAATAACTGAGACATTGCTGGATGATAGCTATGACAGTCGGAATAACTGAGACATGGCTGGATGATAGCTGTGACAGTGGGAATAACTGAGAAATGGCTGAATGATGGCTATGACATAGTGGGAATAACTGAGACATGGCTGGATGATAGCTATGATAGTGGGAATAACTGAGACATGGCTGGATGATAGCTATGACTGGGCAGTTAATGTACAGGGTTACAGTCTGTTTAGAAAGGATCGTCAAAACCGGAGAGGAGGGGGAGGGGTCTGTCTCTATGTAAAGTCCTGTCTAAAGCCCACACTCCGTGAAGATATAAATGAGGGACATGGACATGTGGAGTCACTGTGGGTAGAAATACATGGAGGCAAAAACAATAATAAATTACTAATAGGAGTTTACTATAAACCACCTAATATACCAGAGTCCACAGAAAATCTACTATTAAACGAGACAGACGAGGTGGCAAATCATAATGAGGTGGTTATTATGGGGGAACTCCGCAGATATAGACTGGGAAACTGAAACTTGTACATCCCAAAGGAAACAGGTTCTGGGCAATAACCAAAGACAATTACCTTTCCCAACTGGTTCAGGACCCGACTAGAGGGACGGCCATACTGGACTTAGTATTAACCAATAGACCTGACAGAACAACAGACGTGCAGGTCGGGGGACACCTGGGAAATAGTGACCATAAAGTAATGACCTTCCAATTGTCATTCAAAAGAGCGTTTCTTCAGGGAGGAACAAAAATACCAAACTTTAAAAAAGCTAAATTTAGCCAACTAAGAGAGGCCATAGGCCTAACTAAATGGGATAACGTCCTCACAAATAAAAATACAGCCACAAAATGGGATATCTTTAAAAGCATCCTAAAATCTCATTGTGAGAGGTACATACCTGATAGGAATAAAGGGTTAAGGAGAAATAGAACTGTAAAGAAAGCAATAAATGACGAAAAGAACGCATTTAAATCACTAAAACAGGAGGGTAGCACGGAAGCACTGAAAAACTATAAGGAAAAAAAAATAAATATGTAAAAAACAAATAAAAGCGGCCGAACTAGAGACCGAGAGATTAATTGCCAAAGAGAGTAAAACTAACCCTAAAATGTTCTTCAATTATATAAATGGTAAAAAGTATAAATCTGAAGGTGTCGGCCCTCTACAGAGTAATGAGGGGGGAGTCGCAGAGAGCGACGAGGAGAAAGCAAAACTGTTCAATGTATTCACTGAGGAAAATAAAATGTCAGATGACATGCAGAATGTAAGAATGTAAGTGTTACATCCGTCGTTGGTAAACTGTTTGAAGGTTTTCTAAGAGAAGCTATCTTGGAGCACCTCAATGAAAATAGGCAAATAACGCCATATCAGCATGGCTTCATGAGGGATCGGTCATCTCAGACTAATTTAATCAGTTTCTATGAGGAGGTAAGTTCTAGACTTGACAGCGACGAATCAATGGATGTCGTATATCTGGACTTCTCCAAAGCATTTGACACTGTACCACATAAAAGGTTAGTATATGAAATGAGAATGCTCGGACTGGGAGAAAACGTCTGTATGTGGGTAAGTAACTGGCTGAGTGATAGAAAACAGAGGGTGGGTATTACCGGTACACACTCAGATTGGGTCACTGTCACTAGTGGGGTACCACAGGGGTCAGTGCTGGAGGGGTCACTGTCACTAGTGGGGTACCTCAGGGGTCAGTACTGGAGGGGTCACTGTCACTAGTGGAGTACCTCAGGGGTCAGTATTGGGCCCTATTCTCTTCAATATATTTATTAATGATCTTGTAGAAGGCTTGCATAGTAAAATATCAATTTTTGCAGATGACACTAAACTGTGTAAAGTAATTGACACCGAAGAGGACAGTATACTGTATATATATACTACAGAGGACAGTATACTGTATATATATATATATATATATATATATATATATATACTACAGAGGGCAGTATACTGTATATATACTACAGAGGACAGTATACTGTATATATACTACAGAGGACAGTATACTGTGTATATATATATATACTACAGAGGACAGTATACTGTATATATATATATACTACAGAGGACAGTATACTGTATATATACTACAGAGGGCAGTATACTGTATATATACTACAGAGGACAGTATACTGTATATATATACTACAGAGGACAGTATACTGTATATATATACTACAGAGGACAGTATACAGCATATATACACTACAGAGGACAGTATACTGTGTATATATACTACAGAGGGCAGTATACTGTATATATACTACAGAGGACAGTATACTGTATATATATACTACAGAGGACAGTATATGGCTACAGAGGGATCTGGATAGATTGGAGGCTTGGGCAGATAAGTGGCAGAGATGTTTAACACTGACAAATGTAAGGTTATGCACATGGGAAGGAATAATGCAAGTCACCCGTACATACTAAATGGTAAAACACTGAGTAACACTGACATGGAAAAGGATCTAGGAATTTGGTGAACAGCAAAATAAGCTGTAGAAACCAGTGTCAGGCAGCTGCTGCCAAGGCCAAAAGGAGAATGGGTTGCATCAGAGGGGGCATAGATGCCGGTGATGAGAACATAGTCCTACCACTTTACACATCACTAGTCAGACCTCACATGGAGTACTGTGTACAGTTCTGGGCTCCTGTGAACAAGGCAGACATAGCAGAGCTGGAGAGGGTTCAGAGGAGGGCAACTAAAGTAATAACTGGAATGGGGGGGCTACAGTACCCTGAAAGATTATCAGCATTAGGGTTATTTACTTTTAGAAAAAAGACGACTGAGGGGAGATGTAATTAATATGTATAAATATATCAGGGGTCAGTACAGGGATCTCTCCCATCATCTATTTATCCCCAGGACTGTGACTGTGACGAGGGGACATCCTCTGCGTCTGGAGGAAAGAAGGTTTGTACACAAACATAGAAGAGGATTCTTTACGGTAAGAGCAGTGAGACTATGGAGCTCTCTGCCTGAGGAGGTGGTGATGGTGAGTACAATAAAGGAATTCAAGAGGGGCCTGGATGTATTTCTGGAGCGTAATAATATTACAGGCTATAGCTACTAGAGAGGGGTCGTTGAGCCAGGGAGTTATTCTGATGCCTGATTGGATTTGGAAATGAATTCACAGTTTTTTTTTTGCCTTCCTCTGGATCAACTTGCAGGATAACTGGCCGAACTAGATGGATGGAGGGCTTTTTTCGGCCTTATGTACTATGTTACTTTCCCCAAAATGGAAAAAAAACAACCATAAACAATAAAATAAATACACATCATAGGCATTGGCACTTATGAAACCGCCCATACTATTAAAATATTTATCCCATACCTCAAACGTTGAAATGGAAAAAAAATTCAAAATGGCCGATTCAATGTTTTTTGGTTGCTTCACCGACCCCCAAAAAATTTAATAAGTGATCAAAAGTCATACACACCCCCAAAATGGTATCAATGAAAAATACAGATCGCCCTGCAAGAAATGAGACTTCAAAAAGGTCTGTACACATAACTACAAAAAAGTTATAGGGGTCAGAAGATGGCGATTCATTTTTTTCAGTATTAATATACAAGAAAAACTGCACATATGTTGTATCACCGTAATCGTACTGACCTGGAAAATGAAAGTAAAAAGTCAGTTGTACCACGTAAAAACAAAACCCATAAAATGGGGATTTTTTTCCAATTTCACCCCATTTAGAATTTTGTTTCCACCTTCCCACTACATTCTATGCAATATTAAATGGCGGAATTAAAAAGTGCAACTTGTCTCACAAAAAAAACCAAGACCTAATAAAGCTATTTGAATAGAACAATAAAAAAGTATGGCCCCAGAAGGGCAGGAAGTGAAAAACGTAAACGCAAAAATGAAAGAATTTCTGCGACTGAAAAGTTTTTTGTTTTGTTTTTACCGTACTGTCAGGCAGTGAATTATGCTTTATTCCCATAGTCAGTTTTCGGTCAGTGATTTTCAGCCAAAACCAGGTGCAGCTCTAAACAAAGAATATATGCAGAGCTTTCCCTTTATGTCTGTGGAGGCTCCAATCCTGGTTTTGGCTCATAATCACTGACCAAACACTGACGTTTGAATGAGGCTTTACTAATCTATTTACAGACAGAAACTTCAGTGGCTTTTTAGCTGTGATTTTTATTATAAAACTGCCTCCTATGTACAATAATATAACTAATATAATACTGCTCCTATGTACAAGAATATAACTACTATAATACTGCCTCCTATGTACAAGAATATAACTTCTATAATACTGCCTCCTATGTACAGGAATATAACTACTATAATAGTGCCTTCTATGTACAAGAATATAACTTCTATAATACTGCCTCCTATGTACAGGAATATAACTACTATAATACTGCTCCTATGTACAAGAATATAACTACTATAATACTCCTCCTATGTACAAGAATATTACTACTATAATACTGCCTCCTATGTACAAGAGTATAACTACTATAATACTGCTCCTATGTACAAGAATATAACTACTATAATACTGCCTCCTATGTACAAGAATATAACTACTATAATACTGCTCCTATGTACAAGAATATAACTACTATAATACTGCCTCCTATGTACAAGAATATAACTACTATAATACTGCTCCTATGTGTAAGAATATAACTACTATAATACTGCTCCTATGTACAAGAATATAACTACCATAATACTACCTCCTATGTACAGGAATATAACTACTATAATACTGCTCCTATGTATAAGAATATAACTACTATAATACTGCCTCCTATGTACAAGAATATAACTACTATAATACTGCCTCCTATGTACAAGAATATAACTACTATAATACTGCCTCCTATGTACAAGAATATAACTACTATAATACTGCTCCTATGTACAAGAATATAACTACTATAATACTGCCCCTTTGTACAAGAATATAACTACTATAATACTGCCTCCTATGTACAAGAATATAACTACTATAATACTACCTCCTATGTACAAGAATATAACTACTATAATACTGCTCCTATGTACAAGACTATAACTACTATAATACTGCTCCTATGTACAAGAATATAACTACTATAATACTGCTCCTATGTACAAGAATATAACTACTATAATACTGCTCCTATGTACAAGAATATAACTACTATAATACTGCCTCCTATGTACAAGAATATAACTACTATAATACTGCTCCTATGTACAAGAATATAACTACTATAATACTGCTTCCTATGTACAAGAGTATAACTACTATAATACTGCCTCCTATGTACAAGAATATAACTACTATAATACTGCCTTCTATGTACAAGAATATAACTACTATAATACTGCTCTATATACAAGAATATAACTACTATAATACTGCCCCTATGTACAAGAATATAACTACTATAATACTGCTCCTATGTACAGGAATATAACTACTATAATACTGCTCCTATGTACAAGAATATCACTACTATAATACTGCTCCTATGTACAAGAATATAACTACTATAATACTGCTCCTATGTACAAGAATATAACTACTATAATACTGCTCCTATGTACAAGAATATAACTACTATAATACTGCTCCTATGTACAAGAATATAACTACTATAATACTGCTCCTATGTACAGGAATATAACTACTATAATACTGCTCCTATGTACAAGAATATAACTACTATAATACTGCCTCCTATATACAAGAATATAACTACTATAATACTGCCTCCTATGTACAAGAATATAACTACTATAATACTGCCTCCTATGTACAAGAATATAACTACTATAATACTGCTCTATATACAAGAATATAACTACTATAATACTGCTCCTATGTACAAGAATATAACTACTATAATACTGCTCCTATGTACAAGAATATAACTACTATAATACTGCTACTATGTACAGGAATATAACTACTATAATACTGCTCCTATGTACAAGAATATCACTACTATAATACTGCTCCTATGTACAAGAATATAACTACTATAATACTGCTCCTATGTACAAGAATATAACTACTATAATACTGCTCCTATGTACAGGAATATAACTACTATAATACTGCTCCTATGTACAAGAATATAACTACTATAATACTGCTCCTATGTACAAGAATATAACTACTATAATACTGCTCCTATGTACAAGAATATAACTACTATAATACTGCCTCCTATGTACAGGAATATAACTACTATAATACTGCTTCTATGTACAAGAATATAACTACTATAATACTGCTCCTATGTACAAGAATATAACTACTATAATACTGCTCCTATGTACAAGAATATAACTACTGTAATACTGCCTCCTATGTACAAGAATATAACTACTATAATACTGCTTCTATATACAAGAATATAACTACTATAATACTGCCTCCTATGTACAAGAATATAACTACTATAATACTGCCTCCTATGTACAAGACTATAACTATTATAATACTGCTCCTATGTACAATAATATAACTACTATAATACTGCCTCCTATGTACAAGACTATAACTATTATAATACTGCTCCTATGTACAATAATATAACTACTATAATACTGCTCCTATGTACAAGAATATAACTACTATAATACTGCTCCTATGTACAAGAATATAACTACTATAATACTGCTCCTATGTACAAGAATATAACTACTATAATACTGCCTCCTATGTACAAGAATATAACTACTATAATACTGCTCCTATGTACAAGAATATAACTACTATAATACTGCCTCCTATATACAAGAATATAACTACTATAATACTGCCTCCTATGTACAAGAATATAACTACTATAATACTACTCCTATGTACAAGAATATAACTACTATAATACTGCTCCTATGTACAAGAATATAACTACTATAATACTGCTTCTATATACAAGAATATAACTACTATAATACTGCTCCTATATACAAGAATATAACTACTATAATACTGCTCCTATATACAAGAATATAACTACTGTAATACTGCCTCCTATATACAAGAATATAACTACTATAATACTGCTCCTATGTACAAGAATATAACTACTATAATACTGCTCCTATGTACAAGAATATAACTACTATAATACTGCTCCTATGTACAAGAATATAACTACTATAATACTGCTTCTATGTACAATAATATAACTACTATAATACTGCTCCTATGTACAAGAATATAACTACTATAATACTGCTCCTATATACAAGAATATAACTACTATAATACTGCTCCTATGTACAAGAATATAACTACTATAATACTGCTCCTATGTACAAGAATATAACTACTATAATACTGCCTCCTATGTACAAGAACATAATAAAAATGAGCACTCGGATGTTATGGACTCCTCCACTTGTAGCAGCCCCTCCCCTTACTTTATTATATAACAGGAGCCCTTTCTTGTATGTTCGGGGCTGGGTTCCTTTTCACGCTGTTCTCGCCCTTGTGACACTTATTGCGGGAAGTCATAGTTCTTGAAGAACAGAAGTATTTCCTCTCCCAGATCAGTGATGGTCACACCCAGACAGACTTTAGTAAAAGGTCGATGGAGAAACTTGGATTTCTGATTCATCCTCCAGGTCTCTCACGGCTTCCTCCGGCTGCACACAATTCTGAGACAATACTGGAATGTCCTTTTTACCGATTATCTTCCGAGGGTGTGACTAATTCCTTCCCACACTACCAAGTCCTGAAGGTCACGATCAACCTCATACATCACTCCCAAAAATAAGCTTATCTTTGAGATAATAGATCACTCTTTAAATACACTTCTCATTGACCGGATACATCCCCCCACAAATAACCCTCTGTGTTCTCAGACATTACTCCAAAATGAAATGTATCTAAAGTATCACCAACCCCAAAAATAAAACTTCTTCCCGATCTTATACACCGCCTTCACCTCTTACGTCACCTCCCTAAATATAAGCATACACATAACAATCAATCTTTCCGAATTCAGCCTCCAATGCCCAACTCCAGTTTTGCCGTCAGTGCAGAGTATAACTTGTGATGCATGAAGAGGTAGGTCCAGGGCACTGATGAACCATTGCTGTCAGAATGCTGATATAGATACCACTTATATATTGGCACTTGTGGCATTAGAAGTTATGGTCAGCACTAAAAGCGAAACTTGAGTTGGGTGATGGAGGGTGAATTTAGAAAGGACTTCATTTTGAATATTAAGCCTCATTCACATGTCCGTGTCCGTGCTCAAATCCGTGAGCAGGTGGTCAGTGATGCATCCGTGAAGCTGTCCATGAAGGATCCATGTGTCCGTTTTTTTGTTTTTCACTGATACTGAATAGCTGACAAATAATTTTCAAAGCATCCTTTCTTAACGATCCATGGCATCCATGGTTTTCACGGACCCATAGACTATAATGGACGTGATGGATCCGTGAACACGGACAAAATAGAGCATGCATCCGTGCTAAAAACACAGACCCACGAACCGCACTAAAACACTGATGTCTGAATACACACATTAAAATGAATAGGGACGTGTGCTGTCCGTGAAACACTGACGTGTGAATGAGGCTTTACATGTATCCATTCTTTTGCACTATCTCTGGGGGCTTTTCTTTTTCTTGTGTGCTATACTGAACACTGAAGGCGGCCGTGTGTAACATGCAGAGACTTCTCAGCCTGCCTCTGCTCTCCCTACCCCTGTCTCCTTATATGTACTATATACTAGATATTTTACTATAAAAACTATTTTATCAAGTTTGCTGTGAACATTTATCACTGCAGCCTCTTTCTCCTCAAAATGCCTGCACGCCCCTGCTTAGTTAGTGACCCCTGGACTGAGTCGCCTTAAGTAGATGGTGTTGGTGGTACCCAGGTGTAGGGGTAGCCTACAATGTCCCTTAATGGCGTTGCACGTGTCACGGTGCTCCTACCTGGACACGCTGGACCCCAGGCGTTGTCGGACGAAGCAGAGCAAATAGGGTGAATAGGTGGTGGAGAGGATGATGAAATAAATGGAGTCCAGACCTTGTGTATAGTTGATAACAGCTTTACTTGAATAAACTCTCATCAGGAAACAATCTTCCAACTTTGTCTTGGTTATCAGCAGGTTTTGGCATAAATCGGGCGGGCAAACACATTCGGCTCTGCTACATCTGTCACTTTCTCTAGCTCTGCTGTTCTATCAGGATAAAATGGAAACTTTTCCTTTCTCTTGAACTTAGCTTTCGGTAGTCTGACTCTGTCTTTCTCTTTATCCAGGGAACTTTACTCTGGACTTGTGAGGCTTGCAGCTTGGGCCTCTATGCCCAACAGAGCTGAAGGTGTGCTCTGCTGACTTGCACACAACCTTCCCCTTGCAGGGGGTACTCTAGTCTGACCTCTAACTAACACCTCCCTCTCTAGAGAGGGCTGGAATGGATAGAAGGTTCCACTCCAGGAAAAACTAGCACTGCCATTATGGCCGCCATCTGCTGGTGAACCAGGTATATTACATGTTAACATAACATTTACAATGGAATACAAATACGCATGGTGCAGGACATGGTAATAGATGTATAAAATGACACAGAATCACCCGTTAAAGATAGTGGAGGGGCGCAAAATGTGGTAATGCCACTCTGGGGCGTTACACTCTGTACACCTGTGTCAGTGCTGATTCCTATAGTGCTTTTCTCCTCTATTTGGAAAGTATTTAGTAACCAGGGACACACTAGGCATACACCGGCGGCTAGCACATTGCAGTGATCAGCGCTGACAGTATACTCTGTACACCTGTGTCAGCACTGATTGCTTCAGCGCTCTTTTCCTCTACTTGGCCAGTGTTCATTAACTAAGCAAGTATGCACTAGGCAGTAGAGCAGCGCTCCAGCGATCAGCACTGGCAGTAAGTGTACAGTGACAGTGCCACCGCTGATCGCTAGATCTCCTCATCTATTTGCCAAACACTTACTCACCAAGCAGGAAAGCACTAGGCAGAGAGAAGAGCAGCACTGCAGCGATCAGTGCTGACACAGATGGCCCCAGTGCATTTACTGACAGCGCTGATTGTTGTGGTGCCGTTCTCATCTATCTGCACAGAGATTCCCTGCTTAGTTAGATGGCATTTGGTAAATGGGGATCAGTGCTGATGGTAAGTATGCTCTGTACATCTGTCAGTGCTGATCGCTGCTCTCTTCTGTTTGTCAAGTGCTTATGAACAAAGCAGGCATGTGCTAGAAATCACCGCAGCGATCATCGCTGACACATGTACAGAGGATATTTACAGCCCTACAGAACTAGGCAGCTGATGAGGTGCGCAGATAGAGGAGATACAGCGATCAGAACCGACAGCATGACAGATAAGCAGGGAACTTACAAAATATCTAATATACAGTACGTATAAGGAGGTAGGTCTGGGGCAGGGAGACCAGAGGCAGACTGGGATGCCTCTGCACATTACAAACAGCTGTCTTCAGCGTTCAGTACTGCAACATCCTCTTCTGTGGCCTCCAACACTCTGATTCCCCTCCAGTCCACCATCTGCTGTCCAGCTAATTCCCCTCTCCCCACGTTACTTGCCTCTCCTCTCTACCAATCTCTTCACTTGCTGGTTTGTAAAAAGCTGAGTGACAACACCTGTTTTGGGGGTACCATTAGCGTGACCTGTGTAGGAGACCATGAAAACTTAAAAAATTTGCAAAATCCTTCAGACAAGAGGATGGCTGTTTACACTGTGGCCACAGGATGGTCACTTCAGTGGTATTACCCAGAATTATTTCCTCTTGTGTTGGGGCTTATTAGGTGGGAAGCTGCATAAAGTATATGTTCTAGTGACGAGGTGTTATACCTTAATCGCACCAGCAGATGGCGACCGAGGAGCAGTAAACCATATTATGCACACAGATGGCAGATCATGCTTCCTACCTGAAGACCTGACTTTATTTTTAGATGTATTTTTGAAACTGTAAGATCTTCGCCACAGACAGGACATTTATAAATGGCGGTTACGGCAGTAATGGGCCCCAAATATCACTGCGATTGTAGATATAAACCAGAGGGTAATAAACAACAAATCGCCATAGAGTAATGGGCCCCATAACAAGTCAGAGTCTTATATAGCGATCCCACACTGGCTGCACAAAGATTCCCAGCCCAGCGCCGAGTGGCCCCATGACCAATACCCTCATAGCTAGTGCTATCCACAGTGCAGCCATAACTAGTGCCATCTATAGTACCACCTTGAACAATACCATGCATGGTGCCCCCATAAATAGAGCCATGTATAGTATTCTTATAAACACCATGCAGGGTGATCTCATACATGGTGCTCCAAGGAACATCGCCCACCAGGGTGTCCCTATAATTAATACCAGCCAAGTAAGGCTACTTTCACATTAAAATTTTTTGCGGATCCGTCATGGATCTGCAAAAACGCTTCCGTTACAATAATACAACCGCATGCATCCGTCATAAACGGATCCGGTTGTACACTGCTCAAAAAAATAAAGGGAACACTTAAACAACACAATGTAACTCCAAGTCAATCACACTTCTGTGAAATCAAACTGTCCACTTAGGAAGCAACACTGAGTGACAATCAATTTCACATGCTGCTGTGCAAATGGGATAGACAACAGGTGGAAATTATAGGCAATTAGCAAGACACCCCCAATAAAGGAGTGGTTCTGTATTTCCATTTTTTTATTTTTGTGTGATTTTGTTGTCAGCACATTCAACTATGTAAAGAACAAAGTATTTCAGAAGAATATTTAACTCCTTTCCGACCGCCTAACGCACGGATGCGTCCTGGCGGCGGTCGATTCATTCCTCCTAGACACATCCGTGCATCATCTCGGGAGATTTCTTGTGAACGCGCGCACACAGGCGCGCGTTCACAGGAACTGCAGGTAAGCGAGTGGATCTCCAGCCTGCCAGAGGCGATCGTTCGCTGGCAGGCTGTAGATGCGATTTTTTTAACCCCTAACAGGTATATTAGACGCTGTTTTGATAAAAGCGTCTAATATACCTGCTACCTGGTCCTCTGGTGGTCCCTTTTGCTTGGATCGACCAACAGAGGACACAGGCAGCTCTGTAATAAGTAGCACCAAACCCCACTACACTACACCCCCCCCCCCTGTCACTTATTAACCCCTTATCAACCACTGATCACCCCATATAGACTCCCTGATCACCCCCCTTTCATTGATCACCCCCCTGTCATTGATCACCCCCCTGTAAGGCTCCATTCAGACGTCCGTATGTGTTTTGCGGATCTGATCCATGGATCAGTGGATCCGTAAAAAACATACGGACGTCTGAATGGAGCCTTACAGGGGGGTGATCAATGACATGGGGGTGATCAATGACAGGGAAGTGATCACCCCATATAGACTCCCTGATCACCCCCCTGTCATTGATCACCCCCCTGTAAGGCTCCATTCAGACGTCCTTATGTGTTTTGCGGATCCGATCCATGGATCCCTGGATCCGTAAAAAACATACGGACGTCTGAATGGAGGCTTACAGGGGGGTGATCAATGACAGGGGGGTGATCACCCCATATAGACTCCCTGATCATCCCCCTGTCAAAGTAGTTTGAAATCAAAATGTGTAAAAAATGCCCTGTGAAATCCTACAGGTGCTCTTTGGAATGTGGGCCCCTTTGCCCACCTAGGCTGGAAAAAAGTGTCACACATCTGGTATCGCCGTACTCAGGAGAAGTTGGGCAATGTGTTTTGGGGTGTCATTTTACATATACCCAATCTGGGTGAGATAAATATCTTGGTCAAATGCCAACTTTGTATAAAAAAATGGGAAAAGTTGTCTTTTTTACACATTTGGATTTCAAACTACTTCTCAATGCCAGGGCAGTATAACTACCCCACAAGTGACCCCATTTTGGAAAGAAGACACCCCAAGGTATTTTTTGATGGGCATAGTGAGTTCATGGAAGTTTTTATTTTTTGTCACAAGTTAGTGGAATATGAGACTTTGTAAGGAAAAAATAAAATAAAAATAAAAATCATCATTTTCCGCTAACTTGTGACAAAAAATAAAAAGTTCTATGAACTCACTATGCCCATCAGCGAATACCTTAGGGTGTGTACTTTCAGAAATGGGGTAATTTGTGGGGTGTTTGTACTGTCTGGCCATTGTAGAACCTCAGGAAACATGACAGGTGCTCAGAAAGTCAGAGCTGCTTCAAAAAGCGGAAATTCACATTTTTGTACCATAGTTTGTAAACGCTATAACTTTTACCCAAACATTTTTTTTATATCAAAGACATGTAGAACAATAAATTTAGAGAAAAATGTATATATGGATGTCGTTTTTTAAAAAAAAATTTACAACTTAAAGTGAAAAATGACATTTTTTTGCAAAAATTTTGTTAAATTTCGATTAATAATAAAAAAAGTAAAAATGTCAGCAGCAATGAAATACCACCAAATGAAAGCTCTATTAGTGAGAAGAAAAGGAGGTAAAATAAACCGAGCAATAAACGGTGAAAGTAGTGTAGTGCTGAAGTGTAAAAAGTGGTCTGGTCATTAAGGGTGTTTAAGCACTGGGGGCTGAGGGGGTTAATTAATTCAGATCTAGGATGTGTTATTTTTGTGTTCCCTTTATTTTTTTGAGCAGTGTATTATGTCTTCTATGGCCATGACGGATGCGTCATGAACACCATTGAAAGTCAATGGGGGACGGATCCATTTTCTATTGTGTCAGAGAAAACTGATCCGTCCCCATTGACTTACATTGTGTGCCAGGACGGATCCATCTTGCTCCGCACCACATCGCGGACAGAATAATGCTGCTTGCAGTGTTTTTCTGTCTGCGATGGGGACGCAACCAAATGGAATGGAATGCATTTTGGCGACTCCGTTTCGTTCAGTTCAGTTTTGTCCCCTTTGGCAATGAATGGGGACAAAACTGACGGATCTCAATAGCGGAATTGAAAACGCAGATGTGAAAGTAGCCTAACTATGAATAATGGCAGCTGCAGTGCCCCTATAATTGATGCCAGCCAGTGCCCCTATAATTGATGCCAGCCAGTGTCCCCATGAGGCACTCGTGACAGGTGCAAGCCTGGATCTCCTCTAAAGAAAGCTACATGTCACTTATGTAAGAGATGAGACCATCTTGAAGGAAGAGATAAATCCTCCTCACTGACGGGGTCCGTGTGGCAGGCGTGAGCTCTCTGTAAACAGAGGAAGAGCGGCCGCAGTATATTACCCCGAATTGTTATAGAAACCTCTTCCTCCGGCTGCACAAACACCTGGAAATTCCCGGCCGTCTCCGGCAGCTTCCAGAAATCTGCTGAGACACAGGGAATCTGCTGCCGAGGGGAGGACAGTCCGGGTATTACACGGGAAGAGGCGTCCTGGAAGCCATGATCTGCTGGAAATGTAGACAAGTCTTCTACTGAGGGGTCAGATATGTCCAACAGAATGCAGAACCTTATAACACACCTCAGCTGCTGCAGAACCTCGTAATATACCCCTCAGCTGCTGCAGAACCTCATAATACTAACAGCTGCTGCAGAACCTAATAATACACACCTCAGCTGCTGCAGAACCTCATAATACACACCTCAGCTGCTGCAGAACCTCATAATACACACCTTAGCCGCTGCAGAACATTATATACACCTCAGCTGCTGCAGAACATTATACACACCTCAGCTGTTGCAGAACATTATACACACCTCAGCTGCTGCAGAACCTCATTATACATACCTCAGCTGCTGCAGAACCTCCTAATACACACCTCAGCAGCTGCAGAACCTCCTAATACACACCTCAGCTGCTGCAGAACCTCATAATACACACCTCAGCTGCTGCAGAACCTAATAATACACACCTTAGCCGCTGCAGAACATTATATACACCTCAGCTGCTGCAGAACATTATACACACCTCAGCTGTTGCAGAACCTCATTATACATACCTCAGCTGCTGCAGAACATCATTATACACACCTCAGCAGCTGCAGAACCTCCTAATACACACCTCAGCTGCTGCAGAACCTCCTAATACACACCTAAGCTGCTGCAGAACCTCATAATACTCATCTCCGCCGTTGCAGAAGCTCCCAATAAACACCTCAGCTGCTGCAGAACATCGTAATACACATCTCAGCTGCTGCAGAACCTCACAGTACATATAGAACCTTAATATTCAGCTGCTGGAACCGCTCTGTCAGTGGCTTCCCTAGCTCTGCATTACTCCTGGTCTGTGTAACCCTCTGTGTGCTGCTGATCTGGGAAGGGGAGGCTGGGATGGTGTGCTGCAGAAACTCCTAGTACACACCTCAGCTGCTGCAGAAACTCCTAGTACACACCTCAGCTGCTGCAGAAACTCCTAGTACACACCTCAGCTGCTGCAGAAACTCCTAGTACACACCTCAGCTGCTGCAGAAACTCCTAGTACACACCTCAGCTGCTGCAGAAACTCCTAGTACACACCTCAGCTGCTGCAGAAACTCCTAGTACACACCTCAGCTGCTGCAGAACATAATACACACCTCAGCTGCTGCAGAACATAATACACACCTCAGCTGCTGCAGAACCTCCAAATAAAAACCTTAGCTGTGGCAGAACCTCCTAATACACACCTCAGCTGCTGCAGAACCTCCTAAAATACACCTCAGCTGCTGCAGAACATCATAATACACACCTTAGCTGCTGCAGAACCTCCTAATATACAACTCAGCTGCTGAAGAACCTCATAATACACACCTTACCTGCTGCAGAACCTCCTAATAAACACCTCAGCTGCTGCAGAACCTCTTAATACACACCTCAGCATACTCATCACCGCCGTTGCAGAACCTCATAATACTCATCTCCGCCGTTGCAGAACCTCATAATATACACCTCACCTCCTGCAGAACATCGTAATACACACCTCAGCTGCTGCAGAGCATCATAATACACATCTCAGCTGCTGCAGAACCTCACAGTACATATAGAACCTTAATATTTAGCTGCCTGAACTGCTCTGTCAGTGGCTTCCCTAGCTCTGCATTACTCCTGGTCTGTGTAACCCTCTGTGTGCTGCTGATCTGGGAAGGGGAGGCTGGGATGGTGCAGACTTTGCAGCCGATCACAGATCAGTATTGGAAAGTGACTGTGAAGCCCATAGTGCACTGTGGCCCTATTTCATTATTTTATTTTTTTAAATCTCCTCATGTGTATTCTATAATGAATGGCATTGAGCAGAGCTGTACTTCTGGGTCTTTGTCTGCAGCACTAATAATAAGGTGCATAAACCTATAATGTATAGGGTCTTCACAGCCGCCTGTGCTGACTGACCCCCCAGAAGGATGCAAAGGGCATTCCATGGGTCTGAAACTGACAGACTGATACATACAGGATGAGGGTGCCACCTGCTGGCAGTAAGGGAGAACTGCACCTCATGACAGCGCAGTAAACTAGTGCTCTGATGGCTAAGGCTAGTTTCACACTAGCAGCAGGTGAACAGCCTGTCGGATCCGTCCTGCCGCTAGTTCACGTGTGCCCCCGGACTGCCGCCCCGTCCCCACTGACTATAATAGGGGCGGAGTTCCATCGGCAGCCGGTCTAAAAGTACTGCATGTTGTACTTTTAGTCCAGCTACCTCTCGCCGTGCGCTGCTGTGCTGCCGCCGGAACTCCGCCCCCGCCCCCATTATAGTGAATTGGGATGGAGCGGCAGTCCAGGGGCACACGCGAACTAGCGGCAGGACGGATCCGACAGGCTGTTCACCCGCAGAGGTTTGCCATCACTAGTGTCAGGAACATTGGGTCAGACTTGCGACTGCAGATGAAGCCGATGTTGCTTCCACTTCCGAGTGTAGTGACGTCAATGGTGCATGCGCACTAATCATCTTCTCTGCTTGGTGCGCGCACCGTATTAGCAAACGAGTGTGCAGACGTGAGAAATCAGCGCTAGACGTGAAGTGTAGCACTGTCAATATAAGGGGAGGGGAAGCTTATTTGAAGCAATGGAGGCTTCTGTATTGGGCACGAAGGGCGTCACTCGTTTACTCAGCTACATCAAACCTTCCAGGCATACAGTGAGGAACAGAAGTATTTGAACACCCTACGATTTTGCAAGTTCTCCCTCTTAGAATCGTAGAGGGTCTGACAGTCACATTGTAGGGTCATTCCCACTCTGAGAGACAGAATAAAAAAATAATTCAGGAAATCACATTGTATGATTTTTAAAGAATGTATTTGTCTTGCTGAACAGAAGTATTTGAACACCTGAGGAAATCTGTGTTAATATTTGGTCCAGAAGCCTTTGTTTGCAATTCCAGAGGTCAAGCGTTTTTTTCTGTAGCTCTTGACCAGGTTTGCACACACTGCAGCAGGGATGTTGTCCCACTCCTCCACATAGATCTCCTCTACATCCGTCAGGTTTCGGTGCTGTCGCTGAGCAACACGGAGTTTCAGCTCCCTCCAAAGATGTTCTATTGGAGTTAGGTCTGGAGACCGGCTAGGCCTCTCCAGAACCTTGATATGCTTCTTACGGAGCCGCTCCTCGGTTATCCTCGCTGTGTGCTTCGGGTCGTTGTCATGTTGGAAGACCCAGCCACGACCCATCTTCAATGCTCTGACTGAGGGAAGGAGGTTGTTGCTCAAAATCTCACAATAAATGGCCCCATTCATCCTCTCCTTAATACAGTGCAGTCGTCCTGTCCCCTTCTCAGAAAAGCACCCCCAAAGCATGATGTTACCCCCCCCCCCATGCTTCACAGTAGGGATGGTGTTCTTGGGATGCAACTCATCCTTCTTTTTCCTCCAAACACGACGAGTGAAGTTTAGACCAAAAAGTTCTACTTTGGTCTCATCTGACCACATGACTTTCTCCCCGGCCTCCTCTGGATCATCCAGATGGTCATTGGCAAACTTCAGACGGGCCTGGACATGTGATGACTTGAGCCGGGGAACCTTCCGTGCAATGCATGATTTGAAACCATGACGGCGTAGTGTTCTACCGACAGTGACCTCTGAAGCTGTGGTCCCAGCTCTCTTCATGTCATTGACCAGCTCCTCCCTTGTAGTTCTGGGCTGATTCCTCACCTTTCTCATCATCAGTGATACCCCACAAGGTGAGATCTTGCATGAAGCCCCAGTCCGAGGGAGACTGACAGTCGTCTTTAGCCTCTTCCATTTTCTAACAATTGCTCCAACGGTTGATCTATTTTCACCAAGCTGCTTGGCGATTGCCCCGTAGCCCTTTCCAGCATTGTGGAGGTCCACCATTATGTCTCTGGTGTCTTTTGACAGCTCTTTGGTCTTGCCCATGGTAGTAGTTGGTGTCTGACTGACTGTGGGGTGGACAGGGGTCTTTATAGAGCTCAGACAGTTAGATTAATGAGTGGAGCAGAGGTGGACTTTTTAAAAGGCACAGTAACAGGTCTTTGAGAGCCAGAATTCTTGCTGTTTCTCAGGTGTTCAAATACTTATGGATAAATATACAACTGGCACTCGCTATGTAGGTCACATGCACAGCATTTAATCACAATAAAATATCACACTATAAAATGTTTATCACACTATTAAGATATAACAATTTCCGGAATAATATTATCACACATAAAAATATCCCATAAAAGTATATAAAATACAATAAGCAATACACTGGTAATGAAGTCCTATATATGGGGTAAGGTCATCTATATATAAAATGTCCAATAGGTGAAGATTTTATATATAGATAGATGACCTTACCCCATATATAGGACTTCATTACCAGTGTATTGCTTATTGTATTTTATATACTTTTATGGGATATTTTTATGTGTGATAATATTATTCCGGAAATTGTTATATCTTAATAGTGTGATAAACATTTTATAGTGTGATATTTTATTGTGATTAAATGCTGTGGATGTGACCTACATAGCGAGTGCCAGTCGTATATTTATCCATTTTCCATTTATCCATTTTCAACACACACTTTGACTGATTGGGTGATCAGTTTCAGACTAGAGCACCTTAGCCACAGAGAAAGGTGGTGAGCTATCCACGTTAATTGATTTTCAAATAGCTTTGTTCAAATACTTCTGTTCAGCCGTGCAAGACAAATACATTCTTTAAAAAACATACAATGTGATTTCCTTATTTATTCTGTCTCTCAGTGGGAATGCACCTACAATGTGACTTTCAGACCCCTCCATGATTTCTAAGTGGGACAACTTGCAAAATCGCAGGGTGTTCAAATACTTTTGTTCCTCACTGTATGCCTGGTTTAATAAGGTTGATTCTGGTGACAGAGCCTCTTTAAGCAAATATGAAGATAATGGAAATGGGCCCAAAGCAAAACTTTGGGCACCCTGCATGGTTAGTACCTAGTAGCGTCCCCTTTGGCAAGTATTACAGCTTGCAAATTCCTTTTGCAGCAGCCAAGAGACTTTCATTTCTTGTTTGGGGGATTTTCCTCCATTCTTATTTGCAGATGTCTTCCAGTTCTTTGAGATTTCTGGGCCGTTTTACACGATCTGCTTTTTTGAGGTCTATCCACAGACTGTCAATGATGTTCAGATCACGGAACTGTGAGGGCCATGGTAAAACCTTCAGCAGATCAGGGGACTGTGAGGGCCATGGTAAAACCTTCAGCTTGGGCCTTTTAAGGTCGTCTAGTATGGATTTTGAGGTGTGTTTAGGATCATTATCCATTTGTAGAAGCCACCCTCTTTTCAGCTTCAGCTTCCATTCAATTTTTCATGTTTGCTTCCAGAATTTTCTGGAATTTCATTGAATCCATTCTTTCCTCCACCCATGAAATGTTCTCCATGCCATTGGCCGCAACACAACCTCAAAGCATGATTGATCCACCCCCATGCTTAAAGGGGTTCTGCAGTTTTTTTAAACTGATGATCTATCCTCTGGATAGATCATCAGTATCTGATTGGCAGGGGTCCGAGACCAGGACCCCTGCCAATCAGCTGTTTGAGAAGGCAGCGACGCTGGCAGTAGTTCCGCAGCCTTCTCGCTGTTTACCTCAGGCCCAGTGATGTCACAACTAGTATCAATGGCCTGGGCAGGGCTAAGCTCCATTCAAGTGAACAGAGCTTAGCCCTGCCCAGGCCATTGATACTAGTCGTGACGTCACTGGGCCTGCGGTAAACAGCGAGAAGAACGCGGCGATACTGCCAGCGCCGCTGCTTCTCAAACAGCTGATCAGCAGGGGTGAGGGACCCCTGCCAATAAGATGCTGATGATCTATCCAGAGGATAGATCATCAGTTTAAAAAACTGCAGAAGCCCTTTCATGGTTGGAGAGGTGTTTTTTTCATGAAATTCTGTGCCCTTTTTTCTCCAAACATACTTTTGCTCATAGTGGCCATAGAGTTCTATTTTACCCTCATCAGCGCACAGGACTTGTTTCCAAAATGAATCAGGTTTGTTTACTTGTTCTTTTGCAAACTTCTGATTCTGAATTTTGTGGTGAGGATGCAGGAGAGGTTTTTTTCTGATGACTCTTCCATGAAGGTCATATTTGTGCAGGTGTTGCTGAACAGTAGAACAATGTACCACAACTCCAGAGTCTGCTAAATCTTCCTGAAGGTCTTTTGTAGTCAAGTGGGGGTTCTGACTTGCCTATCTAGCAATCCTACAAGCAGCTGTCACTGAAATTTTTCTTGGTCTTCCAGACCTTCTCTTGACCTCCACTGTTCCTGCCATTTCTTAACTTTATTTTGAACTTAGGAAATGACAACCTGAAAACGCTTTGCTATCTTCTTATAGCCTTCTACTGCTTTGTGGGCCTCAACCATTTTAATTTTCAGTGTTAGGCAGCTGCTAAGAAGAAGAACCCATGGCTGCTGTTTCTTGGGACAAGGTTAGAGTCATGTTCACCTCCTGGCCTTTCCTAATGACGATGGAAGGAATTCCTTTATTTTTTTCACTCTATAATTGTACAAATCCAAAATAATCCACTGATATTGCTTAAAATGTTGAAAAGTGTGTTTCACCTTTAACTTTATGTCTTTTGCCGATCATTTCTTCTTCAACTTGCTGAACTGTTGACAGTAACAGTCATTTTGACCAGGGGTGCACAAACTTTTGCATGCCAATATATTTGTCAGTGACAAAAATCAAGGACGGCGTCAGCACCCGGCATACCCGGGCAAGTGCGGGGACCCACAGCACAGCTGCCAGAAGCAATGAGCACTTCCATCAATACAGATGGAAGTGCTCATTGCTGAAGCGCAGGGAGCTGGGTTCTGTCACTCACTGCTCCGCTCCCCACGCTCCCCCATAGGTCTTTATTACTATGGAGGGGCACAGAGGTCTTTATTACTATGGAGGGGGCACAGAGGTCTTTATTACTATGGAGGGGGCACAGAGGACTTTATTACTATGGAGGGGGCACAGAGGTGTTTATTACTATGGAGGGGGCACAGAGGTATTTATTACTATGGAGGGGCCACAGAGGTATTTATTACTGTGGAGGGGGCAAAGAGGTCGTTTTTACTATGGAGGGTGCACAGAGGGAATTTCTGCTATGGAAGGGGCACAGAGGGCATTACTACTCTGGAGGGGGCACAGAGGGCATTACTAATGTGAAAGGGGCACAATGGGGATTTCTACTATGAAGAAGGCACAATGGGGATTATTCCTATGAAGGGGGCACAATGGGGATTATTCCTATGAAGGGGGCACAATGGGGATTATTACTGTGAAAGGGGCACAAATAGGGCATTACAACTGTAAAAGGGGCACAGAGAGGGCATTACTACTGTGAGGGGGCACACATCTGAATAAAACTACTGTGAAGGTTGTACAATGAGGGCAATACTACTGTGAGGGGGTACAATTTTTTAAAAGTATTGTCGGGAGGGGGGGGGGGGGGGGGGGGCTTGTGCCAGAGAAAGGACCCGCCCCGGGTGCCAAACACTATAGGCACGACACTGAAGCAGGGAACTATTTGCTCCCCGTTGCACCATTGAGCCGCCAGCGCTCCACAGCAGCAGCAGCACGATGTCCTCACACATGGTCCTGCTGATCTGTGTAGGAGGAGGAGCGGGGCAGGGAATCAGCCCCCTACACAGCAGCGCCATGTGTCACAGTATCCTGCTGATGTGGAGCGCAGATCATAGGAGGAGCCAGGTGACTGAGGCCAGGAGGATTTATTGTTTGTTCTTTTCACTTCCTGCGAAGGGGGCACAAGGGGGCACTGGGAACATATCTTGGCATATCCACCGTAAGAGGGCACATATCTTGGCATATCTACTGTGAAGGGGGCACACATCTTGGCATATCAACTGTGAGGGGGCACATTTTGGGATATCTACTGTGAAGGGTGCACATATCTTGGCATATCTACTGTGAGGGGGCGCATATCTTGGCATATCTATTGTGAGGGGGCACATATCTTGGCATATCAACTGTGAGGGGGCACATATCTTGGCATATCAACTGTGAGGGGCACATATTTTGAGATATCTACTGTGAGGGGGCACATATCTTGGCATATCTAGGGGGCAGATATCTTGGCATATCTACTGTGAGGGGGCACATATCTTGGCATATCTATTATGAGGGGGGGCACATATCTTGGCATATCTATTGTGAGGGGGGGGCACATATCTTGGCATATCTATTGTGAGGGGGGGGCACATATCTTGGCATATCTACTATGAGGGGGCACATATCTGTGAGTAGACCTGAGGGACTGAAACACTGGGTAGAAAATAAAAGTAGGCACATAAGGAATGATTCACATATATCCGCTCTGTGTAAGGTATTTCATCTATACAGGGAGTGCAGAATTATTAGGCAAGTTGTATTTTTGAGGATTAATTTTATTATTGAACAACAACCATGTTCTCAATGAACCCAAAAAAACTCATTAATATCAAAGCTGAATATTTTTGGAAGTAGTTTTTAGTTTTAGCTATTTTAGGGGGATATCTGTGTGTGCAGGTGACTATTACTGTGCATAATTATTAGGCAACTTAACAAAAAACAAATTGTCACAACCAGACAGTTGAGAAGCTCTGACAGGAGCTTTCCAGATCCTCCTCCTTGAGTTTCTTTGTTTTGGTTAAGTTCCTCATCTCGTTAGTCTATCTCAGCTGTCATGCAGTTGGACTGATTGCTGCCCTTTAAGTTCCTCCCCAGAATGCAGTAGTGTGCGGCTTATACAACTTCCTGGAGTGTGTGTGCATGCTGTTCCTAGTTCCCAGTCCACAGTTCCCAGTCGTCTGCAAGATAAGTTCTGTTTATGTATTTATGATTTTCTGTTTTCTGGATTCAGGTGACCCTGACTCCCTCCGTGTCTGTGTAGGGAGCCGGTGGTCGTGTCCCCTCACTATTGTAGGGTCTTCAGGTGTAAGATAGTCGAGGTACGTGGATATGCGCCCATCCACCTTTGGGGTGGTCGCATAGGCTGAGCAATAAGGGAGAGCGGCAGGTCTCATGCAGGGGTCTCCCTTTTGTTCCTTAGTTGTGGATCCAGTGAGTCATTGTTTATATTGTATTGTCTTGTTTCCTGTACACCATCCGTGACACAAATATATACCCATTTCAATTATTTATTTTTACCAGTGAAACCAATATAACATCTCAACATTCACAAATATACATTTCTGACATTCAAAAACAAAACAAAAACAAATCAGTGACCAATATAGCTACCTTTCTTTGCAAGGACACTCAAAAGCCTGCCATCCATGGATTCTGTCAGTGTTTTGATCTGTTCACCATCAACATTGCGTGCAGCAGCAACCACAGCCTCCCAGACACTGTTCAGAGAGGTGTACTGTTTTCCCTCCTTGTAAATCTCACATTTGATGATGGACCACAGGTTCTCAATGGGGTTCAGATCAGGTGAACAAGGAGGCCATGTCATTAGATTTTCTTCTTTTATACCCTTTCTTGCCAGCCACGCTGTGGAGTACTTGGACGCGTGTGATGAAGCATTGTCCTGCATGAAAATCATGTTTTTCTTGAAGGATGCAGACTTCTTCCTGTACCACTGCTTGAAGAAGGTGTCTTCCAGAAACTGGCAGTAGGACTGGGAGTTGAGCTTGACTCCATTCTCAACCCGAAAAGGCCCCACAAGCTCATCTTTGATGATACCAGCCCAAACCAGTACTCCACCTCCACCTTGCTGGCGTCTGAGTCGGACTGGAGCTCTCTGCCCTTTACCAATCCAGCCACGGGCCCATCCATCTGGCCCATCAAGACTCACTCTCATTTCATCAGTCCATAAAACCTTAGAAAAATCAGTCTTGAGATATTTCTTGGCCCAGTCTTGACGTTTCAGCTTGTGTGTCTTGTTCAGTGGTGGTCGTCTTTCAGCCTTTCTTACCTTGGCCATGTCTCTGAGTATTGCACACCTTGTGCTTTTGGGCACTCCAGTGATGTTGCAGCTCTGAAATATGGCCAAACTGGTGGCAAGTGGCATCTTGGCAGCTGCACGCTTGACTTTTCTCAGTTCATGGGCAGTTATTTTGCGCCTTGGTTTTTCCACACGCTTCTTGCGACCCTGTTGACTATTTTGAATGAAACGCTTGATTGTTCGATGATCACGCTTCAGAAGCTTTGCAATTTTAAGAGTGCTGCATCCCTCTGCAAGATATCTCACTATTTTTGACTTTTCTGAGCCTGTCAAGTCCTTCTTTTGACCCATTTTGCCAAAGGAAAGGAAGTTGCCTAATAATTATGCACACCTAATATAGGGTGTTGATGTCATTAGACCACACCCCTTCTCATTACAGAGATGCACATCACCTAATATGCTTAATTGGTAGTAGGCTTTCGAGCCTATACAGCTTGGAGTAAGACAACATGCATAAAGAGGATGATGTGGTCAAAATACTCATTTGCCTAATAATTCTGCACGCAGTGTAATACATTCAGTTTCATTGATGTAAGCGCCGTGCAAAATGCCACAAGGGGCCCACTGAGACTTTATCGCCCAAGGGCCCACATGAACCTGGAGCCGGCCCTGACAGGAATATTCCATTTAATCCCTCTATCATGAAAAGTATGTACAGATTATAAAGCCACCACTAGAGGGAGCTCACTACATACAGATCATACAGCCACCACTAGAGGGAGCTCACTACATACAGATTATACAGTCACCACTAGGGGGAGCTCACAACATACAGATTATACAGCCACCACTAGAGGGAGCTCACTACATACAGATTATACAGCCACCACTAGAGGGAGCTCACTACATGCAGATTATACAGACACCACTAGAGGGAGCTCACTACATACAATTATACAGACACCACTAGAGGGAGCTCACTACATGCAGATTATACAGCCACCACTAGATGGAGCTCACTACGTACAGATTATACAGCCACCACTAGAAGGCGCTCACTACATACGTATTATACATAACACCAATATAAGAGCACTGGCCCTAAAGTAATAGCTGTGAGGTAGCTATAAAGCAGATAACCCCTAAAAATACACTTCACAGCAATTGATAATAGAAAAACGTTTATTGTACAATTACCAAATATAATAAAATACATATATAGGTGGCTTATACAGACACAGGACAAAACACGGACTACATATACTTTGTCAATAAATAGTTGAAGATAATCCCAAACACTCCCAAGCTAACAGCAACAAAAAAATCTCACTAGACAAATATATAAAGTTCAAAGTGCATAGAGGAGAGAGTAACCAAGGGAGAGTGAACTGCCAATTGTATACAGACCAATGTAGTCCAGGCCCCGACGCATGTTTAGCGATCGCTTCCTCAGGAATCAAAAAAATTCAACCTATATATGTATTTTATTATATTTGGTAATTGTACAATAAGCGTTTTTCTATTATCAATTGCTGTGAAATGTATTTTTAGGGGTTATATATATATTTTACAGCCTCAACTAGAGGGAGCTCACTACATACAGATAAACATCTACCACTAGAGGGAGCTCACTACATACAGATCATACAGCCACCACTAGAGGGAGCTCACTACATACAGATCATACAGCCACCACTAGAGGGAGCTCACAACATACAGATTATACAGCCACCACTAAGGGGAGCTCACTACATACAGATTATACAGCCACCACTAGAGGGAGCTCACTACATACAGATTTTATTACAAGACCCGGAGGCTCGTATTGCTATTCTCCTTCTTTACTCTGACCAATAGCAGCAAAGACAAAAATATTGAAACATTTGAACAGCCCCTCCCCATAGTCCTAGTATAACAGGCCACACTTCCTGTAAATCCTCCTCTTTCTTTGCTGCTGACCGCAGAGATAAGTACCTATGATATATGTGGGATTATTATTACTATTATGTGGTTTTTCCCCCCCCTTTTTTGGGTTATGGGATATACTGTTGTTTCAAGTTTGATTTACAGGCTCTCCCCTGTTTCTTGTGCCGTTTAACCCCTTGTCACAGCTCTGGTGTCCCTGTTATTCAGGAGAACCCCCCTATATACCGATTATTTCCTTATGGGGTTATGTATCCCCTTCTGTCTGTCCCTTCTTGTGGTGATTGTCTCTTTTGCTTCCGACTGAGTTTTTCCTCAGTCCCTTCAATCAGCTTGCTCCCCCACGGTCCCCCCTCCTCCCTCGGCTGTTTTTCGCGCCGCGGCTCACCTCTTATCTTGCCGCCGGCTCTCCTGCTTGCTGCGCTTCGCTCCGCCGGAGATCTCGCGAGATCTCGGGCGCTTCCGCTTCCGGTTTCTCAGTGCGGCGCTCCGGAGTCTCGGCGACACTGCCTGCATCTGCTCCGGCTCCTGTGCATCGGCGGCCTCTGCTGCTCTTCGGCTCCTACCTCTTAAGGTTTTTCAATCCCCACTTTAGCTTCTCCCTGGCTGGGGAAAATCCTCACCAGCGGAGCTCATAGGGTAGGATTCTATTTATAAATTAACCCTATCACTACCAATATGGAGGCAGGCTGTGTTATCATGCCTAATACCAGCCACAGTGGGCAAGGCCCTATTGAGGAAGACATGCCTCAAGTTGATTTAACCCCTTCTGGGGAGGTTTGTGACACAGTGATGTCCCCTGTGGATCAATCCCTGGTTTTTCAAAACACATTATCAAATGTGATTGCTGCGGCTATGGGATCAATGACCTCAGTCATTTCCCAGTCCATTGCCCAGGCCCTTGCTACCCATCCAGCTGCCTCTCCCACCCCACAGCCCGCTACGGTTTCTAAACCAGCCGGGCCAGGGCCATCAGCCTCCAGAAAACGCATGACTGGTGACGATGTTTCCACCAATGTTGGCGCGCTAGGTCCGCGCAAAAGAGCCTGCACGCGTCAGGCAGAACGTACGCGAAACTGGAAATGTGCTAGAGCACAGCAGGATACAGCTTCCGACTCTGAAGTCGGTTCTGATGAGGAGGCTTTAGATGACGCCTATGAGGAGGCAGAGGACGACCCTTCTGGGGTCATAGATTCTAACCCCTTACCTGGGTGTAGCTCCATGGTTTCGGCAGCAGATGTTTTCCCTGCTTCGTTGACAGATCCCTCAGGGGAACCTCTGTTTGACCCGGATTCCCTCCACCACCCTCGGTCGGCGGAGTGGTTACCAATGGATCACGTATCCAAATATTTGGAGGCCCGCGTGCGTTGCCCCCTCTCCAAAGAGGCGCGCAACAAACTTAGGGCAGAATGCCCCAGGCCCATAGTTCCCAACAGGGTTTGTGAGACTCCAGCGGTAGACCCCAAAATGACCCAATTCCTCACCAAATCTGGGTGGAATCCGAGGAAGGGTTTGGAGTCGGCTCTGCGCGCTTGTCAGGACAAGGTCCTGGACATATTTGGCCCCCTGGCAAAGATCTTCGACTTGGCCGAAGCTGCCAAGGCTGAGGGTAGGCAGGTAGACCCTCTAGAGCTGCGCGAGTGGGTGCAGCGCGCAATTTGCGTAGCAGGAAACGTGAACACGTCCCTGGCTATTGAACGGCGCAAGGCCATCCTTTTTAAAATTGAGCCAAAACTCTCCAACTTGGCGCTTACCGAAGCCGGTAAGGAGGACCAGGGCTTGCTCTTTGGCGAGTCCTTTATCAAGGACTTAGGACGATTCGTCGGTGCTTTTACTGCACTCGACAAAGCCCAAAGTTCAATGAAACGGGTGTTGCATGGTAGGGTCTCTACCAGGGCCGGCAGTTTCAGGGGCCGCCTGTCCGGCCGTGCCCACTTTCAAGCCCGTGGTTCGGGCCGAGGCTCCTTCGCCCAGAGACCTGCATTCCAGGACCAAAGGCGAGAGACACCATCCTTTTTCCCTTCCCGGGGAGGATCCTGGAGACCTAGAGGATACAGAGGACACCCTGGTTCCAGACGTCCCTACGGTAAGACCAATGCCTCATGTCAATTCTTTAACTGTTTGCGTAGGGGGCAGACTCCGGCTCTTTTCTCAAGCTTGGTCACGTATCACCTCGGACCAATGGATTCTATCCACGGTCAGGGGTTTCCACATAGAGCTGACATCCTCTCATCTACCCATTACGCCCCCACACCCTGCAGTGCTGTCGGTAGAAAGCCGCTTACTGGTGGACTCAGAGTTATCAGATCTCTTCCGCAAAGGGGCCATAGAGCTGGCACCGGCATCCCCGGGTGCGATAATCAGCAACATCTTCTTGGTGGCGAAAAAAGGGGGCCAGCTGCGGCCCGTCATCAATTTACGCGCCCTCAACGCGTTCGTCAGGTACCGCCATTTCAAGATGGAAGGCATCCATCTACTTCGGGACCTCCTTCAGGTGGGCGATTGGATGGTCAAGTTGGACCTGAAGGACGCTTATCTTACCGTCCCTGTCGAGGACGCGTCCAGGAACCTTCTATGCTTCTCTTGGAAGGACAGGATTTGGCGGTTTACTTGCCTCCCTTTCGGCCTCTCTTCAGCTCCATGGTGCTTCACCAAGCTGATGCGCCCGGCCATGGCCTGGTTACGCAGTCGGGGAGTTCGCCTCATCGTCTATCTGGACGACATCCTGATCATGGCACAGGACCATTCGGTGTTACTGAATCACCTTCGCTGGACAATGGATCTCCTGTCGGATCTGGGTTTCCTCCTCAATCAGGAGAAGTCCTGTCTCACTCCGGCGCGCAAGATGGAGTTCCTGGGGTTTCTGGTGGATTCCACAGCAGGAACTCTCAGCCTACCACCGGCCAAGGTCCGGTCCATACGGAAGGAATTGGGCAGAGCCAAGTCATCTTCCCAGATCCCTTTGCGCCAACTAGCAAGGATCATAGGCCTTCTGGCCTCATCCATTCAGGCGGTCTTCCCGGCCCCACTACATTACCGGGCTCTCCAACGACTGAAGATCTCCCACCTGCGGACGGGGGCTTCCTATGCGGATTGGATTTCCCTGGACGAGGAAACCAAGGAGGAGCTATCCTGGTGGATCCTCAATTTGCAGGCTTGGAATGGCAAGGCCATTTTCGGTCATCGTCCGGACTTCGTGGTAGATTCGGATGCCAGCCTGTCGGGCTGGGGTGCTCATTGCGAGGGGATCTCAACCGGAGGCGGCTGGTCAGCGGACGAAGCGGGATTCCACATCAATGCGCTGGAACTGTTGGCAGGTTCGTTTGCAATCAAGAGTTTCACGAGAGACACGGCCAAAGCCTGCATTCAACTTCGCATGGACAACGTGTCGGCAGTGCGTTACATCAATGGCATGGGCGGAACCCGTTCCACCATTCTATCTCTGTTGGCGAAGGATTTCTGGGACTACTGCCTGGACAAGGAGTTGATTGTCTTGGCAGAATATCTTGCAGGCGTCCAGAACTTTCGGGCGGACTGGAGCTCTCGATATCTCTCCGACTCCAGCGACTGGCAGTTAGATCCAGCGGTGTTCCGTTCCTTAACATCTCTGTGGGGTCCTTGCTGTATCGACCTGTTTGCCTCCCGCCTGAACACGCAGCTGCCACGTTTCTACAGTTGGCGCCCGGACCCGGAGGCCGAAGCGGTAGACGCGTTCCTACAGGATTGGTCCAGGGGCCTGCTGTACGCATTTCCTCCTTTCCAGCTGATTCCCAGGACCCTGATTCAAGTACGCCGTCATGCAGCGGATCTGGTTCTTCTGGTCCCGTTTTGGAATTCCCAGTCGTGGTTTCCTCAGCTTCTGGAGATGATGATAGAGACCCCGTGCCTACTCCCGACATCTCAGACTCTCCTCCGAGGACCGAATCACCAACCACACCCTCTTCTCCTGGACGGATCCCTGCGCCTGTTGGCATGTCGAATTTCAGGGGACCCTGGGAGGTCCCGGGAGTTTCGGGAACAGCTAGAGTCCTCTTGGAGAACGCTTGGGCCCCAGGAACCAGAAGATCTTACAGATCTGCCTGGGGATCTTGGGATCGCTGGTGCGTGGCTAGGGACTTGGATCCCGTTTCGGCACCTGTGACGGAGATTTTGCATTTCCTGTCTTCTCTTTTCGACCAGGGTAAGGCCTATCGCACGATCAGCCTTTTCAGATCGGCCATTTCTGCGTCCCATCAGGGATTTGATGGTACTCCCGCGGGCCAACATCCTTTGGTATGCCGTCTCTTGCGGGGCTCTCGGATGTCTCGTCCTTCTAGGCCTAGATTTTCTTCTACTTGGGACGTGTCTTGTGTCCTTTCCTTTTTGTCTTCTTGGCCTCAGAATACAGACCTTTCCTTAAGGCAACTGTCGGCGAAACTTGTCACTCTTTTCTGTCTAATTTCCTGCAAGCGGGTGTCCGACGTCCGGGCTTTGGATTATGATGCCCGCTCGTACACTCCGGAGGGGGTCTCTTTTGACATCTCTAGGAGGACCAAGACTCACATTCGTTCAGTCGCTTATCCTGCCTTCCCGGCCTCGCCTTCTCTTTGTCCGGTGGAATGCCTCAAGGAATATGAAGCTCGCACGTCACTTCATCGTTCGCGAGAATTTTCTCATCTCTTCCTCTCTACCATTCGTCCTTTTGCCCCAGTGACCACTCCCACGCTGGCTAGGTGGATGAAGTGGATCATGGAATTGGCGGGCGTGGACACTTCTATTTTTTCGGCGCATTCCGCTAGGGGGGCATCTGCTACCTCTTTGGCGGTTTCTGGCGCCAGACTGGAGGACATTTTAAAATTGGCGGACTGGTCCAGAGTATCCACGTTCAGGGAATTTTATTTTCGGCCAGGTCCTCACGTTTTTTCATCGATCATTGAGAATTTATCTTAAACTTTGAACTTGCAATACGAGCCTCCGGGTCTTGTAATAAAATCAGGTGATTTTCCTATTTCATGACGTAAAGTCATGATTTTATTAAAGACACGGAGGCGAGTATTGCCCACCCTATGTTCCCTCCCTATATGTATGTTTATTATTATGAAGGATGTTTATTCCGATAGATATTATTGATTTGTGGTCATAATGCATGTTGTTTTAACTCTATGAGTTTTTCCTGAGTAGGTTTGTCGCAACCAGTTGATTTTGGATACCATGTCCCTATTGGTTTCTATCATTCTCTATTTTTTCACCTTTTCAGGTTGAGACCGGCCTGGTGTGCTGCATCCATTTGTTTACGTCGTCGACAGTTCGGTTCCAGACGATCGTTTGATATGGACAGGACGAGGAGCATCCTGCGGTGTTGTTCCAGTTTCGCTTCCGGACGGAAGGCGGTGGTTGTTCCTTGATGTTCTGGGACTCTTGGTTTTCCGGTTCAGTTGGAATTTTGGTTTCGTGTTACAAAGAAAGAGGAGGATTTACAGGAAGTGTGGCCTGTTATACTAGGACTATGGGGAGGGGCTGTTCAAATGTTTCAATATTTTTGTCTTTGCTGCTATTGGTCAGAGTAAAGAAGGAGAATAGCAATACTCGCCTCCGTGTCTTTAATAAAATCATGACTTTACGTCATGAAATAGGAAAATCACCTGATTATACAGCCACCACTAGGGGGAGCTCACTACATACAGATTATACAGTCACCACTAGAGGGAGCTCACCACATACAGATTATACAGCCACCACTAGAGGGAGCTCACTACATACAGATTATACAGCCACCACTAGAGGGAGCTCACTACATACAGATTATACAGCCACCACTAGGGGGAGCTCACTACATACAGATTATACAGCCACCACTAGAGGGAGCTCACTACATACAGATTATACAGCCACCACTAGAGGGAGCTCACTACATACAGATTATACAGTCACCACTAGAGGGAGCTCACTACATACAGATTATACAGCCACCACTAGAGGGAGCTCACTACATACAGATTATACAGCCACCACTAGAGGGAGCTCACTACATACAGATTATACAGCCACCACTAGGGGGAGCTCACTACATACAGATTATACAGTCACCACTAGAGGTAGCTCACTTCCTATAGATTTGTAAAGCTTAATTTGTATATGCTCTAGGCAGTGTGCTCCCCCTAGTGTCATCAGCAGGTGGCTGGTATTACAGTGTCCATGTAACAATGCCTGCTGGAGATAATGTTAACCTACTGGATTGCAAAGGTCTAATGAATTATGCACCCTCCAATCTAAAGCTAAAATCTGACTATACCTGACATGTGCTGCCTCTGTTCTGTGCATTTAATGGACTGTTTTTCAAGATGGCCGTCACCGTTTCAGACTTCTCTGTTCCTCTGCTCTGCCAAGGACAGTGGACGGGGGACCAGAAAAGAAGGAACGGAGGCACCAGGTATAGTGTCTGTATAACTTTCATGTATAATCAAATTTTAGGTTTGGACTAGAGGGTTGCTTTAACCCCCCTAAGATCTCTAACTAGTAGAATGAAGACTGAAGACACCTGTTCTTGGCACCAAGGAAGAAGGAATCAAAAGGTCTTTATGGCTCAAGAAGGAGAAATGGAAGAAGAGTCTTTAAAGTGGAGCTGTTGCCTCTCCTGACATGTCTGTTTTACTAAATACTTGCATTCCCCATGTAATACCAGTTGTGGAGCACCCATTCTTATGACTCTATTTTGAAGAGTTCCTCTATTATTACTTGTAAATTAGGCAACAAGGAAGGGAGAGACGCTCATAGGGTAGTATGTATGGTGGAAACAAAGGATATTTAGGCTCACCTTAAGTGGTTGTGCAACCATAGGCACGACCCTAGAGTACCCAGGTGTTGGTAAGAGGTCGGTGCTGCCAGTGTTGTCTGATCCTCACTAGAACGGGTTACCAGCCCCTGGGAGGTGGGTAATGAGATTAGAGAGGGTGGGGCCCACATAGAGATCCACCCTACATGAAGACACTTTCGTTCAGTCGTGCCGACAATCTGTTTATTCAAGGATGACAACGCGTTTCGGAGCATACAAAGCTCCTTTTTCAAGTCTAAAAAACATATGTACACACACAGGTATGCCTATATATATATATATATATATATATACACATACAAAAATATTAAGAACTAAAAAGCCATTGTATAATATAATGTAATTTACCAGAGCTAAAAATAACAATAAAGTGGAAGTGGCAGATAAACCAGGAGACATATGCGAAACGTGAAAAGGTTAAACTGGGGAACAGGTTAAAAAAATAATAATAATATATATACAGTACAGACCAAAAGTCACCGGACCTGAACCCAATCGAGATGGTTTGGGGTGAGCTGGACCGCAGAGTGAAGGCAAAAGGGCCAACAAGTGCTAAGCATCTCTGGGAACTCCTTAAAGACTGTTGGAAGACCATTTCAGGGGACTACCTCTTGAAGCTCATCAAGAGAATGCCAAGAGTGTGCAAAGCAGTAATCAAAGCAAAAGGTGGCTACTTTGAAGAACCTAGAATATGACATATTTTCAGTTGTTTCACACTTGTTTGTTATGTGTATAATTCCACATGTGTTAATTCATAGTTTTGATGCCTTCAGTCATGAAAATAAAGAAAACTCTTTGAATGAGAAGGTGTGTCCAAACTTTTGGTCTGTACTGTATATATATATATATATATATATACACACACACACACACACATCACCCTAGGGCGGCAAAGATAAAAAGGATGGATATATAAAAGTATGGTAAAATTGGAAGAATAAAATTGATTATTTATGCTGTATAAGTCAATATGTCTCGCACAAAATATTTAAATGAATAAATCAAGCAACAATTTTAGGAATGTACACAAATGAACATATATATATATATATATATATATATATATATATATATAAAATCATAAGCCAAAACACACATCAAATATTAATAAGTGATCATTGGTCATTAATTGGGGGTAAAATCGCATAAATAATTAAATAAATGAATAAAATAAATAACATATACCCAAGAGATGGAAAGATAAATGGGGCGTTCTGAAATGAGTGCAAGGAAATCTCCCCATTGATGGATAGGTATATGGGACGTACTGAGAGACTGGGATGGAAGGATGGGGAGGACCCAAGGGGCGCTGATGTCAATGATATGCGTGGGCCATGGATGATGGACCAGGTCGGGGACTATTCGAAGAATGAGGTGTGTATTGAGGGGACAGCGGGAAGGAGCAGTGGGAGGTATAATGACGTAATCTATAACGTTGGAGTGGCGCAGCAGATTGCGCTAAGAAGCAGGAGAGGCGTTGTATGGTGGAGAGGCATAGAGCATAGCGCAGCGAATCATGCACTGAAGAACCGAAGCAGCGCTGTAACCGGAAAGGATACAAAATGTTTGCGGGGACTGAGGGCAAAGGATAATAATGCATGGGGGAAAAACTGACAATAAAAAGGGCTAAGAAAGGCAGGAAAAGCGGGACCGAGATGAAGGTATTTACCTTGGAAGCCGGTGGCCAGATGTGGGGGATGCCAGAGCACTTCCTGTGACGCTGGGCTCGGACAGCGTGCTGGATAAAGCGCGCCAATAAAAAGAAGTGTTGGGACTGACCCGGTTGATTGATGGTGGGAAGGAACCGTGATGAATGGGATGGGTTGCGATGCTAGGGCTGGAGATGTTAAGGGGTAATGGACTTTGGAAACAAGGTGTAATGTTGAATGCAACGGGATGGGGCATGAGATGTTTGGAAAGGGATCCCAGTGGGATATTAAAGTAGAGCTATAGTGGAATGATGCGGATGAAGAATGGATGGATATAGAAAGTGACTGAGAAGCTGGGGAGAGGATTGCGGAAAGTGGGAGGTGGGGTAGATGAAGGGGATGGCTAAAGGAAGACTGGGATGATGGAGGAAAATGCAGGAATAACGGATGATATGAGAAGGTTATATTTGATATTGCTACTGACTGATGAAATGGAGGGGGTGGTGTAAGGAAAGAGTAAGACCTAAAAGCAGTTGCTTTCCAAAGATTCGTTCAGGCCGTGTGGTTCCAGGGTCTGCATTTTAAAGATCCAGAACATCTCTTTTTTCTTGAGGAGTTGTAAACGGTTGGAACAGGTACTTGGTATGTGTTCTATAGGTGTTATGATAAACTGAATAGGATCTTTATTATGGTATTGTAGAAAGTGTCTGGAGACTCCATGCTTCGTGTAGCCGTTTGTGATGTTCCAACTGTGTTTATTGGTCCTTTCTCTCAAACTGAGGGTGGTGCGGCCTATGTATTGGAGTCCACAGGTACACTCTAGGAGATAGATGACATATGAGGAGGAGCAATTCAAAAAAGTCTTAATATCAAAACATTCACCTTTGACATTACTACTGAAATTGCACTTCCGTAGTGATGTATCTAGGCAACATTTGCATAAACGGTGGCCACATTTATAACTGCCATGAGGTTAGGGAAAAACGTATTTGACGGAGTGTTTTTCTTCGTCTTGCGCAGTTTGCTGGGGGCTAAAAGGTTCTTGAGTGTTTGAGCCCTTCTGAACGTAAGCTGTGGCCTAGGTTTAATGTGGTCCTTCAAGAACGGGTCTGCCAATAAGATTGGCCAGTGTTTGGTGAGGATATCACGTAGAACTTTTTGATTAGTATTGTAAGTTGTGATGAATGTGGACTTGTAGATCTCTGCGTGGCCCCTTGTCCCTTTGGTTTTGATACTAAGCACTCTTGTTGGATGTATTTTTTTGGTCTTTCGAACGCTGCCTCAACAATGTTATTGGGGTAACCTTTGTTAAGGAATCAGCGAGTGAGGATACGGCTCTGGTTTATGAAGTCTTCATCATTGGTGCAATTCTTTTGGATGCGTTTGAACTGACTAAACGGTATGTTGTTTTTCCACTTTTTGTGATGTGAACTCTTGTAATCCAGGTAGCTGTTTCCATCAACTTTCTTGAAAAAGTTTTAGTTTCAATGGATTCCTCTTTGGAGTAGAGTACAAGGTCCAGGTATTCAATACAAGTATTGGAGTAATTTGCTGTGAGGGAAAGGCTGAAGGTATTGTTATTGAGATGTCTAGGGAAGTTGACTGCCTTGTCTATTGAGATGTCTGGGGAAGTTGACTGCCTTGTCGGTGTTCCCGTCCCATATAATTAGCAGGTCATCAATATACCGCCTGTAGAAGACGATATTTTTCGACCAAGGGTGTTCGCCATAGATGTACTGTTCCTCAAACTGTCCCATATACAGATTGGTGAAACTTGGCGCGAGACGCGTACCCATTGCGGTGCCTTTTACTTGTTGGTAAATATTATTTTCGAAATTGAAGACATTATGGCTCAATATGAAATTTATTGCCTCTAGTACAAATGTACTTTGTGCGGTGGGCATAGTGATGTCAGTTGAAAGGTAGTGACTGATTGCTTCTATTCCTGCGATGTAAAGGAATATTGGAATAGAGCGCTGAAACATCTAGGGCAGGGGCGCACAACCTGAGGCCCGGGGGCCACATGCGGCCCTTGATACCATTCTGTGCGGCCCCCAACCATTTGGTAACAGACATGTATGTATATGTCTTGTGGCTGCTTACATGTATTTCTGCCATTAGATGGGAGTCCTTGAAGTGTAACTAGACATTAATGGTATATAATGTGTGTTCAATATGCCATAAGTACAATATTTCAGTTGTTAATACACCTTTAAATTTTAATTTCGGCCCTCGTCGTTGGTTCATTCTGGCAATGTGGCCCCCAACCAGGAAACGTTGTGCACCCCTGATCTAGGGTAACCCAACTGTATGAATCCTGCCAACTTCTTTCAGTGACGCGATCAGGCTTGATGAGTCTTTTAAATATGATGGCAGTTTGAGAACGTATTTCTGTAGCAGAATGTCCACATAGTGAGATAAATTACATGTGAGTGATGAGATTCCGAGGATGATAGGTCTTCTTGGAGGGTTATGGAGGGCTTTATGTATTTTGGGTAGGTGGCAAAAAAGTGCCAAATTAGGATGATCCACAGTGATCTAATCTTTCTCTTTTTTCGTTATAACCGGTTTCTCTTCAGCGTCCTTCAGTAAGGCTGATAGTTCTTTTGAGTAGTCCTTCAATGGGTTTTTTGTTAGGATTTGGTAGTACTCTTTATCCTTTATAATTCTTTAGGCTTCTGTAAGGTATTCCGCTCTGTCTTGGATGACGATTCCTCCACCTTTGTCGGAATTCCTGATTACTATTGAATCGTCCAGCATTAAATTCTTTAGGGCCCATTTTCAGATATGCTGAGGTTATTTGGAAACTTTAAACTTTTATTTATATTTCTCAAATCTTTTGCAACCAGAGGAAAAAAATGTTTCTATATGATTGCCTCTATGGTAGGTGGAGCTGAATGTAGATTTTGGTTTTAAACCAGTGTTAATTGCTCCTGGTGCGTCGACTGGTTCAGTCCGGGAAACTTCGGTTACGGCTGTAGAGGTTTCAGTCTTGGTTTCTGTTCTTAGGACCTTGCATTATTATCTTCTGCCCTCAGTCCCCACAAACATTCAGTATCCTTCCCAGTTACAGCGCTGTTTCGGTTCTTCAGTGCGCAATCGGCTGCGCTATGCTCTGCCCTGGACACCGCACACAGCTTGCCTCTCCACCATACAACGCCTCTCCTGCTTCTTAGCGCAATCTGCTGCGTCACTCCAACGTTATAGATTACGTCATTATACCTCCCACTGCTCCTTCCCGCTGTCCCCCTCCAATACACACCTCATTCATCGAATAGTCCCCCTCCTGGTCCATCATCCATGGCCCACTTATATCATTGACATCAGCGCCCCTTGGGTCCTCCCCATCCCAGTCTCTCAGTACGTCCCATATACCTATCCATCAATGGGGAGATTTCCCCTCAACTCATCTCAGAACACCCCATATATCTTTCCATCCCTTGGGTATATGTAGTTATTTATTTTATTCATTTAATTATTTATGATGCGACTTTACCCCCAATGACCACTTATTAATATTTGATGTGTGTGTTTTAGCTTATGATTATATATATTCATTTGTGTACATTACTAAAATTTTAGCTTGATTTATTCATTGAAATATTTTGTGCGAGACATATTAACTTATACAGCACAAATAATCAATTTTATGCTTCCAATTTTGTATTCTTTACGTACCATACTTTTATATATTCAACCTTTTTATCTTTGCCACCCTGGGGCGATATTATATATATATACACACACACACATTTTTTTTTTTTACCTGTTCCCCAGTAAAATCTTTTCACGTTTCGCATATGTCTCCTGGTTTATCTGCCACTTCCACTTTTATTGTTATTTTTAGCTCCGGTAAATGACATTATATTGGCTTTTTATTTCTTAATGTTTTTGTATGTATGTATATATATATATATGGGCATACATGTGTGTGTACATACAGTTGCAAGAAAAAGTATGTGAACCCTTTGGAATGATATGGATTTCTGCACAAATTGGTCATAAAATGTGATCTGATCTTCATCTAAATCACAACAATAGACAATCACAGTCTGCTTAAACTCTGTGGTATCCTCCCATGAAATCCATTCTTATTTAGTGTTTTACGTATCGTAGATTCGCTAACAGGGATGTTAGCATATGCCAGAGACTTTTGTAAGTCTTTAGCTGACACTCTAGGATTCTTCTTCACCTCATTGAGCAGTCTGCGCTGTGCTCTTGCAGTCATCTTTACAGGACGGCCGCTCCTAGGGAGAGTAGCAGCAGTGCTGAACTTTCTCCATTTATAGACAATTTGTCTTACTGTGGACTGATGGACAGCAAGGCTTTTGGAGATACTTTTGTAACCCTTTCCAGCTTTATGCAAGTCAACAATTCTTAATCGTAGGTCTTCTGAGAGCTCTTTTGTGCGAGGCATCATTCACATCAGGCAATGCTTCTTGTGAAAAGCAAACCCAGAACTGGTGTGTGTTTTTTATAGGGCAGGGCAGCTGTAACCAACACCTCCAATCTCATCTCATTGATTGGACTCCAGTTGGCTGACACCTCACTCCAATTAGCTCTTGGAGATGTCATTAGTCTAGGGGTTCACATACTTTTTCCACCTGCACTGTGAATGTTTACATGGTGTGTTCAATAAAACCATGGTAACAGTTAATTCTTAGTGTGTTAGTTATTAGTTTAAGCAGACTGTGATTGTCTATTGTTGTGACTTAGATAAAGATCAGATCATATTTTATGACCAATTTGTGCAGAAATCCATATCATTCCAAAGGGTTCACATACTTTTTCTTGCAACTGTATATGTTTTTTAGACTTGAAAAAGGAGCTTTGTATGCTCCGAAACGCGTTGTCATCCTTAAATAAACAGAAGTTCACATCCTTATTCGTCTGGTCGTTCAGTCGCACCGACAAAGTGTCTTCACTGGGGGTGGATCTCCACGTGGGCCCCACCCTCTATTATTACTAGTAGAAATCTATGAATTGCCAGCTGGGTGTTACTAGTTGGGGGTGGGCATTTCTGCACAGTGTGGCACTATCCGATCAGTGCGGACAATCTCAGACTATGCAGGAACCCATCCCGAATTGGTAACATCCAGTTGGAAATTCATTCAAAAACCTCTAGAAGGAATAATAGAGGAATGGCACAACATGGAGTTATGTGACGAGATGCTCCAGAATTGTTATTACAGGGGGAATGCAGGAAGTTACTAAAACAGATGTCAGGAGAGGGGACAGGTCCTCTTTAAGAAGCATGAACCTTGTCAGAAGTTAGGAGCGATTGGTACGTATTGGCCCTTGGAACCAGGCAGAGAGGTGCGATTCTGCAGCATCGGATGGGGGCAGAATCACACGTAACATGACAAAAACTGGGATCACAGCAACATATCCGGTGCGTCTTTTTATTGGAAGTCTAGAGTGCACACACAAGCAAAAGTACGACGTTTCGGCTACGCAGTAGTATTTATCAAGTACTTGATAAAGTACTTTATCAAGCCTATACTTGATAAAGGCTACTGCGTAGCCTAAACGTCGTACTTTGCTTGTTTGTGCACTCAAGGCTTCCAAAAAAAAAAGACGCACCGGATTTGCTGCTGTGATCCCCGTTTTACTCCATTGTTCTCCGGACTGCAGTGGATCTGTGGTCCTATTGCGGCTGGTGCATTCCGGGATTGGTCGATGAGGTCCGTTTGTGCTGCTCTACAACTCTTTTTACGTAACATGACAAGTGACCCATCAAACCCGCCCCAGAAGCGGGGGCAGCAGTGATCAGCAACCTTTGGCACTCCAGCTGCTGTGAAACTCCCAGCATGCACACTTACTCCGCTGTTCTTTTGACTCCCATAGAAGACAAAGGAGGATTCTGGGAGTTGTAGTTTCAGAACAGCTGGAGTGCCAAGGGTTCCGCTCCCACTGATACATTGTAACAAACTATCAGGACATTGGATACATTGTAACTTGGGGATACATACATGTCTAAAATGCACCCGCCTGAATCAGCAGTGGCGGGTTATGGAATCGGGAGAGTCATACACTGAGAAATATGGCGCACTTTTTGACCGCCATACTTGCGTTGTTATTTTCACCATATTTCGCCTCTTCCCCCTCCTCTCGCTCTCCGTGTCTCTCTCAGGAGGGGCCTGGGGCCGGCTTATCTCTCCACGGAATTCCTAAAATAATCGCCCGGCATAGTTTCTCCTCCAGGGGTTCAGAGGACAAGTCACAATCCTCATTATCTCCTGTCACTTGGAAGTGACACAGAGCGAGCGTCTGCGTGCGCGGAGGATTTCTCCCGTCTGCTCAGATAAGGCAGAGCACGCTCCATATACAAGGAATGACTCTCCGCAGCTGTCACATTGTGGCCCTTTCCTGGGGCCCGCCTGGGGCGAAGAGGACAAGGAATTTTCAGAAGGGAGCAGAGGCCAGGCTACTGTGTTGAACCCCGAGATTCTAAGGGCTCCAGTCCGCACAGATTATACTGGGCACAGACCCGGGCGCCACAAATCCCAGCAGAGTATTGTTGGCCAGGTCCCTGCGGGCAGCGGCTGTCAGCAGCCACTCCACCTGCACAGAGGACACTGCCCGTTCCCCTCTATGTGACCGCTCAGTGAACCGAACGAAACGTTATTTCACCATTTCATATCTGTTCCTGGGAAAGCTGGGTGCAGCCTAATATGGCCGCCATTAGGATTCTGACAAATGCAGCTCTGGTTACGACTAGAGCAAGAGAAAGTGACAACTGCAAGATTTCCGTGCTGTGAATCTGGATCTCCGGATTTGAAATCAAGTGAATGGGGTTGAGCTGCAATACTAGCCACAGGAAATAAGTGGCGCTGTTTCAGAAAAAAGTAAGAAAAGGAGTAAATGATCACGTGCAACTTCTAACATAACTTTTCAACCTTACGAACAGCCTGTCTCATCACTGAGAGCATCCCTACCATGAGCAGCAATAAATGGCCTCTTCCCCTTTAAGAGCGTACAGAAGGAATGCCTCCTGCCTGGCTGTTATAGCCTTCAGTACATCTATGTGGATACACAGACACAGGCGGAGAGTGTCACGAGCGGCGGGACATCGCTGAATTAATTCAGAGAATATGTTCTCTCCGCCGCAGGATTAGGGTCATTATCCAAGAATGGCTGTCATCCTTCAGCCGCATGTGGCGAGTAGATGCGTCGCCGGCATCTGGCTGATGGTATGAAGGGAACGGAGGGCGTGAAAACGCCATAAACCTTCTTTAATGCCTGCTTTATGGACACGGCAGACTCCAGCATCTTATACATTAGCCCGGTGGATACGGCGCCCAGTTGGAAGCACAAAGTGTCCTAGCGGCAGCACAGCCGATCAGATTTATTATTTACCATGGACCTCGTCACCTCTTTACTGATCAGTATGTGAGGTCACATCCCCTAAATATAAAGCATATCCATTTAATAAGCGGTCAGCCCGTCCTCACCTGTCTCGTAGTGAAAGGGTCAATCTTGAAGGAAACAACATTTTCAAAAGTTTTAACGACTACACAGCAAAAGCTGAGGCACCTTAGGGGTCATTTATCATGCTGAAATTAGGTGTATTTCAGGCGCAGTTTGGAGCGCAACGTTATCTAAAATTCTGGTCTTAATAAATGTGCCCCTTAATTGCTTTATTTATCTTACACTGATCCTGAGTTACATCCTGTATTATACTCCAGAGCTGCACTCACTATTCTGCTGGTGCAGTCACTGTGTACATACATTACTTATCCTGTACTGATCCTGAGTTACATCCTGTATTATACTCCAGAGCTGCACTCACTATTCTGCTGGTGCAGTCACTGTGTACATACATTACTTATCCTGTACTGATCCTGAGTTATATCCTGTATTATACTCCAGAGCTGCACTCACTATTCTGCTGGTGCAGTCACTGTGTACATACATTACTTATCCTGCACTGATCCTGAGTTACATCCTGTATTATACTCCAGAGCTGCACTCACTATTCTGCTGGTGCAGTCACTGTGTACATACATTACTTATCCTGTACTGATCCTGAGTTATATCCTGTATTATACTCCAGAGCTGCACTCACTATTCTGCTGGTGCAGTCACTGTGCACATACATTACTTATCCTGTACTGATCCTGAGTTATATCCTGTATTATACTCCAGAGCTGCACTCACTATTCTGCTGGTGCAGTCACTGTGCACATACTTTACTTATCCTGTACTGATCCTGAGCTACATTCTGTATTATACTCCAGAGCTGCACTCACTATTCTGCTGGTGCAGTCACTGTGTACATACATTACTTATCCTGTACTGATCCTGAGTTACATCCTGTATTATACTCCAGAGCTGCACTCACTATTCTGCTGGTGCAGTCACTGTGTACATACATTACTTATCCTGTACTTATCCTGAGTTACATCATATATTATACTCCAGAGCTGCACTCACTATTCTGCTGGTGCAGTCACTGTGTACATACATTACTTATCCTGTACTGATCCTGAGTTACATCCTGTATTATACTCCAGAGCTGCACTCACTATTCTGCTGGTGCAGTCACTGTGTACATACATTACTTATCCTGTACTGATCCTGAGTTACATCCTGTATTATACTCCAGAGCTGCACTCACTATTCTGCTGGTGCAGTCACTGTGTACATACATTACTTATCCTGTACTGATCCTGAGTTACATCCTGTATTATACATCCAGAGCTGCACTCACTATTCTGCTGGTGGAGTCACTGTGTACATACATTACTTATCCTGTACTGATCCTGAGTTACACCCTGTATTATACTCCAGAGCTGCACTCACTATTCTGCTGGTGCAGTCACTGTGTACATACATTACTTATCCTGTACTGATCCTGAGTTACATCCTGTATTATACCCCAGAGCTGCACTCACTATTCTGCTGGTGCAGTCACTGTGTACATACATTACTTATCCTGTACTGATCCTGAGTTACATCCTGTATTATACTCCAGAGCTGCACTCACTATTCTGCTGGTGCAGTCACTGTGTACATACATTACTTATCCTGTACTGATCCTGAGTTACATCCTGTATTATACTCCAGAGCTGCACTCACTATTCTGCTGGTGCAGTCACTGTGTACATACATTACTTATCCTGTACTGATCCTGAGTTACATCCTGTATTATACTCCAGAGCTGCACTCACTATTCTGCTGGTGCAGTCACTGTGTACATACATTACTTATCCTGTACTGATCCTGAGTTACATCCTGTATTATACTCCAGAGCTGCACTCACTATTCTGCTGGTGCAGTCACTGTGTACATACATTACTTATCCTGTACTGATCCTGAGTTACATCCTGTATTATACTCCAGAGCTGCACTCACTATTCTGCTGGTGCAGTCACTGTGTACATACATTACTTATCCTGTACTGATCCTGAGTTATATCCTGTATTATACTCCAGAGCTGCACTCACTATTCTGCTGGTGCAGTCACTGTGTACATACATTACTTATCCTGCACTGATCCTGAGTTACATCCTGTATTATACTCCAGAGCTGCACTCACTATTCTGCTGGTGCAGTCACTGTGTACATACATTACTTATCCTGTACTGATCCTGAGTTATATCCTGTATTATACTCCAGAGCTGCACTCACTATTCTGCTGGTGCAGTCACTGTGCACATACATTACTTATCCTGTACTGATCCTGAGTTATATCCTGTATTATACTCCAGAGCTGCACTCACTATTCTGCTGGTGCAGTCACTGTGCACATACATTACTTATCCTGTACTGATCCTGAGCTACATTCTGTATTATACTCCAGAGCTGCACTCACTATTCTGCTGGTGCAGTCACTGTGTACATACATTACTTATCCTGTACTGATCCTGAGTTACATCCTGTATTATACTCCAGAGCTGCACTCACTATTCTGCTGGTGCAGTCACTGTGTACATACATTACTTATCCTGTACTTATCCTGAGTTACATCATATATTATACTCCAGAGCTGCACTCACTATTCTGCTGGTGCAGTCACTGTGTACATACATTACTTATCCTGTACTGATCCTGAGTTACATCCTGTATTATACTCCAGAGCTGCACTCACTATTCTGCTGGTGCAGTCACTGTGTACATACATTACTTATCCTGTACTGATCCTGAGTTACATCCTGTATTATACTCCAGAGCTGCACTCACTATTCTGCTGGTGCAGTCACTGTGTACATACATTACTTATCCTGTACTGATCCTGAGTTACATCCTGTATTATACTCCAGAGCTGCACTCACTATTCTGCTGGTGCAGTCACTGTGTACATACATTACTTATCCTGTACTGATCCTGAGTTACATCCTGTATTATACTCCAGAGCTGCACTCACTATTCTGCTGGTGCAGTCACTGTGTACATACATTACTTATCCTGTACTGATCCTGAGTTACATCCTGTATTATACTCCAGAGCTGCACTCACTATTCTGCTGGTGCAGTCACTGTGTACATACATTACATTACTTATCCTGTACTGATCCTGAGTTACATCCTGTATTATACTCCAGAGCTGCACTCACTATTCTGCTGGTGCAGTCACTGTGTACATACATTACTTATCCTGTACTTATCCTGAGTTACATCATATATTATACTCCAGAGCTGCACTCACTATTCTGCTGGTGCAGTCACTGTGTACATACATTACTTATCCTGTACTGATCCTGAGTTACATCCTGTATTATACTCCAGAGCTGCACTCACTATTCTGCTGGTGCAGTCACTGTGTACATACATTACTTATCCTGTACTGATCCTGAGTTACATCCTGTATTATACTCCAGAGCTGCACTCACTATTCTGCTGGTGCAGTCACTGTGTACATACATTACTTATCCTGTACTGATCCTGAGTTACATCCTGTATTATACATCCAGAGCTCCACTCACTATTCTGCTGGTGGAGTCACTGTGTACATACATTACTTATCCTGTACTGATCCTGAGTTACACCCTGTATTATACTCCAGAGCTGCACTCACTATTCTGCTGGTGCAGTCACTGTGTACATACATTACTTATCCTGTACTGATCCTGAGTTACATCCTGTATTATACCCCAGAGCTGCACTCACTATTCTGCTGGTGCAGTCACTGTGTACATACATTACTTATCCTGTACTGATCCTGAGTTACATCCTGTATTATACTCCAGAGCTGCACTCACTATTCTGCTGGTGCAGTCACTGTGTACATACATTACTTATCCTGTACTGATCCTGAGTTACATCCTGTATTATACTCCAGAGCTGCACTCACTATTCTGCTGGTGCAGTCACTGTGTACATACATTACTTATCCTGTACTGATCCTGAGTTACATCCTGTATTATACTCCAGAGCTGCACTCACTATTCTGCTGGTGCAGTCACTGTGTACATACATTACTTATCCTGTACTGATCCTGAGTTACATCCTGTATTATACTCCAGAGCTGCACTCACTATTCTGCTGGTGCAGTCACTGTGTACATACATTACTTATCCTGTACTGATCCTGAGTTACATCCTGTATTATACTCCAGAGCTGCACTCACTATTCTGCTGGTGCAGTCACTGTGTACATACATTACTTATCCTGTACTGATCCTGAGTTACATCCTGTATTATACTCCAGAGCTGCACTCACTATTCTGCTGGTGCAGTCACTGTGTACATACATTACTTATCCTGTACTGATCCTGAGTTACATCCTGTATTATACTCCAGAGCTGCACTCACTATTCTGCTGGTGCAGTCACTGTGTACATACATTACTTATCCTGTACTGATCCTGAGTTTTACAGCAAGACACGGAGGCTTCGTATTGCTTTCTCCTTCTTTACTGAACCACCAATAGCAGCAAAGAGAAAAAATTTACATACAAGGAACCATAGCAACCAAGGTCCCTCCCCACTGGCCCCTATAATAGGCCGCTCTTCCTCTGTAACTTCCTCTTTCTTTGCTGCTGCCACCAAGTTAAGTACACCTTATTTTACGCTGTGTTCATTTATGTTTGGTGTTTTTGCGCGCTGTGTACCCCAGGGTGACTAACCCTGCTTGCTTGCAGCGCTTCTCTCTGTTGTTTTTTGCGCCTGCCTCTTGCTGGGGCGGCTACTTTTATCCCCTGCGCTTATCACCGCGCTGTAGGCTTCCGTGGACGCTTTCCCGCGCTTGCCCCTTCACCTTCCTACTCCCTTAGCTCAGGGAGAGTTTCGCTAACCTTACCAAGGGATTCGGACCCATACTGACCTACCGGTTTATTAGCGCGGCTCCCGGAGCTTGGTGGGCGGGCCCTCGTCCCTGCTAGCCGCCGCACCATCCCTGCTGCTTCCGCATCGCTGGGGCCGCTAGATCTCGCGAGATCTCGGCGGCCATCTTGGGATTGGCTGCCGCGATTCGCAGGCTTTAGGGGGCGGAGCTTCAGCACTTCCTGCTTCCTCCAGGCATTCGTCCCCTGCACCCGGCTCGGTCGGCGGCTCCTGCTCCCCTGCTAAGTAGTCTGCAGCGCTTCTTACAGGTGACCTCTTTCCCACTCTGTGGGTTTATACTAGTGCGGTTTGCAGCTTTATCTGCCAGATATTAGGGATGTCATTACCTACTCCCCCTCAAACTGCCAGTAGGCCCCCCTCCCCTCCTGAGGGATGTCTCTCCACTGAGGTGGATGCACAGGCGCTGGCCCTGCAGCGCTCGGTATCGGATGCAATCATGGCAGCCATGGGCTCCATGTCATCCATACTGTCACAGACCATTACCCAGGCTCTGTCAGTCCCACCTTCTAGCGTACCTTTGCAGGACCCCATTGACACACTGCAGCCTACCTCTAATGACCCTCCTGTGGCACAGGAGATTGTGACTGGTGCGCATCTTGCCACCCCAGAGACCGTGCTTAGCTCACGGAAAAGGGCCTCTTCCCGCCGGGCAGAACGGGCGCGGACATGGAAATGCGCGAGAGCGCAATTACCGGAGTTGTCTGACTCTGATAGAGCTTCAGACGAGGAGGCATTTGCAGACATGGATTATGGCACAGAGGAGGAGGTCACCCCCCCAGTTCAGGGCCCCTCGACTTCCGCTATGGCGGCCTCCTCTGCCAAAGATGTGGCGTTCTCTAGCTATGCTACCCGTTCTGAGGTCGTGTTAGACGACTCAGGAGAACCTATGTTCGACCCTGAGTCTTTACATCACCCGCGTTCGGCGGAATGGCTCCCCTCTCCCCATGTAGGGGCTTATTTAGAACATTGGGTCACGCAATAAACTCAGGGCAGAATGTCCCAGACCAGTGGTACCCAATAAGGTGTGTGACACCCCAATAGTGGACCCCAAGATGGCGCAATTTCTGGCCAAGACTGGCTGGAACTCTAAGAAGGGCCTGGATTCAGCGCTCCGCAGCTGCCAGGACAAGATATTAGATGTCCTTGGTCCACTGACCAAGATCTTGGAGATGGCCGAGACAGCTAGGAATGAGGGATCCTCAATAGACCCTGAGGAATTACGGGGCTGGACCCAGCGGGCCATATGCCTTACCGGTAACGCCAATACGGCAGTGGCGATTGAAAGGCGCAAGTCTATCTTATTTAAGATAGACCCTAAACTGGCTAACTTAGCCCTCACTGAGGCGGGAAAGGAAGCCCAGGGCCTCCTTTTCGACGAGCCATTCATCAAAGACATGAGCCGTTTTGTGGGCACTTTCACTGCGCTTGACAAGGCCCAGAGCTCGATGCGCAGAGTATTCCAGGGACGGGTCTCTCATCGGGCCGGCAGTGGTAGGGGCCGCCTGTCCGGCCGTGCTAGTTTCCAGGCCAGTGGAGCGAATAGAGGTTTCGGTGGACAACGTCCATCCTTCCAGGAGCAACGTAACCCGTCTCCCTTCTTCGCCTCCAGAGGAAATCAGTGGCGTTCTCGTTCCTTCCGGGGCAACCCCAACCATCGCAGACCCTTGGGTAAGTGTTCCCCGGACTGGGGATTCTATGGTACCTTGCGTAGGGGGCAGACTCCAACTCTTTTCCCATGCTTGGAGTCTCATTACCTCAGACCCGTGGGTCCTGACCACGGTCAAGGGATTTCAGATAGAGCTCACGGGGTCTCCCTACCTTATTCCCTCTCCTCCGCTTGTTCCCCTGTCACACCCAGATTGCGCTCTGGTCGAGGCGGAACTGTGCTCCCTCAGACAGAAGCGGGCGATCGAACGAGCGTCCCCTGCGGGGGGGGGCTGTTATCAGCAATATCTTCCTTGTTCAGAAGAAGGGTGGACAGATGAGGCCAGTCATCAATCTGCGCGTCCTGAATGCGGTAGTTCGCTACCGGCATTTCAAAATGGAGGGGATCCATCTTCTTCGGGACTTGCTAGTTCCTGGGGACTGGATGGTAAAGCTGGACCTGAAGGATGCCTATCTGACGGTCCCAGTGGCCTCTCATTCCAGGGACTTGCTCCAGTTCAGGTGGAATTGCGAGGTCTGGAGGTTCACTTGTCTGCCATTCGGACTGTCTTCAGCTCCTTGGTGCTTCACCAAGCTGCTGCGTCCAGTCGTGTCATGGTTGAGGACTCGGGGCGTCCGCCTAATCATTTACCTGGACGACATCCTTTTGATGCACGAATCCAGAGTGGGATTACTGGAACATCTCCAGTGGACGTCGGATTTGCTTTTGGATCTCGGATTCCTCCTCAACATAGAGAAGTCCTGCCTTATCCCGGCTCAGAGGATGGAATTCTTGGGATTCACAGTGGATTCTCTCGCGGAGTCCCTCAGTCTGCCGACGGCAAAGTTGCGGGCGGTCCGCAAGGAATTGAGACATGCGCTCCTCATACCCCAGCTCTCATTGCGTCACCTGGCCCGCATCATCGGTCTACTAGCCTCGTCCATTCAAGCGGTGTTTCCAGCCCCGTTACATTACCGTGCACTCCAGCGACTGAAGATCGCTCATCTTCGGACTAGTGCTTCCTTTGCGGACGCGGTGGTTCTAGACTCGGAGGCCCGAGAGGAATTGAGTTGGTGGATCGCCAATCTGGAGGCGTGGAACGGCAGAGCGTTCTTCGGATTCCTGCCGGAATTGACCATAGAATCGGATGCGAGCCTCCAGGGTTGGGGTGCCCATTGCAATGGTGTTTCCACGGGGGGCCCCTGGTCAGCGGAGGAGTCCCTTCTGCACATCAATGCGTTGGAGCTCCTGGCGGGATCCTTTGCGGTGAAGAGTTTCTCCAACGGGATCGCCAACGCGTGCATCAAGTTACGGATGGACAATATATCGGCAGTCCAGTATGTCAACCGTTTGGGGGGTACCCATTCGGCAACCTTGGCTCGTTTGGCCAAAGACTTTTGGTCCTTTTGCCTGTCCAGAGACATCATGGTGCAGGCGGAGTACTTGCCGGGGTTGAACAACGTTCAGGCGGATTGGAATTCGCGTTACCTATCGGATGGCAGCGATTGGCAGTTGGATCCTCGGGTCTTCTCAGCAATTTCGGAATTGTGGGGTCCGATGTCTATCGATCTGCTTGCATCACGTCTGAACAGACAGCTCACCCGGTTTTTACAGCTGGCGTCCGGACCCGGATGCATTAGCAGTGGACGCGTTTCTTCAAGATTGGTCGGTATCCCGCCTGTATGCGTTTCCTCCGTTCTCGATGATTCCGAGGACACTCTTGCAGGTGATTCGTCATCGGGCGGACCTGGTTCTGGTGGTCCCATTCTGGGGGTCTCAGGTCTGGTTCCCCTCGTTGCTGAGGATACTGGTGGAGATTCCTGTTCTTCTCCCGACCCGGTCGGATCTCCTCCGCAAACCTCTGGGTCTACAACACCCCCTTCTACAGGACGGATCCCTGCGGCTGCTGGCATGCCGGATCTCCGGACACCTGGATCGTTCGAGGGAGTTTCGGCAGCAACTCGACAGCTATTGGACAGTGCATGGGCTCCCGGCACCAGGAAGTCGTACCGGGCAGCCTGGAGAACTTGGGCTAACTGGTGCGTGGAACGGGACTTGGATCCCGTTTCGGCACCTGTAGCCCACTTGATAGAATTTCTCACCTCTCTCTTCGAGGCGGGGAAGGCATATCGGACCATTAACCTTTTCAGGTCCGCTATTTCTTCTACCCACGCTGGCTTCGAGGGCGTCGCGGCTGGCCAACATCCTTCGGTTTCCCGCCTCTTAAGGGGGGCTCGTTTGTCCCGTCCCCCGCGACCTCGTTTTTCCACTACATGGGACGTTTCCCTGGTCCTTACCTTCTTGGCCCGGGAATCCTGACCTCACACTTAGGCAATTGTCAGCTAAATTGTTGACGTTATTTTGCCTTATTTCATGCAAGAGGGTCTCGGATGTGAGGGCTCTTGATCACGACGCACGTTCCTTTACCCCGGAGGGGGTTACCTTTAACATCTCGCGTCGTACCAAGACTAGCATCCGGTTCGTGTCCTACCCCAGTTTTCCTTCCTCTCCGGTCTTATGTCCCGTGGCGTGCCTTAAGGAATACGAGTCCAGGACCCTGGCACACCGGTCTCCGGCCAGTTCTCAGTTGTTCATTTCTATTCGTCATCCTTTTGGACCAGTTTCTAGCCCTACGCTAGCACGCTGGCTTAAATGGGTCATGTCATTGGCGGGTGTTGACACGTCTGTCTTCACGGCCCATTCTGCACGTGGGGCCTCTGCCACCGCTTTGGCGGTTTCGGGGGCCAGATTGGAGGATGTTATGCGTCTGGCTGATTGGTCCAATGTTACCACGTTCAGGGAGTTCTATTTCCGTCCTCCACCTAATTTGTTTTCTTCGATCATAGATGGGCTTTGAACTTGCAATACGAAGCCTCCGTGTCTTGCTGTAAAACTAAATGATTTTCCTATTTTATGACGTAAAGTCATAGTTTTATCAAAGACACGGAGGCGAGTATTGCCCACCCTATTCCCTCCCTTGGGGTTTTTTTCTCAGGGGTTTTTTATTACAGGGGTCATGTATCATGGCCGTTAGGCATTATTAACCTTTTAAGTTATTGTAATTAGGTGTTATTGTCCTAATGTTCTTTCATTGCCATTGTATTGCATGTTATGTATTACAATTCTTATTGTTTTCTGTCTCTTGTCGCCTGTTGAGTCAGTGGCGTAAATGGCGTCCGGACATTCTGTCCTGATATGTTTGTTTCACCTAGGCCTATGGTCTGTTTTATTTTCCAGGATGAAGTCTTTCCGTTACAGGATGCCGTGTTTCCATTGGATATGTTCTACAGTTTAGCCAGGTTGGCTAGTTGATTGCGCTTCATGGGCGTTGGACTTTCCGTTCCAGTCAAAGTTCGGAGTTATCGTTTGGACTTTCGGGATGTCAGCACCAGAGTGTCAAAGAAAGAGGAAGTTACAGAGGAAGAGCGGCCTATTATAGGGGCCAGTGGGGAGGGACCTTGGTTGCTATGGTTCCTTGTATGTAAATTTTTTCTCTTTGCTGCTATTGGTGGTTCAGTAAAGAAGGAGAAAGCAATACTCGCCTCCGTGTCTTTAATAAAACTATGACTTTACGTCATGAAATAGGAAAATCATTTAGTTACACCCTGTATTATACTCCAGAGCTGCACTCACTATTCTGCTGGTGCAGTCACTGTGTACATACATTACTTATCCTGTACTGATCCTGAGTTACATCCTGTATTATACCCCAGAGCTGCACTCACTAGTAAAGCTAAACCACTGTCTCGTTCCAAGACTGATCAGCAAAACATAAAAAACAGCTTTGAATGTGACTAGAGTAAGACATGAAATAACTGAAAAACTTTATTAACAAAATAAATGACAACTTTTTTGTAGACTTTAGCTAAGAAAATCAGCTCCTGACCCCGTCTAATGGGATTTAGAAGTGTGAGTCCAGGAAAGCTGGGTGGGATAAATATCCGTTGTCACTCAGCTTTCCCATGTCACTGGTGTTTATAATGATAACAAAATATATGTTTCTTTAAGAAAAAAATAATCCAGAAATGCTCCGCTTTTAAAAAGTCTGGGCTCTACAGAGCAAGAGCTGTAAAGTGGTCCCCGGGGGCCGAGAGCCAGGAATCTCCTCAGCCTCTGAGTCATCTCAAGGAATGGCAAATATAACTCATCTCTATTACACAAGTATCTGGATGGTTGTGCGACAGATCAGAGCGTCGTAAAAAGAAATGTAACAGAAAATAATGAGAAAGCTAAAAAACCCAGGAGGGGCAACGCCGCAGAACAGAGCCGAACAGTGATAACGACCTGCAGGAGGACCCCCGACTGCGCTGAATGACCATAACCCCTGTAATAAAACCTCCCGGTCAGTGACAGGACAACAGCAGGACAGGCTAAAGTGCCTTCGTTTACACAGCCAGACAGGGAAGTGAAAGGGTTCTCGACAGTAAAGGTCAGAAGGAGGAAGAAGTGAGGATTCCAGTCCTGGAAAGAGCTGATAGAACAAGATTGTGAAACTGACAAAAATTCAGGTTTTGCTTTTCCCTTCCCCGGTGGTCAGCCGTTACCTGGCACATGGAGGGGGTTATCATCCTGAGACAACCCCTTTAAACAACTACTGACAAAAGGATTCTCCACAGTTACAGCAGTAATGACTGGTAGTGGTCAGGTCTGGATACAGCACATGTAGATTTAGGTGGCCCCTAACCCCGTCCAATGCCTATCTATACACACCCAATCCTGCCCAGTTGCCTTTGTGCCCTCACACAGTAGAATGCCCCTTAGTGCCCACCTTAAAACAGTGTAGCCCCCTAGGATAGTGCCCATCTTATAATAGTGTAGACCTCTTAATGCCCACTGTACAATAGTGTAGCCCCCCTTAGTGCCCATCTTACAATACTGTATCCCCCTAAGTTAGTGCCCACCTTGCATTAGTGTAGACCTCTTAATGCCCACTGTACAATAGTGTAGCCCATTTAGTTTGTGCCAACTAGGGATGAGCGAATCTACTTCGGATAAAAAATCTGAAGTCAATTCGCATAAAACTTTGTTCTAATACTGTACGGAGCAGGAGCTCCGTACAGTATTAGAATGTATTGGCTCCGATGAGCTGAAGTTATTGCTTCGTGAAGTCTCTTGTACTGTAAAAAAACATTTCCCGAACTCGGTTCTAAGGTACCACTTGGAACCGAACCAGAGTTCGGGAAATGGTTTTCTGAAGTAATTATGTGAAGTCTCGCGAGACTTTACGAAGTAATAACTTCAGCTCATCGGAGCCAATACATTCTAATACTGTACGGAGCACTCGCTCCGAACAGTATAGAAACTAGGGCTGCAACGAGTACTCGACTAAATTGAGTAATTCAACACAAAAAAATCCTCGATGCAAATTTTTTTGCATCAAGGATTTGTTTGTGTCACATGACCACGGAGCGGGAGTGAAGCGCTTGCCATTTACTCCCGCACTGTGTTCTCCCGCTGGCCCGCATCACAAAAACTATGTACTAAAGACAAAGTGCTCACAGACGTGAGAAGAAGCGTGTCTATAATACACGTGGAATGGATGCGTTTCACAGTGCCGCGTGACCACCAACCGCGAGGAACTGAGAGCTTCTAGCTGTATACGATGACGTCACTCGCACTTCCAGCAGACTCTCACCAACAACGCCTCCTCCGGTAGCTGCTCCAGTGAAAAAGGAGGATGGTGCCGAGCGCCGAACCTGTGAGCCAATCACGGAACAGGAAGGAGTGTAGAGCACAAGGAGGCTTGGAACGCAAAGCCGGACAGCGTGTGGTGCATGCTGGTTGTCAGTGAATTTGTTGGCGCTGCTATGCTGGAGCAGTATGGTGGACTGGTGAGTGCGGGCTGTTCTCTTCCACATGCGCTTTTATTCACCTGTATGATTGTGGCTAAAGCCCCGTCAGATCATGTAAGGCAATAGAAATCACACTGAGCTTTATATTCTGTTACCATGCCTGGCCTGCTGTGTTACTGAGGTGCAGCAGTGGTGCTCACAGCTTCTATGAGCAGGTAGGTAAATTATAGGCATGGGTGCTGTGAATAGCAAGTAGTGTCCCGACCCTCATGGTCAAATGACCGAAAATGGATGGAAATCCTGTGCCCTGGGTGCCGAATATGTAACTGTGACGCGAGGTCGTATTGTCCTCACAGCGCCAGGTAAGTTGGTGAAACCGAGGGGGTGGGGGCGCGACTAAGACCGGGCACCCGGAGTGCACAGCGTCATAGCACCCAATGACGCTGTGCACTTCGGGTGTCAGGAGGAGGGATGGCACAAGAGGGGGGGGGGGGGATGATGGCACTGGGCTGGTGGCGAGCTGAAGGCGCTGGGCTGGTGGCGAGCTGAAGGCGCTGGGCTGGTGGCGAGCTGAAGGCGCTGGGCTGGTGGCGAGCTGAAGGCGCTGGGCTGGTGGCGAGCTGAAGGCGCTGGGCTGGTGGCGAGCTGAAGGCGCTGGGCTGGTGGCGAGCTGAAGGCGCTGGGCTGGTGGCGAGCTGAAGGCGCTGGGCTGGTGGCGAGCTGAAGGCGCTGGGCTGGTGGCGAGCTGAAGGCGCTGGGCTGGTGGCGAGCTGAAGGCGCTGGGCTGGTGGCGAGCTGAAGGCGCTGGGCTGGTGGCGAGCTGAAGGCGCTGGGCTGGGGGAGAGCTGAAGGCGCTGGGCTGGGGGAGAGCTGAAGGCGCTGGGCTGGGGGAGAGCTGAAGGCGCTGGGCTGGTGGAGAGCTGAAGGCGCTGGGCTGGGGGAGAGCTGAAGGCGCTGGGCTGGTGGAGAGCTGAAGGCGCTGGGCTGGTGGAGAGCTGAAGGCGCTGGGCTGGTGGAGAGCTGAAGGCGCTGGGCTGGTGGAGAGCTGAAGGCGCTGGGCTGGTGGAGAGCTGATGGCGCTGGGGGAGTGGAGCTGATGGCACTGGGGGAGTGGCGCTGATGGCACTGGGGGAGTGGCGCTGATGGCACTGGGGGAGTGGAGCTGAAGGCACTGGGGGAGTGGAGCTGAAGGCACTGGGCTGGGGGAGTGGAGCTGATGGCACTGGGCTGGGGGAGTGGAGCTGATGGCACTGGGCTGGGGGAGTGGAGCTGATGGCACTGGGCTGGGGGAGTGGAGCTGATGGCACTGGGGGAGTGGAGCTGATGGCACTGGGGGAGTGGAGCTGATGGCACTGGGGGAGTGGAGCTGATGGCACTGGGGGAGTGGAGCTGATGGCACTGTGGAGTGGAGCTGATGGCACTGGGCTGGGGGAGTGGAGCTGATGGCACTGGGGGAGTGGAGCTGATGGCACTGGGGGAGTGGAGCTGATGGCACTGGGGGAGTGGAGCTGATGGCACTGGGGGAGTGGAGCTGATGGCACTGGGGGAGTGGAGCTGATGGCACTGGGGGAGTGGAGCTGATGGCACTGGGGGAGTGGAGCTGATGGCACTTGGGTTGATCGCACAGGGGGAACGAAGGGTGTTGGGGACGGATGGCAGGGGGTCTGATGAGTTTTTTATAAAGGAAAACAGTCTATTAATTCATTTTTTCTTATTAGTGTACTCGATTAATCGTGAAAATAAATCGGTAGAATACTCGATTTCTAAAATAGTCGTTTACTACAGCCCTAATTGAAACAAAGTTTTATGCGAATCTACTTCGGATGTTTCATCCGAAGTTGATTCGCTCATCACTACTAGTTTGATGGACTGACCGATATTTCTGCTTCCCCAGGCAACTGGACTTAATTGGCACGTAACGTATTAAGTTGTTTTTATCCCTTTTATTTTACAAGCTGTTATCTTGCACTGTATGTATATGTCTGTATGTTTTATGTAGTATTTTCTATGATAACCCCACTGTTTGTACGCACTGTCCTTTTTTTATATTAAAACTTCACTCTAATAAGAGCCTTCTTGTGTTCTAACGATCCCATGACCTTGGAAGAAGCATTACCTAGATTGAGTTATTAACCCTGTGAACGCTAGCAGTTGTAGAGTGCACTTAAAGGGGTTATTAAATGCAAGGTGTCTCGTCAGCCTGATAAGACAAGTGGTGGCAGCTAAGATTGATTCGTTTCAGATGACGGAGGGCGCTCCAGCGTGACCCTGCAGGCTCCCATCCTGAATCTAAGTCCCTGATACTGAAACCCCCCTAGTTAGTGCCCACCTTACACTAGTGTAGCCCCTTTAGTGCCCACCTTACACTAGTGTAGCCCCCTTAGTGCCCACCTTACACTAGTGTAACCCCCTTAGTGCCCACCTTACACTAGTGTAACCCCCTTAGTGCCCACCTTACACTAGTGTAGCCCCCTTAGTGCCCACCTTACACTAGTGTAGCCCCCTTAGTGCCCACCTTACACTAGTGTAGCCCCCTTAGTGCAAACCTTACACTAGTGTAGCCCCCTTAGTGCCCACCTTACACTAGTGTAACCCCCTTAGTGCCCACCTTACACTAGTGTAGCCCCCTTAGTGCCCACCTTACACTAGTGTAGCCCCCTTAGTGCCCACCTTACACTAGTGTAGCCCCCTTAGTGCCCACCTTACACTAGTGTAGCCCCCTTAGTGCCCACCTTACACTAGTGTAGCCCCCTTAGTGCCCACCTTACACTAGTGTAGCCCCCTTAGTGCCCACCTTACACTAGTGTAACCCCCTTACACTAGTGTAACCCCTTAGTGTCCACCTTACACTAGTGTAGCCCCCTTAGTGCCCACCTTACACTAGTGTAGCCCCCTTAGTGCCCACCTTACACTAGTGTAGCCCCCTTAGTGCCCACCTTACACTAGTGTAGCCCCCTTAGTGCCCACCTTACACTAGTGTAGCCCCCTTAGTGCCCACCTTACACTAGTGTAACCCCCTCCCTTAGTGCCCACCTTACACTAGTGCACACCCCTTAGTGCCCACCTTTCACTAGTGCACACCCCTTAGTGCCCACCTTACACTAGTGTAGCCCCCTTAGTGCCCACCTTACACTAGTGTAGCCCCCTTAGTGCCCACCTTACACTAGTGTAGCCCCCTTAGTGCCCACCTTACACTAGTGTAACCCCCTTACACTAGTGTAACCCCTTAGTGTCCACCTTACACTAGTGTAGCCCCCTTAGTGCCCACCTTACACTAGTGTAGCCCCCTTAGTGCCCACCTTACACTAGTGTAGCCCCCTTAGTGCCCACCTTACACTAGTGTAACCCCCTCCCTTAGTGCCCACCTTACACTAGTGCACACCCCTTAGTGCCCACCTTTCACTAGTGCACACCCCTTAGTGCCCACCTTACACTAGTGTAGCCCCCTTAGTGCCCACCTTACACTAGTGTAGCCCCCTTAGTGCCCACCTTACACTAGTGTAGCCCCCTTAGTGCCCACCTTACACTAGTGTAGCCCCCTTAGTGCCCACCTTACACTAGTGTAGCCCCCTTAGTGCCCACCCTACACTAGTGTAGCCCCCTTAGTGCCCACCTTACACTAGTGTAGCCCCCTTAGTGCCCACCTTACACTAGTGTAGCCCCCTTAGTGCCCACCTTACACTAGTGTAGCCCCCTTAGTGCCCACCTTACACTAGTGTAACCCCCTTAGTGCCCACCTTACACTAGTGTAACCCCCTTAGTGCCCACCTTACACTAGTGTAACCCCCTTAGTGCCCACCTTACACTAGTGTAACCCCCTTAGTGCCCACCTTACACTAGTGTAACCCCCTTAGTGCCCACCTTACACTAGTATAGTCCCCTTAGTGCCCACCTTACACTAGTGTAGCCCCCTTACACTAGTGTAGCCCCCTTAGTGTCCACCTTACACTAGTGTAGTCCCCTTAGTGCCCACCTTACACTAGTGTAGCCCCCACCTTACACTAGTGTAGCCCCCTTAATGCCCACCTTACACTAGTGTAGGCCCCTTAGTGTCCACCTTACACTAGTGTAGCCCCCTTAGTGCCCACCTTACACTAGTGTAGCCCCCTTAGTGCCCACCTTACACTAGTGTAGCCCCCTTAGTGCCCACCTTACACTAGTGTAGTCCCCTTAGTGCCCACCTTACACTAGTGTAGCCCCCTTAGTGCCCACCTTACACTAGTGTAGCCCCCTTACACTAGTGTAGCCCCCTTAGTGTCCACCTTACACTAGTGTAGTCCCCTTAGTGCCCACCTTACACTAGTGTAGCCCCCACCTTACACTAGTGTAGCCCCCTTAATGCCCACCTTACACTAGTGTAGGCCCCTCAGTGTCCACCTTACACTAGTGTAGCCCCCTTAGTGCCCACCTTACACTAGTGTAGCCCCCTTAGTGCCCACCTTACACTAGTGTAGTCCCCTTAGTGCCCACCTTACACTAGTGTAGTCCCCTTAGTGCCCACCTTACACTAGTGTAGCCCCCTTATGCTAGTGAAGCCTGTACTGTTATAAAACATAACCCTCACCTCGCCTCGTTCCCCTGGCTCCCCCCAGCAGCAGGCGTGATGCAGTAACGTCATCGTGCCTGCAGAGGTGAGCTGAAGATCGCACAAGTCGGGAGATGATCCTCATTCCCCGGCCTGTGCTCTTATTCAGCCCAGAAGGCACAATGCGGTCACAGATTCGTACCGTCCTAAAGCTGACAGCTCCCTGCTTCACCATTGCATTCAACTGTCTCTGCCTCCTTAGGACACAGAGACAGTTGAAAGCAGGACATACCTCAGCCTTCTCTAGGAACAGTGGGACAGCAGTCGAAATCCAGGACTGTCATGACTAATCCAGGAGAGTTGGGAAGTATAGTCTGAGGATTCTTCCAGAACTCTTCTCTTTAATGTAATGTCCACTATATATCTATAACAGCTCCAATGAAGGTGCCTGCAAATACACACAGCTAAAGTGCGGGTAGTGAATTAAATGTGGCGCCATTCTATGTTGTAGATTGGTTATTTTCTAAAATAAGTCCCACAAAATTATTGTAGATGACTGCATTTGATTTATCTGGCAAACAAGCAAGTGTTTAAAGGGAGTCTGTCATCAAAGTTTCACCTTTGTAACCCTTCCCATAGATTTCTAGCAGCCTTACAGTTAATAAAAACGTTACCTTTATGAGCAATCCTGGACTTATAAAACCGGCAAAAAACAACTTAGTGGCATATGCAAATGAGGGCTCGCAAGTGCCCGGGGGCGGCGTTACCCTCGTAGGTGCCCAGCTAGCTCAGCCTTATTGTCGCTTCCCCCCGCCCATTCTTTCCCTCTGACCGCCCATCCGCCGACAGACTGAGTGCGCAGGCGCGGGATCTCCGCGACACAAGAAGTAAGTAGATGGGCGGTCAGAGGGAAAGAATGGGCGGGGGGAAGCGACAATAAGGGTGAGCTAGCTGGGCACCTACGAGGGTAACGCCGCCCCCGGGCACTTGCGAGCCCTCATTTGCATATGCTACTAAGTTGTTTTTTGCCGGTTTTATAAGTCCAGGATTGCTCATAAGGGTAACGTTTTTATTAACTGTAAGGCTGCTAGAAATCTATGGGAAGGGTTACAAAGGTGAAACTTTGATGACAGACTCCCTTTAAAAGGTACAAGGCACCACATTCAACATACAATATTGGTTTTTGAAAAAACACTGAATTTTTATCACCACTCACGGTTTGATGTATATTTCATTCAGGCTGATGTGGAGGCTTTAAGTCCTAGGCAGGTGGGCATATTCGATGAAAGAAATCCTTTTGGATCCCTGGACCTTGTTTGCTACTTCGTCCGCTGTAAATAGGGTCCAAGAAGGTTTGTTAATATTCCTGCCCCTCTTTGTAAAAACGAAACAGGGTATTGGGAGATACATCCCTAATAATCTATTAGGCCCTGCCTAAAAGCGGAGAGGTCTCTCGCCTACATGCAGAATAATCACCCCCTAAGGAGCGACCCCACTTATCGATGGCTGACCCTGGTAATCTCACCCTATATTGGTACCTCCCAGTGCCTGTATACATAATCCCTGAACTGTGACATCACTGATTATCTCTGTACTGTGACATCACTGTGTTTATTATCCCTGTACTGTGACATCACTGTGTTTATTATCCCTGTACTGTGACATCACTGTGTTTATTATTCCTGTACTGTGACATCACTGTGTTTATTATTCCTGTACTGTGACATCACTGTTTATTATCTCTGTACTGTGACATCACTGTGTTTATTATCCCTGTACTGTGACATCACTGTTTATTATCTCTGTACTGTGACATCACTATGTTTATTATCTCTGTACTGTGACATCACTGTGTTTATCACTGTACTGTGACATCACTGTGTTTATTATCCCTGTACTGTGACATCACTGTGTTTATTATCTCTATACTGTGACATTACTGTGTTTATTATCCCTGTACTGTGACATCACTGTGTTTATTATCTCTGTACTGTGACATCGCTGTGTTTATTGTCTGTACTGTGACATCACTGTGTTTATTATCTCTGTATTGTGACATCACTGTGTTTATTATCCCTGTACTGTGACATCACTGTGTTTATTATCTCTGTACTGTGACATCACTGTGTTTATTATCTCTGTACTGTGACATCACTGTGTTTATTATCCCTGTACTGTGACATCACTGTGTTTATTATCTCTGTACTGTGACATCACTGTTTATTATGCCTGTACTGTGACATCACTGTTTATTATCTCTGTACTGTGACATCACTGTTTATTATCTCTATACTGTGACATCACTGTGTGTATTATCTCTGTACTGTGACATCACTGTGTTTATTATCCCTGTACTGTGACATCACTGTGTTTATTATCTCTGTACTGTGACATCACTGTGTTTATTATCTCTGTACTGTGACATCACTGTGTGTATTATCTCTGTACTGTGACATCACTGTGTTTATTATCTCTGTACTGTGACATCACTGTGTTTATTATCTCTATACTGTGACATCACTGTGTTTATTATCTCTATACTGTGACATCACTGTTTATTATCTCTGTACTGTGACATCACTGTGTATATTATCCCTGTACTGTGACATCACTGTGTTTATTATCCCTGTACTGTGACATCACTGTGTTTATTATCCCTGTACTGTGACATCACTGTGTTTATTATCCCTGTACTGTGACATCAGTGTGTGTATTATCCCTGTACTGTGACATCACTGTGTTTATTATCCCTGTACTGTGACATCACTGTGTTTATTATCCCTGTACTGTGACATCACTGTGTTTATTATCCCTGTACTGTGACATCACTGTGTTTATTATCCCTGTACTGTGACATCAGTGTGTGTATTATCTCTGTACTGTGACATCAGTGTGTGTATTATCCCTGTACTGTGATATCACTGTGTTTATTATCTCTGTACTGTGACATCACTGTGTTTATTATCTCTGTACTGTGACATCACAGTGTTTATTATCTCTGTACTGTGGCATCACTGTGTTTATTATCTCTGTACTGTGACATCACTGTGTTTATTATCTCTGTACTGTGACATCACTGTGTTTATTATCTCTGTACTGTGACATCACCGTGTTTATTATCTCTGTACTGTGGCGGGCATTTGAACTGTAGCTAAACAGTATTCAACCTCTTGAATAAAGTTAAAATCTGAAATGATATATTCCCACATACATTATAAATGGGGGGGCATTAAAGATTCCATGTGATCATTAATACACTCCACCCCCTTCCAAAGATAATAGGTCTCAGTCAATTGCCTGGAGAGCCCCATCCTTGGGCCGATTCCTTATGTTGTGCTCTTCTGGAGTGTCCCAGGGGCAGGGTCTCGAAAACCAGAAGAAATGAAAGGAAAGCCACGCACCTGTAATTAACCAGGACCACCCATCAATCACCCAGCCCCCATTAAAGCTCAGATTGGCACAATGATAGATAAGGTTCTATATTTGGAGACTCATTAAGGTTAGGTTTGTAATACAGCAGCAAAGGGGAGAAGAGGCCCCATCACTGCTACCTGGTCCGGAGGAGATATGATCACCAACCAGAGCGCGAGACTAGAAACACGGAGACAACGGGAAGGACGCGGACCCGCTCCACCAGCACCAAACCAACCAGTGAAGGCTACGGCCACATTTACAGCCATATGTTTAATAAAAGATATGAAGCAGCTTTACAAATGGATGGATTGTGAAGAAGGGAATGCCGCCAGGAACGCTACTGTGTGCATCACCCGCTGTCCGATGTCACCACCCAGCCAGAGACTGGACTGGATTCTGGAGCACACAGAGTGTGGACTATATACGGAACCATTCATTTTAATGGGTCCGCAAAAAAAACTGTACTCCGTGTGCATTCCATTTCTGTATTTCCGTTCCGCAAAAAAATAGAACATGTCCTATTATTGTCCGCATACGGACAAGGATAAGACCGTTCTGTTAGGGGCCAGCTGTTCCGTTCCGCAAAATACGGAATGCACACGGACGTCATCCGTATTTTATGCGGATCCGTTTCTTGCGGACCTCAAAATACCTACGGTCGTGTGCATGAGGCCTAACTGTAAGGAGTTGAGGAGAATGTTTTTCACAAACAGAATAGAAGATGAAAGATGAGGGAACACATCAGAGAGAAAGACAATCCACATGAAATAAGAGACCAGGAGGTGAAGGGTCAATAGAGGAGATCTGACACCAGAGAGGACAGAAAACCAGCCGGAACATAAGAGGTTAATTAGTCCAGAAGAACTGATCCTCCAAATCCCATACTGTACATCATATAGTAGTCATATTATTAGAGATAAGTGAATTTACGGTTTTGAAATTTCGTTCACGCTCCGTTTACTGGTAAAAGGTGAATTGCGTTATGGATCCCAACCGTCGAAGATCTGGCGGGACAGTCCCGGATTTCTGCGGTCCCAGGACAGCTGAGGTTTGTCCCGCTCTCAGCTGTCTCGGTGTCCATAGGACGGAGAGACAGCCGATTGTGAAGCTTCACCATTGAGCTGTCGGTGCTCCCCAGCAGCAGAACCATGTGGTTACACATCACTCTGCTGGTCTGTGTAGGAGGAACCGGGAATCAGCGTATGTGCCCTTCCCCCTCCTACAGGGCAACGTGACGTGTGACTGTATCCGGCTGGGGAGCACCCGCAGCTGAGCTGGGATCATCGGGGGAACCAGGGAAATATTTACGGTTTGTTTTTTTCCCCTTCCTTCCTGTGAAGGGGGCACATATCTGGGCATAACTACTGTGAGGGGGACACATCTGGGCATAACTACTGTGAAGGGGACACATATCTGGGCATAACTACTGTGAGGGGTCACATATCTGGGAATAACTACTGTGAGGGGGGCACATATCTGGGCATAACTACTGTGAGGGAGGCACATATCTGGGCATAACTACTGTGAGGGGGCACATATCTGGGAATAACTACTGTGAGGGGGCACATATCCGGGCATAACTACTGTGAGGGGGCACATATCTGGACATAACTACTGTGAGGGGTAGGGATCGACCGATTATCGGTTTTACCGATATTATCGGCCGATATTCAAGATTTTGAACGTTATCGGCATCTATTTTGCAGATAAAGTATAGGGAACAAGGTTCGCGCTGCTGACCGCGCTCTCCGTGTTCCCTCAGCAGCACAGGGGAGAAGGAAGCAGTGTCTACCTGCCCCCTGTGCCGCTGCTGCCAATTAGAGGAGAGAGGAGAAGAGAAGGGGAGGGGCTGTGGCTGCTGCTGCCAATTAGAGGAGAGAGGAGAAGAGAAGGGGAGGGGCTGTGGCCTCTGCGCCAATTAGAGGAGAGAGGAGTAGAGAAGGGGAGGGGCTGTGGCCGCTGCGCCACCAATGAAGATAACTCTCTCTCATTAATTCATATACAGGAGGCGGGAGCTGCAGAATCACATAGCCGGCCCCCGTCCTCTATGAGCAATAGCTGCGATCCGCGGTAGTTAACCCCTCAGGTGCCGCGGATCGCAGCTACTGCTCATAGAGGTCGGGAGCCGGCTATGTGATTCTGCAGCCAGCTCCCGCCTCCTGTATATGAATGAATGAGAGAGTTATTTTCATTGGTGGCGCAGTGCGCCCCCCCAAGCCCCCCAGTATTAAAGACATTGGTGGCGCAGTGTGCCCCCCCCCACCCAAGCCCAGTATTAAAGACATTGGTGGCGCAGTGCGCCCCCTCTCCCCCCAACCCCAGTATTAAAGACACTGGTGGCGCAGTGCGCCCCCCCCCACCACCCAACCCCAGTATTAAAGACATTGGTGGTGCAGTGCGCCCCCCCACCCAAGCCCCCTAGTATTAATCATTGGTGGCAGTGGCCACAGGGTCCCCTTCTCCTCAGTGGAAGTTCTGATCGGAGCCCCAGCCGTGTAAGCCTGGGGATCCGATCGGTTACCATGGCAGCCAGGACGCTACTGAAGCCCTGGCTGCCATGTTCAGCTCCATGCTGCTGTGTGCACAAAGCACAGAGCAGCAGGGAGAGTGTGAAGTCCTATTCACCCTGATAGATCTCTATCAGGGTGAATAGGACAAGGGTTCTAGTCCCTAAGGTGGCTAATAGTAAAAAAAAAAAAAAAACACACCAAAATATTAATTATAAATGAAAAAGAAGGATTTACAAGAAAAAAAAAAATACACGTTAACAATAAACATTCAAAAAAAAAACACACCAAAATATTAATTATAAATGAAAAAGAAGGATTTACAAGAAAAAAAAAAAATACACGTTAACAATAGATTCATTTTCAGCAGATGTGTAGGAAATTTTAATTTTTTTTTTCAAAAATGAAAATTCACAGAATATTGGTATAAATTATCGGCTATCTGCCTGAAAGTTCATAGATTATCGGTATCGGCCCTGAAAAATCAATATCGGTCGATCCCTAGTTAGGGGGCACATATCTGGGCATAACTACTGTGAGGGGGGCACATATCTGGGCATAACTACTGTGAAGGGGCACATATCTGGGCATAACTACTGTGAGGGGGCACATATCTGGTCATAACTATTGTGAATGGGCACATATCTGGGCATAGCTACTGTGAATTGGCACATATCTGGGCATAGCTACTGTGAGGGGACACATGTGAACATTACTGCTGTGAAGGGAGCACATTTGGGCATAACTACTGTGAGGGGCCCAATGTTGACATTACTACTGTGTGCTGGCACAAAAGAGGGAATAATTACTATGTGGGGGCATTAAGGGAACTGTGTGTGCTTAGTTATATTTTGGGTGCAGTTAGAGGCGTGGCCTGGTATGAAAATAAAATTGCAACGCTGCACATATTGCTCCTCTTTGTGTTTGTCAAAAGTTGGGCGGTATGTAACAGAGCACCAGTCACTTCAGTCTCCTTGCTCCCGCTGCGCTCCATTGTTTACCAGCTGAACTTCCAGGTTGTGGGTGTAGATGAGCTGCAGCCACAACCCTTCCCATAAGGCCTCATGCACACGACCGTTTTTTTTTTGCGGTCCGCAAAACGGATTTCCTTTGTTCCGTAATCCGCGACCGTTTTTTCTTCCGTGGGTCTTCCTTGATTTTTGGAGGATCCACGGACATGAAGGAAAAAGTCGTTTTGGTGTCCGCCTGGCCGTGCGGAGCCAAACGGATCCGTCCTGACTTACAATGCAAGTCAATGGGGACGGATCCGTTTGACGTTGACACAATATGGTGCAATTGCAAACGGATCCGTCCCCATTGACTTTCAATGTAAAGTCAGGAGTCCCTATTATACCATCGGATCAGAGTTTTCTCCAATCCGATGGTATATTTATTTTTAACTTGAAGCGTCCCCATCACCATGGGAACGACTCTATGTTAGAATATACCATCGGATTTGAGTTAGATCGTGAAACTCAGATCCGACAGTATATTCTGCCCCCTCCTGCCTGGCAGCACCCGATCTCTTACAGGGGGCTGTGATCCGCACAATTAACCCCTCAGGTGCCGCACCTGAGGGGGTTAATTGTGCGTATCATAGCCCCCTGTAAGAGATCGGGTGCTGCCAGGCAGGAGGGGGCAGACCCCCTCCCTCCCCAGTTATAAATTCATTGGTGGCCAGTGAGCCCCCCCCTCCCTCCCCTGTATTTAACTCATTGGTGGCCCGTGCTACCCCCCTCCCTCCCTCCCAAGTATTATATTCATTGGTGGCCAGTGCGGCGGCCTCCCCTCTCCCCCCCCTAATTAAAATCACCTTCCCCCATCATTGGTGGCCAGTGCGGCCTCCCCTCTCCCCCCCTAATTAAAATCACCCCCCCCACCATCATTGGTGGCCAGTGCGACCTCCCCTCTCCCCCCCTAATTAAAATCACCTTCCCCCATCATTGGTGGCAGCGGAGAGTTCCGATCGGAGTCCCAGTTTAATCGCATGGGGCTCCGATCGGTTACCATGGCAGCCAAGACGCTACTGCAGTCCTGGCTGCCAGGGTTACTTAGCAATAGAAGCATTATACTTACCTGCGATGTCTGTGACCGGCCGGGCGCTCCTACTACTGGTAAGTGACAGGTCTGTGCGGCGCATTGCTTATAGCACAGACCTGTCACTTACCAGTAGGAGGAGCACCCGGACGGTCACAGACTTCGCAGGTAAGTATAATGCTTCTATTGCCAAGTAACCATGGCAGCCAGGATTGCAGTAGCGTCTTGGCTGCCATGGTAACCGATCAGAGCCCCAGCGATTAAACTGGGACTCCGATCGGAACTTGGAAGGGGGAAGGTGATTTTAATTAGGGGGGAGGGGGGGGGAGAGGGGAGGCCGCACTGGCCACCAATGATGGGGGAAGGTGATTTTAAATAGGGGGGAGGGGGGAGAGGGGAGGCCGCACTGGCCACCAATGAATATAATACTGGGGAGGGAGGGGGGGCCGCACTGGCCACCAATGAATATAATACTGGGGAGGGAGGGAGGGGGGCCGCACTGGCCACCAATTAGTTAAATACAGAGGAGGGAGGGAGGGGGGGCCGCACTGGCCACCAATGAATTTAAAACTGTCGAGGGAGGGGGTCTGCCCCCTCCTGCCTGGCAGCACCTGATCTCTTACAGGGGGCTATGATACGCACAATTAACCCCTCAGGTGCGGACCTGAGGGGTTAATTGTGCGGATCACAGCCCCCTGTAAGAGATCAGGTGCTGCCAGGCAGAAGGGGGCAGTCATGTACACAGTTCGTAGTATATTCTAACTTGAAGCGTCCCCATCACCATGGGAACGCCTCTGTGTTAGAATATACTGTCGGATCTGAGTTTTCACGAAGTAAAAACTCAGATCTAAAAAGCTTTATGCAGACGGATCAGCGGATCCGTCTGTGAGAAAGTAGCTTACGGACACGGATGACAGTCTTGTGTGCATCCGTGTTTTTTCACGGACCCACTGACTTGAATGGGTCCGTGAACCGTTGTCCGTCAAAAAAATAGGACAGGTCCTATTTTTTTGACGGACAGGAAACACGGATCACGGACGCGGATGTACAACGGTGCATTTTCCGAGTTTTAAACGGACCCATTGAAAGTCAATGGGTCCGCAGAAAATCACGGAACACAGAATAACGGACACGGATGCACACAACGGTCGTGTGCATGAGGCCTAATGCTGTCCGCCGCAAGATTAGCCAGACATGTAAACGCCCACTACACTCTTCCCTGGGCCATAAACTCCACCACTACACCCTCCATCATCCCCTTACCGACTCCTCCTAATATCTCCTCCCACACAACTCTGATATCATATGCGGTGGACTCCGCCCCTCCTGCTTGTGGATTAAGGGGGGTCGATCAGCCGATTCCAAGATCACATGGGTCTGACATTACAACCATTAGGGCGCGGATTCTGACAGAGGGGATCACGGGAGGCCTGGTCGTGATGTCAGAGGAAATAGTCTATACAGAGGGCGCATGATCTCCGGAGTGAGGCAGAAAAAATTGAATAAGTGCATTAGAAAGTTGCAGGCCTGGCAGGGGGGAGCACAGGGAAAGGGCAAAATGTATAAACGGATAACCCTTTAAGGACGTGCTAATGTTTTCTTATTACTTTATTTAACCCTTAGACTCGCAGCCCCATACATGTGAGCGCAGCGGGCCCAATAGCCGGCGGGTGTTTACTGTTTCAAACAGCAGAGGCCCACGGCTAATGTCTGCGACAGGCATTTAACCCTTTAGATGTTGTGGTCAAGCGTGACCACTGCATCTAAATGGCGAAAACCCTGGAAGTGCGTGCTTCCGAGTTGGGACCAGCTCCCCCCTGCTATGATCGGGGAAGCCGCTCCTTCGTTCTAATTTGCTGTGTATTAGAGCTGCAGTTGATTCGCAGGCGGCAGGCCTCCATAGGATAACCACAACTGGAGCTTATACTGTAGTTCTGTGGTTTGTAGTCTCCTAGAGGGGCTAAAAAAAATATAAAAAGGGTACAGTAAAAAAAAATAATTATATAACATTTTTTTAATTGCCCCACTTTCCCAAGAATAAAAAAAGAAATACATGAAACAAAAACGACTGTACTATTAAAATATCAAAATATTTATCCCATACGATGAATAGCGTAACGGAAAGAAAAATGTGATACAAAAAGTCTCACACACTACAAAATGGTTTCAATAAAAACTACAGATCGTCCTGCAAAAATGAGCCCCACACAGATGGGAAGACATAACTATAAAAAAGTAATGTTAAAGTTTTTCAAAGTAAATATTTTTTTTTCAGCATTAAACGCAAAAGAACCTATACAAATGTGGTATCTTTGTAACCGCACTGATTTAGAGAATGAAGGGCACAGGTCAATTTTGTCACATCTGAAACACCGTAGGGACAAAACCTGTAAAACTGTGGTGGAACAGGTTTTTTTTTCAAATCCCACCCAATCTGAAAAAAAAATTCCGCTCCCCACTACATTGTATGCCATATTAAATGGTGACATAAGAAAGTATAACTTGTCCCACAAAAAACAAGCCCTAATAAATATGGCTGTGTGTATGGAAAAATAAAAAAGTAATGGCAGGGAAGAAAAATTCAAACGAAAAAAAAAGAAAACATTCATACTCAAAAGGGGTTAATGACCGTAGCATCCCTACTGTTGTAATACATGGGAGGGACATTTTCCAATTCCTTTTTTTTTTATCTATAAAGACCCCTCTATCCATCCTTCTGACTACCTTCACCCCTTTTTAACCTTTTCTGCAGGATATTGCCGTCTCAAAAATCTCTGTTCTCATAATTCGCTCAGTCCTCTATTTGGGAACAATTTTTGCAAATTCTACACATTTGATTGTAAGGGATATTTCTTATTTTAAAGTTTGGTGCGAAATTGCTGAACTTCCTGAAAAAAAAACTCCGGATCTATAAAATGTATTTGGTCGGCACTAGTTTTCTAACTTAGTCAGTGCTGCGCAGATCTTCCAGATATCTTTCTGACGTCTTAGCGTTGCCTAGTATTTTCTGCTCTCCCAGTCAGTGAATCAGCAGGTCCGGGGTTAATGTCCCAGCGTCACTCTCTTCTCCCTCTGGCAGATAATTTACGGGAATGGCGGTGACAGAGATAATAAATTCTTTGTCCTAATATGGGGCCTCAGGGATGGGTGATGAGATTTATGGGTCCGGCTGGCACAGAGAGCCTGGCACTATCACACGCTGCAGGTGAAGAGTCTCTCTGCAATACCAGTTCCAGAGTAAAGAGACCGCTCAGTGCAGGCGCTCCCCGGGAAACAGTGAATGTCAGTGTATTGTGCTCATCCCTAATGGAACCTCCATAAGGGCACGGCCACAACGGGCCAAGATTTTTTGCAAATTCCGCAGCAGATTTTACTGAACAATCCACAGTCAGTTACAAGCAAATTCTATTAGCGGGTTTTGCTCCCCTTTTCACCTCAGGCATTGCAAAGGGTGAAGTCTGAAGAATACACACGTGGCGGAGTTAAAATCCGTGGCGTGGTTGAGAATTATTTCAATCTCATTGACCTTGCTGCTGTTCTAATACACCGCAGATTTTCCACCCACAATTCCATGGCGTTAAATCCGCAACGCCTGCGCCCCACGTGGACATAACCCAAAATGCATGAATGCTGACTACGGGGGCACTGGAACTTTAAATCAGAAATAGAACGTAAGCTCTGCTGCCCAGGGCCGACGTGTAGAACTGTTCCCTGGCTCTGGGGACGGCCTGGCGACTCCAGATTTGTGCTGGACATTTCCCATATTGTTAGTGAGAGGTTTTCAGGACCTTGGACAGAGACCCGCAGACGGGCAGCTGGAAGAAGCAGCATCCAGCAGTGCCAAGATAATGTGACCGGCGCGCCACCCGTGAGCCCAGGTGGTGTAATATACCAGAGCTGACCATATGGCGGAATAGGGGGACGTGGACATCTCTACCATAGAGCAGCCGTGCTTTACACACCACATATGGAGAATTAAACTCCGCACCACCCTAGACCATCACAGACTGTATCAGTAACCCCCTCACTACCCTAGACTACCAGAGATGTTAGGATTAACCCCTTCACTTCAACTACCTGGGTCACAACTATCAACACCATTAAACACCCTAGACCACCCAAGGATATTTCCATTATTCCCTCTATCACCATAGACCCCCAATATTATGTCCATTACTCCAGGGCTTGACAAATTTCCTTGGAATCTAGGAGCCAGCTAAAAAAGTTAGGAGCCAGGCGGAGCCGCGTCATAAAATCTATATTGCGATATAATTTTAAGCATGTATATCGCAATATATTGTTTTCTATATTTGGGGGGAGGGGGGTGTTTAAACTTTTATTTTATTTTTTTACTTTATTTAATAACTATTAGCCTCCTTAAGGGCTAGAACCCTTGTCATATTCACCCTAATAGAGCTCTATTAGGGTGAATAGGACTTTACACTCTCCCTGCTGCCCTGTGCATAGTACACACAGCAGGGAGCTGACCATGGCAGCCAGCCTCTGATCAGCCCCTCCAGCCTCTGATCAGCCCCTCCAGCCTCTGATCAGCCCCTCCAGCCTCTGATCAGCCCCTCCCCCCCATCAGCCCCTCCAGCCTCTGATCAGCCCCTCCAGCCTCCCTCTTATCAGCCCCTCCAGCCTCTGATCAGCCCCTCCAGCCTCTGATCAGCCCCTCCAGCCTCTGATCAGCCCCTCCAGCCTCTGATCAGCCCCTCCCCCCCATCAGCCCCTCCAGCCTCTGATCAGCCCCTCCAGCCTCCCTCTTATCAGCCCCTCCAGCCTCTGATCAGCCCCTCCAACCTCCCTCTTATCAGCCCCTCCAGCTTCCCTCTTATCAGCCCCTCCAGCCTCCCTCCGATCAGCCCCTCCAGCCTCCGATCAGCCCCTCCAGCCTCCCTCTTATCAGCCCCTCCAGCCTCCCTCTTATCAGCCCCTCCAGCCTCCCTCTTATCAGCCCCTCCCCCCCCCTCCCTCTTATCAGCCCCCTGTGGTAACAAACCCACCCCGCCTCCCTCCCAGTATTAATCATTGGTGGCAGTGGCCACAGGGTCCCCCTCCTCCTCCCATCATTGGTAGCAGTGGGCAGTTCCGATCGGAGTCCCAGCAGTGTAATGCTGGGGCTCCGATCGGTTACCATGGCAGCCAGGACGCTACTGAAGTCCTGGCTGCGATGGTATGTTAGTAAGCAGCATTATACTCACGTGCGCCGTGATCGCCGGGCGCTCCTCCTTCTCATAGGTCTGTGCGGCGCATTGCTAATGCTATAAGCATTAGCAATGAGCCGCACAGACAGAAGAAGGAGCGCCCGTCGGCCACGGCACACTTGAGTATAATGCTGCTCACTAACATACCATCGCAGCCAGGACTTCAGTAGCGTGACTCCTGGCTGCCATGGTAACCGATCGGAGCCCCAGCATTACACTGCTGGGACTCCGATCGGAACTGCCCACTGCCACCAATGCAGAGAGTCGAGACTGAAGAACCCGGCACCCGACCTCTGACAGGACGCTGTAATCCGCGCGAATAACCCATCAACTGAGGAGTTAATCGCGCGGATCACAGCGTGCAGTCATAGGGGCCGGGATATGGCCGGCACATTCATTGGTGGCGCAGTGGCCACAGTCCCTCCCCTCCTCCTCCTACTCTGTTCTCATTGGTGGTCAGCGGCAGCCGCGCACAGTGGGGAGGGACTCCTCTCCTTCTCCCCTGTGCCGGCTCAGGAAACCATGGTGCGCGCCGAGAGCGCATCTTTGAAAACGGGCTGACAAATACCCAAGCGCCAGGACCAAATTCCTGGTCGCCATGGCGACCGGGATTTGTCGAGCCCTGCATTACTCCATCACCTAAACCCCCAGGTATAATTCCAGTATTCCTTCTAACACCCTAGACCACCAGGGATATTTCCATTATTCCCTCTATCCCCCTAGAACACCAGGGATATTTCCATTACTCCCTCTATCATCCTAGACCACCAGGGATATTTCCATTATTCCCTCTATCCCCCTAGAACACCAGGGATATTACCATTACTCCCTCTATCATCCTAGACCACCAGGGATATTTCCATTATTCCCTCTATCCCCCTAGAACACCAGGGATATTTCCATTACTCCCTCTATCATCCTAGACCACCAGGGATATTTTCATTATTCCCTCTATCATCCTAGACCACCAGGGATGTTTCCATTATTCCCTCTATCATTCTAGACCAGCAGGGTTGTTTCCAATATTTCCTCTATCCCCCTAGACCACCGGGGGATGTTTCCATTATTCCCTCTATCCCCCTAGACCACCAGGTATAATTCCAGTATTCCTTCTAACACCCTAGACCACCAGGGATATTTCCATTATTCCCTCTATCATCCTAGACCAGCAGGGATGTTTCCATTATTCCCTCTATCCCCCTAGACCACCAGGGATATTTCCATTACTCCCTCTATCATCCTAGACCACCAGGGATATTTCCATTATTCCCTCTATCCCCCTAGAACACCAGGGATATTTCCATTACTCCCTCTATCATCCTAGACCACCAGGGATATTTTCATTATTCCCTCTATCATCCTAGACCACCAGGGATGTTTCCATTATTCCCTCTATCATTCTAGACCAGCAGGGTTGTTTCCAATATTTCCTCTATCCCCCTAGACCACCGGGGGATGTTTCCATTATTCCCTCTATCCCCCTAGACCACCAGGTATAATTCCAGTATTCCTTCTAACACCCTAGACCACCAGGGATATTTCCATTATTCCCTCTATCATCCTAGACCAGCAGGGATGTTTCCATTATTCCCTCTATCATCCTAGCCCAGCAGGGATGTTTCCATTATTCCCTCTATCCCCCTAGACCACCAGGGATATTTCCATTATTCCCTCTATCCCACTAGACCACTAGGGATATTTCCATTATTCCCTATATCCCCCTAGACCACCAGGGATATTTCCATTATTCCATCTATCCCCCTAGAGCACCAGGGATATTTCTATTATTCCCTCTATCCCCCTAGAACACCAGGGATATTTCCATTATTCCATCTATCCCCCTAGAACACCAGGGATATTTCCATTATTCCCTCTATCCCCCTAGACCACCAGGGATATTTCCATTATTCCCTCTATCCCCCTAGAACACCAGGGATATTTCCATAGTTTTTTTCTATCACCCATGTCCACTAGGGATATTTCCATTAATCTACTACCACCTTAACTTACTCTCTGTGCACAAATCTCTCCCCTTCTCTAATGGTTTGCTGCAATGTATCAGTGAAGGTCCGGCTATTCCCCTCACAGAAGATTGGTAGACTGGATACAACTGTGACAAACCCTCAGCTGAAAAAGTATAGATCTGTAGTTGTTTCCAGTCTCTAAATGCAAACAAAAACTTTGCCATTCACTAACCGCAAGCAGAGATTTTGAAACTGAAGCAGAGATGTACTAATCCTGTTTAAAATTCAGCCGGTCAGTATATAGGTCATCAATATCAGATCAAAGGGGATCGGACACCCGATACCCCCACCGATCAGCTGTTTCGGCCAGCCGCAGCGCCAGAGACGAAACAAGAAGCAGAAAGCCCCAATCACTGTGCTGGGATACTGCAGCTCAGCTCCCCCTGCACGGCTACTACACAACACACGCTGAAAATAGGCCATCAATATGCAAAAGCTCCAATATCCCCTTTAAGGGAGCCATAGATCCAGCTCCGCGGTCTCGTCACTGGGCCACCTTCATCACCAGGTTCCATCCACTTGACCAGAGCTGCGCTGCAGTTCACTGTACAGCCAGCCTGCCAGGGTGGCGCTGTGCACGGAAACCAGTGAAGGAACCGCAGTATTGAATCAACCCTGGAAGCGATGAATATCCTAGAAATATGCTCTGACTTCATGAGATGGGAATACGCCTTTAGGCCTCATGCACACGGCCGTTCCGTGCAATGGGGACCGCAATTTGTGTTTCCCAATGCACGGGCCCCATCCGTGCGGCAGCCGCGATGGGACCCATATAACTTGAACGGGTCCGTGATCCGTACGCGGACAGAAACACCACGGAAGCACTCCGTAGGGCTGTTCCGCACAGCAGCTCCGGATTACGGACCCATTCAAGTGACTCGCTGTTTGCGGGGCGCAATACGGGCCATGGCCGCACAATGGCCGTGTGCATGAGGCCTTAACGTACAAAGCACAGGATCTACTGACAGCAGGGACGACCTGTGCACTGTGCAGATAGACACACGGGGAGGATCAGGTGCTGTCCATGCAGGATTAAGGGAATTTCACCGTAAACCTGTGATTTTGGGAGGTGCTGTGACATTTAATGACCTCCAGGACAGCTGCCAGGAGCCTGTGGTAAGATCTGAGCCGCCAATCCCCGCACTAAGCCGGGCTTCATCACACTGGGGACGATTACTGAGGAATCAAGTCACAACGAAGAGTCAGAGCATCGATTCTGCTAATGCTGGGAAGTCACGTGCGCCCAACGCTGCAGGATCAATGTTGGGGGGGGGGGGCGATGGGGTCACCTTGTAAATGCATAATACTGCCTCCACATAATGAGGTAATGAGGCGTTTATAATCATCCACCCTCTCACTGCTGGAGTATTCCTGACCTGGGATGGCCGTGCACTCATACTTTCACATTGCAAACTCACTTTTTGTTGGAGTTTTTAACATCATGAGGTTCCTAAAGTGTGTGTGTGTGTGTGTGTGGTTCTACTATTACATATAGATTAATGAAAGGAGACAGTATCATGACCCCATCACTTCACTGCTAAAAATTACCAAGCCCTGCAGAATGCACCGCTAGCTGTCAGGACTTGTTACTCATAGCGGCCTTATATAAAGATCCCAAAAGGTAAAGCAAGCAGAGCTACGTGCAAACGCTTTCAGGTGGATCTATCAGGGCTTAGAGAGATATATATCTACACACGCTACCATAGGCTTCATTCTGGGATTTGATTCAGCATTTTCAGCTACCAAGACTCAGAGAAAATGATCAGGGAAAGCAGGACTCACAGGCTCTCTCAGTTAGTGGGAGGTGGGAAGCGGGACTCACGGACTCTCTCATATAGTGGGTGGGGGAAGCGGGACTCACGGGCTCTCTCAGTTAGTGGGAGGGGGGAGCAGGACTCACAGGCTCTCTCAGTTAGTGGGAGGGGGGAGCAGGACTCACGGGCTCTCTCAGTTAGTGGGAGGGGGGAGCAGGACTCACAGGCTCTCTCAGTTAGTGGGAGGGGGGAGCAGGACTCACGGGCTCTCTCAGTTAGTGGGAGGGGGGAGCAGGACTCACGGGCTCTCTCAGTTAGTGGGAGGGGGGAGCAGGACTCACGGGCTCTCTCAGTTAGTGGGAAGTGGGAAGCAGGACTCACGGGCTCTCTCAGTTAGTGGGAGGGAGAAGCAGGACTCACAGGCTCTCTCAGATAGTGGGAGGGGGAAGCGGGACTCACATGCTCTCTCAGATGGTGAGAGGGGGAAGCAGGACTCACAGGCTCTCTCAGATAGTGGGAGGGGGAAGCAGGACTCACAGGCTCTCATATAGTGGGAGGGGGAAGCGGGACTCACAGGCTCTCTCAGATGGTGAGAGGGGGAAGCGGGACTCACAGGCTCTCTCAGATAGTGGGAGGGGGAAGCAGGACTCACAGGCTCTCTCAGATAGTGGGAGGGGGAAGCAGGACTCACAGGCTCTCTCAGATAGTGGGAGGGGGAAGCAGGACTCAGGCTCTCTCAGTTAGTGGGAGGGGGAAGCAGGACTCACAGGCTCTCTCAGTTAGTGGGAGGGGGAAGCAGGACTCACAGGCTCTCTCAGATAGTGAAAGGGGGAAGCAGGATTCACAGGCTCTCTCAGATAGTGGGAGGGGGTAGCAGGACTCAGGCTCTCCCAGATAGTGGGAGGGGGAAGCAGGACTCAGGCTCTCTCAGTTAGTGGGAGGGGGAAGCAGGACTCACAGGCTCTCTCAGATAGTGGGAGGGGGAAGCAGGACTCAGGTTCTCTCAGATAGTGGGAGGGGGAAGCAGGACTCAGGCTCTCTCAGTTAGTGGGAGGGGGAAGCAGGACTCACGGGCTCTCTCAGTTAGTGGGAGGGGGAAGCAGGACTCACAGGCTCTCTCAGTTAGTGGGAGGGGGGAAGCAGGACTCAGGCTCTCTCAGTTAGTGGGAAGGGGGAAGCAGGACTCACAGGCTCTCTCAGTTAGTGGGAAGGGGGAAGCAGGACTCACAGGCTCTCTCAGTTAGTGGGAAGGGGGAAGCAGGACTCACAGGCTCTCAGTTAGTGGGAGGGGGGAAGCAGGACTCACAGGCTCTCTCAGATAGTGGGTGGGGGAAGCGGGACTCACAGGCTCTCTCAGTTAGTGGGAGGGGGAAGCAGGACTCACAGGCTCTCTCAGTTAGTGGGAGGGGGGAAGCAGGACTCAGGCTCTCTCAGTTAGTGGGAAGGGGGAAGCAGGACTCACAGGCTCTCTCAGTTAGTGGGAGGGGGGAAGCAGGACTCAGGCTCTCTCAGTTAGTGGGAAGGGGGAAGCAGGACTCACAGGCTCTCAGTTAGTGGGAGGGGGGAAGCAGGACTCACAGGCTCTCTCAGATAGTGGGTGGGGGAAGCGGGACTCACAGGCTCTCTCAGTTAGTGGGAGGGGGAAGCAGGACTCACAGGCTCTCTCAGTTAGTGGGAGGGGGAAGCAGGACTCACAGGCTTTCTCTATGAATGGGTTTGATTCAGATCAGCCTTTTATTTAACCCCTTAACACATAATGCCATACATATATACAGCATTATACACAAGTGCTTGTATGGAGAGGGCTGCTGCTCTGAGCCTACTCCATACATGATGGGTGGTGGCTGTATTATGCGATGATGCCGAAACCTGCCATTTAACCCCTCAGATGCTGCGATCGATAGTGATTGTGACATCTCTGAGGTTAGATAGAGGGAGGGGGCTCCCTCTGCCTTACATTCAGAGCCCCTGCAGTGACATAGCAGGGCTCCAATCAGTTACCACGAAAACCTTGGGCCTTCTGAAGGATCTTTCAGCTGTGATGGTTAACTTTGTTCACGAGACATAGCTTCACAGGCAGGCAATGAAATCCCATAGACCACAATAGTTTTCTGGGAGAAGCGATCAGAAGCTCGTATAGTATAGCCCCCTAAGGGGGCTAAAATTTTATTTAAAAAAAATAATAATAATAATACCAAAAACTCTAATCTCCTTTTCCCAATTTTACATATAAATATAAACAGGTATCGCCACATCCAAAAACATCTGAAGTATTAAAATATAAAAATATTTGTCCCCTGCGGTGAAAGCCATAACCAAACAAAACAACATGCAATTTGCCATTTTTTTTGTCACTTTGCCCCTATGAAAAACAGTGATCAAAGAGTCGTACAAACCCCAAAAATGGTGCCAATTAAAAACTATATTTGGACTGGAAGGAAGGAAATACTAAGGCTACTTTCACACCTGCGTTTAGGTGCGGATCCGTCTGGTATCTGCACAGACGGATCCGCAACTATAATGCAAACGCTTGTATCCGTTCAGAACGGATCCGTTTGCATTACTATGAACAAAAAATGCATGTTAATGCAAACGGATCCGTTTTCAATTGCACCATATTGTGTCAGTAAAAACGGATCCATCCCCATTGACTTACATTGTAAGGCAGGACGGATCCGTTTGGCTCAGTTTCGTCAGACGGACATCAAAACGCTGCAAGCAGAGCGGAATGGAGGCTGAATGGAGGCAAACTGATGCATCCTGAACGGATCCTTACCCATTCAGAATGCATTGGGGCTGAACTGATCCGTTTTGGGCCGCTTGTGAGAGCCTTGAAACGGTCAGGAAATGATGATGTAATGAAAATTTAGAGGTTTTTTTTTTCCAATACAAGACATGGTAAATTAAATGGTGCTGTTAATGGCCCCGCAAAAATAAGCCCTCGTGTGGCTACGCGAACAGAAGGTTAAAAAATGTATGACTCTTGGAATGTAAGGAGAAAAAAATAAAAATGGGCCCGGCCATTATCGTCCCCCCAGTCACCGAGCACCAGGGGTGCATGATCCCCTCTCAGCTCTGCCCCTTCTAGAACCGATGATGTCAGCGATCCTGAAATCAGTGACACAATCTCTGTACATACTGTATATGGCACACACAGACCAGCATATGCGAGGTTAACAGCACGAGGTGTTCTCAGTTATGGCGACGCTTTCGTGGAGGTTTCTCGCAGAAGCGTCGGCGTAATCCGACCGTTTAAGTCAAGCAGTCTGCCTCATTATGCAAATGCACATTGCTTGCTCAGCTGACAGATGCTGCAGAGAGCAGGGGACCGAAATCGGCAAACATTTACTCTACACCAGCCCAGGGGGGCACATACTTACCGAAAAAATAATCATTAAACCGGTGGTGTATAAGCTGCGGGGAGAAATCGTCAACCGCTCATGTGTCTCAACTCCCGATGGCGCCAATGTCAAGCTGGCAGGAAGCACGAGAGGCGGTGGAACGCGACAAGACAGCCGACAACCAGTTGTCAGAAAAACTAGGAAAGCTAGAAAATATGGCCGGAATTACTGCAGACATAACTGGGGAACGCCTCATTATATATATAGCCAGATTTGTCAATCGGAGGTTGGGAAAAGAAGGATGACCCCCAATATGGCGGACATTACAGAACCCACAATAGTCATGGCTTGTTCAGCTTTCCTAGGGTCCAGAATGACAGATCTTCTAAGGATGCATTCACACACGGCTGCAAAACGCTGGGGGCGATTTATCAAAACCGGTGCAAAAGAAAAGTGGTTTATGTCCACCAATCAGGGGGCGATGAAAGATGAAAGGAGGAATCTGATTGGGCAACTAGGTCAGTTCTACTTTACACCAGTTTGATAAAGGATCCCATTAGTGCGCCCCCCTGACACTATATTGCTAACTGACTGGCCATTCAGGACCCTGGGAAAGCCTGGTGATGGCCAGTCTTGCTGATGCTCCAGATCTCCGATGGGTTTTAAAGGGAAACTGTCACCGGGATTTTGTTTATAGAGCTGAGGACATGGATTGCGGACATGGACCGCGAGCACATCCGCAATACCCAGTCCCCATAGCTCTGTGTGCTTTTAATGTGTCAAAAAAACAATTTTATATATATGTAAATGAGGCAAGTAAGGAGCCCAAGGGGCGGTTACCAACATTTCTGGAGCCCAGCCACGCCCCACTGTGAAGGAGCCCAGCCACGCCCCGCTGTGACGGAGCCCAGCCACGCCCCGCTGTGACGGAGCCCAGCCACGCCCCGCTGTGACGGAGCCCAGCCACGCCCCGCTGTGACGGAGCCCAGCCACGCCCCGCTGTGACGGAGCCCAGCCACGCCCCGCTGTGAAGGAGCCCAGCCACGCCCCGCTGTGAAGGAGCCCAGCCACGCCCCGCTGTGAAGGAGCCCAGCCACGCCCCGCTGTGAAGGAGCCCAGCCACGCCCCGCTGTGACGGAGCCCAGCCACGCCCCGCTGTGAAGGAGCCCAGCCACGCCCCGCTGTGAAGGAGCCCAGCCACGCCCCACTGTGAAGGAGCCCAGCCACGCCCCGCTGTGACAGAGCCCAGCCACGCCCCGCTGTGAAGGAGCCCAGCCACGCCCCGCTGTGAAGGAGCCCAGCCACGCCCCGCTGTGAAGGAGCCCAGCCACGCCCCGCTGTGAAGGAGCCCAGCCACGCCCCGCTGTGAAGGAGCCCAGCCACGCCCCGCTGTGAAGGAGCCCAGCCACGCCCCACTGTGAAGGAGCCCAGCCACGCCCCACTGTGAAGGAGCCCAGCCACGCCCCGCTGTGAAGGAGCCCAGCCACGCCCCACTGTGAAGGAGCCCAGCCACGCCCCGCTGTGAAGGAGCCCAGCCACGCCCCGCTGTGAAGGAGCCCAGCCACGCCCCGCTGTGAAGGAGCCCAGCACCGCCCCTTCCGAATCTCCTCCTTGCTCCTGGACGTCACAAAGTCAGAGCGCCGTAATCTCGTGCATGCGCGAGTACGCCGCTTGTCAGTGCCGGCATAGTGTTCCTTCCCTGTGCTAGTGTCAGCCTCAGGGAGCGAACTGCGCATGCGCTCTAACTTTGTGACATCGGGGAGCAAGGAGGAGATTCGGAGGAAGAGGGGCGTGGCTGGGCTCCAGAAATGTTGGTAACAGCCCCCTTAGGAGCCTCATTTACATATATATAAAATCGTTTGTTTGTTTTTCACACAATAAAAGCTCTGAGCTATAGGGAATGGATATTGCGGAGTTGCTAGCGGCGATCTAGCAGCGCATGTCCGCAGCTCTATAGGCAAAATGAAGGTGACAGGTTCCGCAGTTCTGTCCCTATGACACCGGCTGACCTGTTACATGTGCGCTCGGCGGCTGAAGACGTCTGTGTTGGTCCCGTGTTCCTATGTGGATATGTGGAGAGAATCTCTAAATCGCACATCCTCATACCTATGCTTCTGATATACAACTGTTTTCAATTATCAGCATTTCTTATGATAAAACATGGCTATACAGCGATGCTATCAATCATTTGCTGTGCACTATAAAGAGGCATTCCTATGTGCCGGCATTGCTGAGAGAAATGAGGTTTTAATATATGCAAATTAGCCTCTAGGAGCAACGGGGGCGTTACCCTTACTCCTAGAGGCTCCGCTCTTTCAACTTTGATAGACAGGTCCAGGTGTGATCCCATTTTTACTGCCCGCTCCTGTCAATGACCGTGCAGAGAGAGCAGAGCCTCTAGGTGTAATGGTAACGCCCCCGTTGCTCCGAAAGGTTCATTTGCATATAATAAAACCTCCTTTTTCTTAGCAGTGCGGACACATATGAACACGGGACCAACACAGACGCCTTCAGCCGCCGAGCGCACCTGTAACAGGTCAGCCGGTGTCATAGGGACAGAACTGCTGACAGATGCCCTTAAAAGCTCCAGAATGGCACTTAGTTCAGTATCTTCTACCACATAAACAGGTAGATTCACCATTCAGTCTGATCCGTTGTCAGCACATCCCCCGCTGAGGTTGTCAGACGATTCTTCTGCGCTCCTGGAAGGTGATTGAGCCCAATGACAACTCCCAATATGGGACATAACTGGCAGAGTGACGACCAACATGGCTGCCATGCAGTTTTCTGAGCCTCCTGACTGACATGTTCCTTCATAATCAGGATGGAAAACCAATATGGCTGCCATCCCCGTTCTCACAGCCACCCAGCTTTCCTGGAGTCCTCCAAATCTCCCTACAGACTACCACATAACTAGGCAGTATGAAGGGCAACCAATATGGCGGCCGGTATGACTCCCACGGAGGCTACACAGCTACTGGGACAGTGTGGTGATCATCTGTAATAGCGACATACCATAGAGCGCAGACACCTCTCATCCCCTCAGTCACCTGTACGTGTACAGACAGCCGTCTATTACCTGCGCTACGGGAAACGTGACTTCACAACGCCCCCTGGCGGCTCCTCCGCATACTGCAGTCAGCGCTTCACCACTGAATGTGGGCGCCACTGTTACAGCGTGGAGGCGGGGCTCCGCAATTGAGGCGCAGGGGCTGCTGGGTAGTCAGGCCTGCGCGGGAATACCGGACCGCTGCTGTGCTGTGTCCTCAGAGATATGGGAGGCTTAGATACCCAGCAGCAGGAGGATAGGGTTAGATACACAGCAGCTCAGCAGACACACAGGGAAGGATTAGATACACAGGTCAGTAGCAGTATCACACAGGGTAGGATTAGATACCCAGCAGGAGGATAGGGTTAGATACAGCAGCTCAGCAGACACACAGAATAGGATTAGATACACAGGTCAGTAGCAGTATCACACAGGATAGGCTTAGATACAGCGGCTCAGTATCACACAGGATAGGCTTAGATACAGCGGCTCAGTATCACACAGGATAGGCTTAGATACAGCGGCTCAGCAGCACAGTATCACACAGGATAGGCTTAGATACAGCAGCACAGTATCACACAGGATAGGCTTAGATACAGCAGCTCAGCAGCACAGTATCACACAGGATAGGCTTAGATACAGCGGCTCAGCAGCACAGTATCACACAGGATAGGCTTAGATACAGCGGCTCAGTCTCCTTGTATATAATGGGCCGTTCTCTTCCTCCAGGACACGCTCCCCTGTCGTATACAGCACCGGACCGCGCTCTGCGGCGTCTTCAGTCACATCTGTTGTATCGGACGAGGTCGCACAGGTGAGTAATAAAGACGCTTAACCCTTTATCTGTCTGACCGCAGAGCTTATAGACGGCCCCTGTAAATGGAGTCTGTCAGCAGGTTTGACCATACTGAACTGCTGACATCCTTAGGCCTCTTGCACACGACCATATGGCTTTTTCAGTGTTTTGCAGTCCGCAAAAAACGGATGTGCAAAAAATACGGATGACGTCTGTGTGCATTCCGTTTTTTGTGGAATGGAACATCTGGCCCCTGATAGAACAGTACTATCCTTGTCCGTTATGCAGACAATAATAGAACATGTTTTATCTTTGAAAGGAACAGAAAAACGGAAATACGGATTGCATACGGAGTACCTTCCGTTTTTTTGTGGACCCATTTAAATGAATGGTTCCGTATATGGAATGCAAAAAACGGAACGTAAAAAAAAAAAAAAAAACTTTGTGTGCAGGAGGCCTTAGGCAGGGAGAGCAGGACACATCTACTTTATGTAAGGATTTTCTCATCAGGGGTAGTGTGAATATGAAGATTTATGCCTCATTCACACGTCAGTGTTCAGTCAGTGATTTCCATCAGTGATTTTGAGCCCAAACCAGGTGCGGCTCTAAACACAGAACTGGAGCAGATCTTTCCCTTCTACCTTATGTCTATGGAGGCTCCAATCACTGATCGAACACTGACGTGTGAATCAGGCTTTATCCTGTTAGGTTCTGCTACTCAGGTTCCCAGGAGTTAGAATCTGGCAGAATAAAACTTCATATTCACACAAATTCTGATAATAAAAGACCTTACAGGGAGATTTCCCGGTGGGCCGATGCTCAGGGGGCCGCCTGAGCCCTCCTCACGACCGGCCAGTGGAAGTTTTTGGGGACGTATTTTCTTTCTGCTGGCAGTATTTTGTGCTGCACTGTGGTTTCTGGTTTCTGGCGATATAATGTGCCACAATATACACTGCTCAAAAAAATAAAGGGAACACTTAGGCTGGGTTCACACTTGAGCGTTTTACAGCGCGTTCAAACGCGCTGTAAAACGCTCAACACATGAAAACCAATGCTTCCCTATGGCCCTGGTTCTCACTTGAGCGTTTTACAGCGCGTTTGAACGCGCTGAAAAACGCCCTACGCTCAAACAAGTTCTTGAGCTTCTTTGGGGCGTTTTGACGTGCGTTTGTGGCCATAGGACACTGCAGTCAATCACACAAACGCGCGTTTACTATTGCAAAAAGCGCGCATAAAAACGCGCGTTAAACGCGCATATCAAATACGCTCAGGTCTGAACCCAGCCTTAAACAACACAATGTAACTCCAAGTCAATCACACTTCTGTGAAATCAAACTGTCCACTTAGGAAGCAACACTGAGTGACAATCAATTTCACATGCTGTTGTGCAAATGGCATAGACAACAGGTGGAAATTATAGGCAATTAGCAAGACACCCCCAATAAAGGAGTGGTTCTACAGGTGGTGACCACAGACCACTTCTCAGTTCCTATGCTTCCTGGCTGATGTTTTGGTCACTTTTGAATGCTGGCGGTGCTTTCACTCTAATGGTAGCATGAGACAGAGTCTACAACCCACACAAGTGGCTCAGGTAGTGCAGCTTATCCAGGATGGCACATCAATGCGAGCTGTGGCAAGAAGGTTTGCTGTGTCTGTCAGCGTAGTGTCCAGAGCATGGAGGCGCTACCAGGAGACAGGCCAGTACATCAGGAGACGTGGAGGAGGCCGTAGGAGGGCAACAACCCAGCAGCAGGACCGCTACCTCCGCCTTTGTGCAAGGAGGAACAGGAGGAGCACTGCCAGAGCCCTGCAAAATGACCTCCAGCAGGCCACAAATGTGCATGTGTCTGCTCAAACGGTCAGAAACAGACTCCATGAGGGTGATATGAGGGCCCGACGTCCACAGGTGGGGGTTGTGCTTACAGCCCAACACCGTGCAGGACGTTTGGCATTTGCCAGAGAACACCAAGATTGGCAAATTCGCCACTGGCGCCCTGTGCTCTTCACAGATGAAAGCAGGTTCACACTGAGCACATGTAACAGACGTGAGTCTGGAGACGCCGTGGAGAACGTTCTGCTGCCTGCAACATCCTCCAGCATGACCGGTTTGGCATTGGGTCAGTAATGGTGTGGGGTGGCATTTCTTTGGAGGGCCGCACAGCCCTCCATGTGCTCGCCAGAGGTAGCCTGACTGCCATTAGGTACCATGATGAGATCCTCAGACCCCTTGTGAGACCATATGCTGGTGCGGTTGGCCCTGGGTTCCTCCTAATGCAAGACAATGCTAGACCTCATGTGGCTGGAGTGTGTCAGCAGTTCCTGCAAGACGAAGGCATTGATGCTATGGACTGGCCCGCCCGTTCCCCAGACCTGAATCCAATTGAGCACATCTGGGACATCATGTCTCGCTCTATCCACCAACGTCACGTTGCACCACAGACTGTCCAGGAGTTGGCAGATGCTTTAGTCCAGGTCTGGGAGGACATCCCTCAGGAGACCGTCCGCCACCTCATCAGGAGCATGCACAGGCGTTGTAGGGAGGTCATACAGGCACGTGGAGGCCACACACTACTGAGCCTCATCTTGACTTGTTTTAAGGACATTACATCAAAGTTGGATCAGCCTGTAGTGTGTTTTTCCACTTTAATTTTAAGTGGGACTCCAAATCCAGACCTCCATGGGCTGAAAAATTTGATTTCCATTTTTTTATTTTTGTGTGATTTTGTTGTCAGTACATTCAACTATGTAAAGAACAAAGTATTTCAGAAGAATATTTAATTAACTCAGATCTAGGATGTGTTATTTTTGTGTTTCCTTTATTTTTTTGAGCAGTGTAGTATTGCTGGCTCTGCCTTCTATCAATTTGTATTTTTCTGGGGCCACTTAAGGTTCCCAGTCCGCCCCTGGATGGCCCTGTGAAGACTAGCTTACGGCTTGTTCAGTCCGCACAGAACGCGCCCCACCATCTTGCTGGAGTAAGAAGTTGAGGAGCACCGCATGGGATGCTACACTAAATTTAGCATATGTACGAGGGATGGGAAACAATGGGATGACTGGACGGAGGGCTGACAACTCAGAGCGCTGCCAGAGTACCCCGGAGATAGCGGACAGGTAAACACTCGGCCGACAGCTATCTCTCCCAACCTCCACCCCCAGTGACCAAGTGTGTATGTGTTCAGTGGTGAGCGGGGAATAAGCCAGACCCCTCTGTTCCCCCCCCCCCCCCACACACCCTCTGCCCCCCCCCACACACACCCTCTGCCTCCCCCCCCCACACACCCTCTGCCTCCCCCCACACACACCCTCTGTCTCCCCGCCCCCCCAGACACCCTCTGTCTCTCCGCCCCCCCAGACACCCTCTGTCTCTCCGCCCCCCCAGACACCCTCTGTCTCTCCGCCCCCCCAGACACCCTCTGTCTCCCCGCCCCCCCAGACACCCTCTGTCTCCCCGCCCCCCCAGACACCCTCTGTCTCCCCCCCCCCCCCCAGACACCCTCTGTCTCCCCCCCCCCAGACACCCTCTGCCTCCCCCCCCCCCAGACACCCTCTGTCTCCCCCCCCCCAGACACCCTCTGTCTCCCCCCCCAGACACCCTCTGTCTCCCCCCCCCAGACACCCTCTGTCTCCCCCCCCCCCCCCCCCAGACACCCTCTGTCTCCCCCCCCAGACACCCTCTGTCTCCCCGCCCCCCCCAGACACCCTCTGTCTCCCCGCCCCCCCCAGACACCCTCTGTCTCCCCGCCCCCCCCAGACACCCTCTGTCTCCCCGCCCCCCCAGACACCCTCTGTCTCCCCGCCCCCCCAGACACCCTCTGTCTCTCCGCCCCCCCCAGACACCCTCTGTCTCTCCGCCCCCCCAGACACCCTCTGTCTCTCCGCCCCCCCAGACACCCTCTGTCTCCCCGCCCCCCCAGACACCCTCTGTCTCCCCGCCCCCCCAGACACCCTCTGTCTCCCCGCCCCCCCAGACACCCTCTCCCTCCCCGCCCCCCCCCCGACACCCTCTGTCTCCCCGCGCCCCCCAGACACCCTCTGTCTCCCCGCGCCCCCAGACACCCTCTGTCTCCCCGCGCCCCCCAGACACCCTCTGTCTCCCCGCGCCCCCCAGACACCCTCTGTCTCCCCGCGCCCCCCAGACACCCTCTGGCTCCCCGCGCCCCCCAGACACCCTCTGTCTCCCCGCGCCCCCCAGACACCCTCTGTCTCCCCGCGCCCCCCAGACACCCTCTGTCTCCCCGCGCCCCCCCAGACACCCTCTGTCTCCCCGCGCCCCCCAGACACCCTCTGTCTCCCCGCGCCCCCCAGACACCCTCTGTCTCCCCGCGCCCCCCAGACACCCTCTGTCTCCCCGCGCCCCCCAGACACCCTCTGTCTCCCCGCGCCCCCCAGACACCCTCTGTCTCCCCGCGCCCCCCAGACACCCTCTGTCTCCCCGCGCCCCCCAGACACCCTCTGTCTCCCCGCGCCCCCCAGACACCCTCTGTCTCCCCGCGCCCCCCAGACACCCTCTGTCTCCCCGCGCCCCCCAGACACCCTCTGTCTCCCCGCGCCCCCCAGACACCCTCTGTCTCCCCGCGCCCCCCAGACACCCTCTGTCTCCCCGCGCCCCCCAGACACCCTCTGTCTCCCCGCGCCCCCCAGACACCCTCTGTCTCCCCGCGCCCCCCAGACACCCTCTGTCTCCCCGCGCCCCCCAGACACCCTCTGTCTCCCCGCGCCCCCCAGACACCCTCTGTCTCCCCGCGCCCCCCAGACACCCTCTGTCTCCCCGCGCCCCCCAGACACCCTCTGTCTCCCCGCGCCCCCCAGACACCCTCTGTCTCCCCGCGCCCCCCAGACACCCTCTGTCTCCCCGCGCCCCCCAGACACCCTCTGTCTCCCCGCGCCCCCCAGACACCCTCTGTCTCCCCGCGCCCCCCAGACACCCTCTGTCTCCCCGCGCCCCCCAGACACCCTCTGTCTCCCCGCGCCCCCCAGACACCCTCTGTCTCCCCGCGCCCCCCAGACACCCTCTGTCTCCCCGCGCCCCCCAGACACCCTCTGTCTCCCCGCGCCCCCCAGACACCCTCTGTCTCCCCGCGCCCCCCAGACACCCTCTGTCTCCCCGCGCCCCCCAGACACCCTCTGTCTCCCCGCGCCCCCCAGACACCCTCTGTCTCCCCGCGCCCCCCAGACACCCTCTGTCTCCCCGCGCCCCCCAGACACCCTCTGTCTCCCCGCGCCCCCCAGACACCCTCTGTCTCCCCGCGCCCCCCAGACACCCTCTGTCTCCCCGCGCCCCCCAGACACCCTCTGTCTCCCCGCGCCCCCCAGACACCCTCTGTCTCCCCGCGCCCCCCAGACACCCTCTGTCTCCCCGCGCCCCCCAGACACCCTCTGTCTCCCCGCGCCCCCCAGACACCCTCTGTCTCCCCGCGCCCCCCAGACACCCTCTGTCTCCCCGCGCCCCCCAGACACCCTCTGTCTCCCCGCGCCCCCCAGACACCCTCTGTCTCCCCGCGCCCCCCAGACACCCTCTGTCTCCCCGCGCCCCCCAGACACCCTCTGTCTCCCCGCGCCCCCCAGACACCCTCTGTCTCCCCGCGCCCCCCAGACACCCTCTGTCTCCCCGCGCCCCCCAGACACCCTCTGTCTCCCCGCGCCCCCCAGACACCCTCTGTCTCCCCGCGCCCCCCAGACACCCTCTGTCTCCCCGCGCCCCCCAGACACCCTCTGTCTCCCCGCGCCCCCCAGACACCCTCTGTCTCCCCGCGCCCCCCAGACACCCTCTGTCTCCCCGCGCCCCCCAGACACCCTCTGTCTCCCCGCGCCCCCCAGCCGCCCTCTGTCTCCCCGCGCCCCCCAGACACCCTCTGTCTCCCCGCGCCCCCCAGACACCCTCTGTCTCCCCGCGCCCCCCCAGACACCCTCTGTCTCCCCGCGCCCCCCAGACACCCTCTGTCTCCCCGCGCCCCCCAGACACCCTCTGTCTCCCCGCGCCCCCCAGACACCCTCTGTCTCCCCGCGCCCCCCAGACACCCTCTGTCTCCCCGCGCCCCCCAGACACCCTCTGTCTCCCCGCGCCCCCCAGACACCCTCTGTCTCCCCGCGCCCCCCAGACACCCTCTGTCTCCCCGCGCCCCCCAGACACCCTCTGTCTCCCCGCGCCCCCCAGACACCCTCTGTCTCCCCGCGCCCCCCAGACACCCTCTGTCTCCCCGCGCCCCCCAGACACCCTCTGTCTCCCCGCGCCCCCCAGACACCCTCTGTCTCCCCGCGCCCCCCAGACACCCTCTGTCTCCCCGCGCCCCCCAGACACCCTCTGTCTCCCCGCGCCCCCCAGACACCCTCTGTCTCCCCGCGCCCCCCAGACACCCTCTGTCTCCCCGCGCCCCCCAGACACCCTCTGTCTCCCCGCGCCCCCCAGACACCCTCTGTCTCCCCGCGCCCCCCAGACACCCTCTGTCTCCCCGCGCCCCCCAGACACCCTCTGTCTCCCCGCGCCCCCCAGACACCCTCTGTCTCCCCGCGCCCCCCAGACACCCTCTGTCTCCCCGCGCCCCCCAGACACCCTCTGTCTCCCCGCGCCCCCCAGACACCCTCTGTCTCCCCGCGCCCCCCAGACACCCTCTGTCTCCCCGCGCCCCCCAGACACCCTCTGTCTCCCCGCGCCCCCCAGACACCCTCTGTCTCCCCGCGCCCCCCAGACACCCTCTGTCTCCCCGCGCCCCCCAGACACCCTCTGTCTCCCCGCGCCCCCCAGACACCCTCTGTCTCCCCGCGCCCCCCAGACACCCTCTGTCTCCCCGCGCCCCCCAGACACCCTCTGTCTCCCCGCGCCCCCCAGACACCCTCTCTCTCCCCGCGCCCCCCAGACACCCTCTGTCTCCCCGCGCCCCCCAGACACCCTCTGTCTCCCCGCGCCCCCCCAGACACCCTCTGTCTCCCCGCGCCCCCCAGACACCCTCTGTCTCCCCGCGCCCCCCAGACACCCTCTGTCTCCCCGCGCCCCCCAGACACCCTCTGTCTCCCCGCGCCCCCCAGACACCCTCTGTCTCCCCGCGCCCCCCAGACACCCTCTGTCTCCCCGCGCCCCCCAGACACCCTCTGTCTCCCCGCGCCCCCCAGACACCCTCTGTCTCCCCGCGCCCCCCAGACACCCTCTGTCTCCCCGCGCCCCCCAGACACCCTCTGTCTCCCCGCGCCCCCCAGACACCCTCTGTCTCCCCGCGCCCCCCAGACACCCTCTGTCTCCCCGCGCCCCCCAGACACCCTCTGTCTCCCCGCGCCCCCCAGACACCCTCTGTCTCCCCGCGCCCCCCAGACACCCTCTGTCTCCCCGCGCCCCCCAGACACCCTCTGTCTCCCCGCGCCCCCCAGACACCCTCTGTCTCCCCGCGCCCCCCAGACACCCTCTGTCTCCCCGCGCCCCCCAGACACCCTCTGTCTCCCCGCGCCCCCCAGACACCCTCTGTCTCCCCGCGCCCCCAGACACCCTCTGTCTCCCCGCGCCCCCCAGACACCCTCTGTCTCCCCGCGCCCCCCAGACACCCTCTGTCTCCCCGCGCCCCCCAGACACCCTCTGTCTCCCCGCGCCCCCCAGACACCCTCTGTCTCCCCGCGCCCCCCAGACACCCTCTGTCTCCCCGCGCCCCCCAGACACCCTCTGTCTCCCCGCGCCCCCCAGACACCCTCTGTCTCCCCGCGCCCCCCAGACACCCTCTGTCTCCCCGCGCCCCCCAGACACCCTCTCCCTTCAGATGGCTCTGTCCCCCTAAGACTCATGTGGTTATCTCCCCTGAGAATGAAGGACTGGGCATCATCCTGAAACCCGACTGCTCTATCCTCATCTCCCCTAATGGTGGGAAGTCCCCATTCACATGAGGCTACTTTCACACTCCCGTTTGGTGCGGATCCATCATGGACGGACCCGTTCAGATAATACAACCGCCTGCATCCGTTCAGAACGTTTGTATTATCTGTAACATAGCCAGGACGGAGCCGTCATGAGCACCATTAAAAGTCAATGGGGGACAGATCCGTTTTCCATTGTGCCAGTTTGGCTCAGTTTCGTCAGACGGACACCAGAACGCTGCAGGCGGCCCCCAGAGCGGAACGGACAGGTCATCTGACTAAGGAGAGGAACTGACGCGTTCTGAGCGGATCTTTTTCCATTCAGAATGCATTAGGGCAAAACTGATCCGTTTTGGACCGTGTGTGAGAGGAGCCCTGAACGGATCTCACAAACGGAAAGCCAGAACGCCAGTGTGACAGTAGTCTTAGGCGTTTGTCCAGTTCCACTGAAATTGACAGGTCAGCCGACGTGGATCTGATGTGGATGGCCGGCGTAGTCCCCGGTTTGGACTCTGGCCGGATCAGGACTTCCCGGTGCTGTAAATATCTGGTTTTTGGGGATCCCTGTGTTAGATGAACAGCTCCTGCGCCTGGTGCCTCAGTTATCCTCCGACCTGCACGACATGCCTCGGTCATGTCATCTTCATCCAGCACCTCATGCCTCATTCATTCATCTGTCTCCTGTCTCCCAGCACCTCATGCCTCATTCATTCATCTGTCTCCCAGCACCTCATACCTCATTGATTGCTCTTTTTATTCTAGTTCAGCATTTCATGCCTCATTTACTCATTTCTCTCCTGTCTTCCAGTACCTCATACCTCATTCATTTGTCCCCCAGTACCTCATGCCTCATTCATTTGTCCCCCAGTACCTCATGCCTCATTCATTTGTCCCCCAGTACCTCATGCCTCATTCATTTATTTCTCTTGTGCCTTCTAGTACCTCAAACCTCATTGATTGCTCTTTTTATTCTGGTTCAGCACTTCATGCCTCATTCATGCATTTCTCTCTTCTCTTCCAGAACTTCGTGCCTCATTCATTCTTTTCTTTTATCCCTTGTAATGCCTCACACCTCATTCGTTTATCTTTCTCCTGTCCGCCAGCAAGTCATGCCTCGTCCACCTTTCTCTCTCATCTTATGCAGCACCTCATTCATACCCTCTCCTTTTGTCGCGTGCCTCACACCTCTCCTTTTGTCCCGCGCCTCACACCTCTTCTTCCTCGCGCCGCGATCATCCATCCATCCATCCATCATATCACGGTGAACCCTAATTGTTAATTTCTCCTTTCATTTCTTCTCTTTAACCCTCTCTTTACCAGCTCCACCAGACCCTGTGCATGTGACGGAGGCGTCGTCTGGATGAGGCATCAGCAGCGGTGGCTCCACCTCATCTTCTCCCCCCCCCACCCCTATCTCTGGTGGGCTGCACAGACCTGTCTCCTGTCACCCCCCACCCTTCTCTCCATAACACAGGAGCCTGCAGCCTGTGATGCTTCCCAGCTGGGAATCCCTTCTGTCTGACAGCGGAGGGGGGAGGAAGGGCGAGGAGGAGGAGGAGGAGCAGCGGCATCAACAAGCAATAACAGGCACAACACCATCCGTCTCCCCGAGCATCCCCTGCTGCCTTCTCTCCTAATAAGGGGATGCCTTCTGGAGGAGACGGCCCAGGCTGCCTGCCAGCCAGCAGCTAGAGCACGCGTCCTGCACCCTGCCAGACAAAGGGGACCTAGTCACCGACAAGGGGGCGCCTGAGCAGGTGACGAGCAACACCCCGGATAGACCCGTCACCCGGATCTCTGACCTCCCTCCTGTGCACGCTCCCCACCGATTCCCGCCTTCCTCAACAAAGGATCATGGGATAATAGCGCCACCAGCACCCAAGGCCACTGGGATATCTTCATCAGCGCCGCTATTGGGATTGCGCGCTGGAACGTTCAGGCTTTTCCTACATGCCCTCCCGGATTATTCTTCAGGACGTAACAAGTGTGCCAGTCTTAGGTCGGGTACCACAGACCTCTCCTTAGTCAGATGACTTATCCTTGAGGAGCGGGGTGCACTGTGGAAGTTTTCTGGGGGGGGGGGGGGTCCAGCGCCCCTTGCCTTGTGGTCAGTGATAGCGAACCTTCAGGGTGGGCACCTGGCATTGGGGGGTAGTACAGGTTGCAGATACAAGTTCCCTGCATAGTGGTCTCCTTTGATTTTATGGGGTATTGCAGGCCGGCCCGTGCATTGTGCCCAGGGACCCTCATAGCCTCTAACATTAGGTAATAGGGTGGGCACCTGGCATCGCAGGCCTGTGTATACATTGTGGAAGTTCTTTGCTTGAACCTATACCCCCAGCCTGGTATCCTAGACACATATACATGTACCCTCTGCCCTGTGACGCTGCATATAATACACTGAATGCACGGAGGGTGAGGGTCTTACAGATATCAGCTTATTATGGGCTGCTCTGGATGAGATAATCACATATTCACCTCCAGCCTCTGTGCCTGATGCCCGTTCTGACTTCTGCTGTCTAAGCATACTTCTGCTTGAGGCTAGAAAGGGTTAATAGAGCCCCTGCCGCACGTGTAGGTGAGCCCCAGTGATTGGCATTGAGAGTCAGCGGCTGATTTGAATACAGGTGCTGTCAGTGCAGCAGGTGGATGGGCACAGCCTGGCATTATAGGACTTCTTCATAAACATTCCCCGACCCCAGGTAAGAGATTATCAGCTACCAATGAGCCGCAAGAAGACCACCGGCATCGGGTAGCTGTATGGGCCGAGGTTACCAGTCCTCCAGTTCCCGGAAGTTGGAACCCTTGGATCTGGCGGCTCCGGCCCGTGGACCTCGCTGGCTCTCTATGTCCGCTTTTTTGGATCAATTTTGCTTGGATCAGACTAGGACATTGCACGTGCTGCTTGTTGTGTGGTAGGGGTGGTACGTACCACCACCCTTCATGTGATCTGTGCGGAGCAGGATAGACGGCAGGAGATACCCATGGGATAAGGATGCCTGTCCGAAGAGGTCACGTCGCCCCTCAGAACACCTTCCTGGACACCATTATAAGGAAATTCGAAGGACAAAGTAAGAAATGGTTTCTTGTGGTTGTTACTGTCTCCCCCTGGGATACTCATGGGCACAGGGGTCCATACATGGGGTATACCAGTAGCTAGCAGTGGATACAGCATCCTGACAATTGACATACAGATGTAGCAGGGGGAACACACACACTCTTAACTCAAATGTCTTAACTCATCGCGTTAAGTCTTATCTTGAAACAAAAGCAATTGCTTGACGCATTTAGTTTAGATAACATGTCTCATAAAGCATGTGTGTTAACCCTGCTACATCCGTATCAATAACCAGCAGCGGGCACAGGGCTCCGGAGATGTGACATAGCAATAACCAGCAGCAGGCACATGGGTGCTGACATGGTACATCAATAACCAGCAGCGGGCACATGGGTGCTGACATGGTACATCAATAACCAGCAGCGGGCACATGGGTGCTGACATGGTACATCAATAACCAGCAGCGGGCACATGGGTGCTGACATGTAACTTATCAATAACGAGCAGCGGGTACAGGGCCCCTTAGATGTGACATGTCAATAACCAGCAGCGGGCACATGGGTACTAACATGTAAGATTAATAACCATCAGCTGGCACATGGGTCTTGTCATGAAATATCAATAACTAACAGCAGGCACATGGGTGCTGACATGTAACTTATGAATAACCAGCAGTGGGCACAGGGCTCCTTAGATGTGACATGTCAATAACCAGCAGCGGGCACAAGGGTCTTGTCGTGAAATATCAATAACCAGCAGCGGGCACTGGAGTCCTGTCATGACATATCAGTAGCCAGCAGCTGGCACAAGAGTCCTGTTGTGACATATCAGTAGCCAGCAGTGGGCATAGGGGTCCTGACATGTTAATATTAGGACAAGGCACGGGGGTCCTGACGTGCTACATTTCAATAGTCAGCATATCAACAACTAAAAGTGGGCAAAGAGAATTGCACATGAACATACAAATAACCAGCAGCGGGCACATGGGTCCGGACATGTGACGTGTAGTTATCAGTGGGCTCACGTGCACTGACATGGAGAGTAACAGTAGCAGTGGGCATGGGTTCCTGATATGGGGAATGCCAATAATCAGCATCTGGCACATGGGTCCTAACATACATGTGACACATCATAAGTGGGCACATGGGTCCTAACATATGAGTAATGACCACAGGGGTCTTAACATGTGACACATCAAAAGTGGGCACTTGGGTCATGACATATAAGTAGTGGACATGGGTTCTAACGTGACACCTCAGTAGTGGGTGCATAGCTTCTAACATGCGACATAGCGGAGATCAGCCATTAGCAGACGCCTAATATGTGACATATCTGTAGCGAGTGCAGGGGTCTTTACATGTGACACATCAGTAGTGGGCGCAGCGGTCTTAACATGTGATATATCAGTGGTGGACACAGGGGTCCTAACGTGACACATCAGTTATGTTCACAAGGGTCCCAACATGTCACAAATCAGTAGTGAACACAGAGGACCTAACATGTGACACCTCGGTAGTACACACAGGGGCCCTAACATGTGACATATCAGTAGTGTGCACAGGGGCCCTAACATGTGACATATCAGTGGTCGGCACATAGGTCCTAATGTGAAATATTAGTTGTGCGCACAGGGGTTCCTTATTTGTAACATCAGTAGTGGACACGGGTCCTAAGGTAACACCTCAGTAGTAGACACAGGGGGGTCTTAACAAGTGACACCTCAGCAGTGGGTGCAGGGATCCTAACGTGGCACTTCAGTAGTGGGCACATGGGTCCTAAGGTGACATATCAGTAGTGGACACGGGTCCTAATATGTGAATTGAAAAAAGGGGTCGTAAATTGCCATCAGTAGTGAACACAGAGGTCCTAACGTGGCACCTCAGTAGTGAACACAGTGGTCCTAACGTGGCACATCACTAGTGGACACAGGGGTCCTGACTTTATCAGCCTGACTTGAGACCTCTTGTGCCAGCTGCCATCCATGTGGCACCCAGTGCCTTTGGCTGCTGTTGGCACTTCACCCCATTTACCCCTCTGTGCCCCGTCACCCTCTGTCGCTCTGCTCCGCAGAGCGTTCATCTCCCCGTTACCGACCCCTCCCCAGTGTAAATTACTCTTTTACCAAGCTGGGTGACAACCAGTATGTCCTCTGTCACAGCTCCCGCTAAGGTTGTCACCCAGCTTTCCCGAGTGCCTGAAAAACAAATCTTCCTCCAACAGCAGTGGTAGGATGGGGGTGGTTGTAGTAATGAAGCATAATGGGTATTGTACTGTATGACTAGAGGACGACTCAAGGACATATTTTACTAGGGACTTTTTAGGGTCACTGACTGCAGGTGGAGGCGTCCGGTGACCACATGTGGCAGAGCGTGGCGCCCTCTGTGGTCGGGAAGTTACTTTCATAAAGAAGAAATGTTTATGTACAATATATGCAAGATGGGAGGATATACAGTGGCGGAAATAATTATTTGACCCCTCACTGATTTTGTAAGTTTGTCCAATGACAAAGAAATGAAAAGTCTCAGAACAGTATCATTTCAATGGTAGGTTTATTGTAACAGTGGCAGATAGCACATCAAAAGGAAAATCGAAAAAATAACTTTAAATAAAAGATAGCAACTGATTTGCATTTCATTGAGTGAAATAAGTATTTGAACCCCTACCAACCATTAAGAGTTCTGGCTCCCACAGAGTGGTTAGACACTTCTACTCAATTAGTCACCCTCATTAAGGACACCTGTCTTAACTAGTCACCTGTATAAAAGACACCTGTCCACAGAATCAATCAATCAAGCAGACTCCAAACTCTCCAACATGGGAAAGACCAAAGAGCTGTCCAAGGATGTCAGAGACAAAATTGTAGACCTGCACAAGGCTGGAATGGGCTACAAAACCATTAGCAAGAAGCTGGGAGAGAAGGTGACAACTGTTGGTGCGATTGTTCGAAAATGGAAGGAGCACAAAATGACCATCAATCGACCTCGCTCTGGGGCTCCACGCAAGATCTCACCTCGTGGGGTGTCAATGGTTCTGAGAAAGGTGAAAAAGCATCCTAGAACTACACGGGAGGAGTTAGTTAATGACCTCAAATTAGCAGGGACCACAGTCACCAAGAAAACCATTGGAAACACATTACACCGCAATGGATTAAAATCCTGCAGGGCTCGCAAGGTCCCCCTGCTCAGGAAGGCACATGTGCAGGCCCGTCTGAAGTTTGCCAATGAACACCTGAATGATTCAGAGAGTGACTGGGAGAAGGTGCTGTGGTCTGATGAGACCAAAATAGAGCTCTTTGGCATTAACTCAACTCGCTGTGTTTGGAGGAAGAAAAATGCTGCCTATGACCCCGAAAACACCGTCCCCACCGTCAAGCATGGGGGTGGAAACATTTTGCTTTGGGGGTGTTTTTCTGCTAAGGGCACAGGACAACTTATTCACATAAACGGGAAAATGGACGGAGCCATGTATCGTGAAATCCTGAGCGACAACCTCCTTCCCTCTGCCAGGAAACTGAAAATGGGTCGTGGATGGGTGTTCCAGCACGACAATGACCCAAAACATACAGCAAAGGCAACAAAGGAGTGGCTCAAGAAGAAGCACATTAAGGTCATGGAGTGGCCTAGTCAGTCTCCGGACCTTAATCCAATCGAAAACCTATGGAGGGAGCTCAAGCTCAGAGTTGCACAGAGACAGCCTCGAAACCTTAGGGATTTAGAGATGATCTGCAAAGAGGAGTGGACCAACATTCCTCCTAAAATGTGCGCAAACTTGGTCATCAATTACAAGAAACGTTTGACCTCTGTGCTTGCAAACAAGGGTTTTTCCACCAAGTATTAAGTCTTTTTTTGTTAGAGGGTTCAAATACTTATTTCACTCAATGAAATGCAAATCAGTTGCTATCTTTTATTTAAAGTTATTTTTTCGATTTTCCTTTTGATGTGCTATCTGCCACTGTTACAATAAACCTACCATTGAAATGATACTGTTCTGAGACTTTTCATTTCTTTGTCATTGGACAAACTTACAAAATCAGTGAGGGGTCAAATAATTATTTCCGCCACTGTAGATGTAGCAGAGCCGGGGTTGTCATTTGGCTATAACCAGTCATATCACCCTGTGTTATCTGTGGTGTTACATAGGACTGCAGGTGACATCTACTACATTATCTGTACTCAGAGAATTATCACTGTGTTATCTGTGGTGTTACATAGGACTGCAGATGACATCTACTACATTATCTGTACTCGGAGGGTTATCACTGTTATCTGTGGTGTTACATAGGACTGCAGGAGACATCTACTACATTATCTGTACTCAGAGAATTATCACTGTGTTATCTGTGGTGTTACATAGGACTGCAGGAGACATCTACTACATTATCTGTACTCAGAGAATTATCACTATGTTATCTGTGGTGTTACATAGGACTGCAGGTGACATCTACTACATTATCTGTACTCGGAGGGTTATCACTGTTATCTGTGGTGTTACATAGGACTGCAGGTGACATCTACTACATTATCTGTACTCAGAGAGTTATCACTGTGTTATCTGTGGTGTTACATAGGACTGCAGGAGACATCTACTACATTATCTGTACTCAGAGAATTATCACTATGTTATCTGTGGTGTTACATAGGACTGCAGGTGACCTCTACTACATTTATCTATACTCGGAGGGTTATCACTGTGTTATCTGTGGTGTTACATAGGACTGCAGGTGACCTCTGCTACATTCTCTGTACTCGGAGCGTTATCACTGGGTTATCTGTGGTGTTACATAGGACTGCAGGTGACATCTACTACATTATCCCTTGTAGCGGGGTCTTCGTCCTGACGCTGTGTGCACAGGGTTGTATTTCGTGCTCTGGCTTTTCTCAGTAAGGTCTCTATTTGTAAAGAGAAAACATTGGTTGCCGCAGTGACCACCAATCAGACGGCTCCTTTCACTTTCTGTCCGGACTTAGACGCCTGGCACCTGCTGTGCTGCTTGTCTTCTTTGCAGACAGTTTTGTTATAGTCATAGACAATGGGGGCATATCGCTAGGATATGCCCCCATTGTCTGATAGGTGCGGGTCCCACCTCTAGGACCTGCACCTATACGGAGAACTTAGTGGGGAAAGTAGTGGAGGGCACATTGCGCATGCGCAGCCGCCCTCCATTCATTTCTATGGGGCCGCCGAAAATAGCCGCGCACTGCCCCCATAGAAATGAATGGGAGCAGGGGCCGCGCATGCCTGGACCGCTTCCATTCACTTCTATGGGAGCAACGGGGAGTAGCGATTGGTGGTGGCCAGACCCTGGGAAATCCGGGGTCCTCTAGCCACAGCTCTACCCGCTCCGCTCTCGTTGTAGGTGTGGGTCCCAGAGGTAGGACCCGCACCTATCAGACAATGGGAGAATATCCTAGCGATATGCCCCCATTATCTGTGATGGGAATACCGTTTTAAGGACCAGGCCAAATGTTGCAAATCTGACGTGTCCCTTTATGTGGTAATTTAGAAGCTAATTTTAAAATTTTTCCGAAAATTTCCAAAACCCATTTTTTAAAGGACGAATTCTGTTTTGAAGTCACTTTTTGGGGACTACATAATAGAACCACCCAAATAGCCCCATTTTAGAAACGACATCCCTCAAAACTGATTTTAGAAACTGTGTTAACTCTTCAGGTGTCCCACATGAATTTAAGGAAAATAGATGAGACATTTTAAAATGTCACTTTCTTTTTTCACCAATTTTCCTGTAAAACATCAAGATTTTACAACCAAACAAAGCTCAATATTTTTACCCCTATTCTGCAGTTTACAGAAACACCCGTATGTTGTTGTAAAGTGTTGTATGGGCACACGGCAGGGCTTAGAAGGGAAGGAACACCATATGGTTTTTGGAGGGCAGAATTTGCTGGAATTATTTTCTGGGTCAATGTTGCAATTGAAGACCTCCTGATACACCCCTACAGTGGAAAACCCCCATAAAAATGACCCCATGTTGGAAACTACTCCCCCCAAGGAATATTTAAAGGGGGGTAGTGAGCACTTTGTTTCATAGAATAAAGAAACACTTGGCTGTGAAAATGAAAAATTACATATTTTACAAGAAAATGTCACTTTTGGCCAACATTTTTCATTTTATCAAGGGGTAACAGGGGAAAGTGCACCCCACTGGGGACATAACAGCATTCAGGAGGGAAGGAGCAACATATGGATATACTAACATGAAATTTGCCTAAATTGTATTTATGGGCCATAAATATTTAAAAAAAAATTAGTTCACTGAGTTGTGTTAGGGTTTGTTTTTTGCAGGAGAAGCTGTAGTTTTTTTTTTTTTTTGTACCATTTTGGGTACATATGATTTCTTTATCACTTTTTATTCCATTTTTTGAAGAGAAGATGCAAAAAATTGCAATTCTGTAAGTGTTTTTATTTTTTATGGGGTTCCCCATGTGGTGTATATTATATGATAACTTTATTCTGTAGGACGTTACGGTTATGGCGATACCACATTTATTGTATTTTTTTGTTTTCCTAAATTTTCAGCGTAAAATTTTTGATCAAAAATAAGTTTTATTTTGCATCACCACAAACTAACATCCATAAAAATTTTATTTTTCCACCAGCGTATCTGTCTGAGGGCTTGTTTTTTTGCGGGACAGATTGCTGTTTTTATTGGTACCATTTTGGGGTACATCTGATTTTTTTTTTTTAATTACTTTTTATACCATTTTTTTGTGAGGTGAGATGAGCAAAAATTGCTATTCTGTCATAGTTTTTTTTCCGACTAGCTGGATAAATAACGTGATCTTTTTATAGATCAGGTTGTTACGGACGAAGCTATGCCAATCATGTGTAGTGAAAAAATTAGAAAAAAGCAGCTCTCGCCTGCAACCTGCTACGCAGAGCACGGACAACAGCCCCTGGGCTTATATGTTCCAACGATAATCCCAAAAACTTTAGGAATCCAGCTCAAAGCAAAAACAGGGGAATCTTATTTCAGTGGTTAAAAACTTACATTATACCCTGTACTGGAATTTTTTAACCGCTGAAAAAAAGATTCCTCTGTTTTTGCTTTGAGCTGGATTCCTAAAGTTTTTTGGACAATCATGTGTACAGGGTGGGCCATTTATATGGATACACCTTAATACAATGGGAATGGTTGGTGATATTAACTTCCTGTTTGTGGCACATTAGTATACGTGAGGGGGGAAACTTTTCAAGATGGGTGGTGACCATGGCGGCCATTTTGAAGTCGGCCATTTTGAATCCAACTTTTGTTTTTTCAATAAGAAGAGGGTCATGTGACACATCAAACTTATTAGGAATTTCACAAGAAAAACAATGGTGTGCTTTGTTTTAACGTAACTTTATTCTTTCATGAGTTATTTACAAGTTTCTGACCACTTATAAAATGTGTTCAATGTGCTGCCCATTGTGTTGGATTGTCAATGCAACCCTCTTCTCCCACTCTTCACACACTGATAGCAACACCGCAGGAGAAATGCTAGCACAGGCTTCCAGTATCCGTAGTTTCAGGTGCTGCACATCTCGTATCTTCACAGCATAGAGAATTGCCTTCAGATGACCCCAAAGATAAAAGTCTAAGGGGGTCAGATCGGGAGACCTTGGGGGCCATTCAACTGGCCCACGACGACCAATCCACTTTTCAGGAAACTGTTCATCTAGGAATGCTCGGACCTGACACCCATAATGTGGTGGTGCACCATCTTGCTGGAAAAACTCAGGGAAGGTGCCAGCTTCAGTGCATAAAGAGGGAAACACATCATCATGTAGCAATTTTGCATATCCAGTGGCCTTGAGGTTTCCATTGATGAAGAATGGCCCCACTATCTTTGTACCCCATATACCACACCATAACAGTCTTGGAGGTATCTATCCAATGTGGGTTAGTGTCAGACCAATAGCGGTGGTTTTGTTTGTTAACTTCACCATTCACATAAAAGTTTGCCTCATCACTGAACAAAATCTTCTGCGTAAACTGAGGGTCCTATTCCAATTTTTGTTTTGCCCATTCTGCAAATTCAGTGCGCCGATCTGGGTCATCCTCGTTGAGATGCTGCAGTAGCTGGAGTTTGTAAGGACGCCATTTGTGAGTAGCTAATATCCGCCAAAGGGATGTTCGTCTAATGCCACTCTCCAGTGACATGCGGCGAGTGCTACGCTGTGGGCTCTTGCTGAATGAAGCTAGGACAGCCACTGGTGTTTCTTCATTAGAGACAGATTTCATGCGTCCACATTTTGGCAAATCCAACACTGAACCAGTTTCACGAAACTTAGCAAGCAGTTTGCTAACTGTAGCATGGGAGATGGCATTGAAATCTGCTGCAATGACCCGGTTACTGTGTTCACCAGACATCAACACAATTTCTATCCGCTCCTCACGTGTTAACCTCGGCGACATGTCAATGGCTGTAAACAAAGAGAAACTTGTAAATAACTCATGAAAGAATAAAGTTACGTTAAAACCAAGCACACCATTGTGGGCTTCTGTCACCCCACTAAAGTCATTTTTTTTTGGCTACTTATAATCCCTATACCGCGATATATCAATACATAATGTTATTAATCATTTTGGCTCAGTAGTTAATTTAAAAAACTGAGTTTTATCATATGCAAATTACCTGTCTACCAGTAGGGCGTCTACTTGCTGGTAGCAGCCGCGTCCTCCTTTCATAATGACGCCCCCTCCTCCTGTTGATTGACAAGGCCAGCGGACGCGCTCGTTCTCTGGCTGTCCCTGTCTACATTCAAAATCTGGCGCCTGCGCCGTACCTGTCTTCAGTCGACGCAGGCGCACTGAGAGGTGGACGCTCGCTCGGCCGCTCCATCCTCAATGCGCCTGCGCCGATGACGTCACATCTACACCCGGCGCAGGCGCACTGAGGAAGGAGCGGCCGAGCGAGCGTCCACCTCTCAGTGCGCCTGCGCAGACTGAAGACAGGTACGGCGCAGGCGCCAGATTTTGAATGTAGACAGGGACAGCCAGAGAACGAGCGCGTCCGCTGGCCTTGTCAATCAACAGGAGGAGGGGGGTCATTATGAAAGGAGGACGCGGCTGCTACCAGCAAGTAGACGCCCTACTGGTAGACAGGTAATTTGCATATGATAAAACTCAGTTTTTTAAATTAACTACTGAACCAAAATGATTAATAACATTATGTATTGATATATCGCGGTATAGGGATTATAAGTAGCCAAAAAAAAATGACTTTAGTGGGGTGACAGAAGCTCTTTAAATCACAAAAAAAAATATGTAAATGTGGTATCTCTGTAATCGTACTGACCCGGAGAATGAAGAGAACAGTCAGTTTTATCTCATAGGGAACGCTGTAAAAACAAAACCCATAAAACTATATAAATGTGGTATCGCTGTAATCGTACTGACCCAGAGAATGAAGGGAACAGGTCAGTTTTATCTCATAGGGAACGATGTAAAAACAACAACTTGACCTACAAAAAACAAGCCCTCATACGGCTAGGTGACCAGAAAAATAAAAAAAAAGGTTATGTCTCTGGACAGGCAGGGAGTGCAAAATGAAAACTCAAAAACGAAAACTCCTCCGGGGGTTAAAGGATTAAAACCACATCCTATACTAATACATCTCACAGCTGAGAATCTGTTACATTGTACCAGTCTAGAGTCTCCTCTGTGAGGGTAGCCTCCAACCTGTCATTGACCAGCTGTGGTGAGTCTGGTGACACTACAACAGTCAGTCCACCTCCCTAGGAAGAAAAGACATCAGCAGCACATGACTCCCTCCTGTCCTGATAGTTTGTTACAGTGTGTCAGTGCAGGTGACGTATCAGTCTGAACTCCAGAACCTCAGCTCTGTCAGCAGCTGTAAGACGGGGCAGGTTTCCAGCCTCGAGACATAATGTTACTGACATCTAGCAGAGATCTTTAAACCTTTTTCCACTTTATATATTCACTTTTCAATACAGCCGTGACCCATCTGGGAAAACCTGTTTCTCTGTTAACCCCGTGCCTTCTGGTTCATGAATAGAATGTCAGCAGGACAGTGGCAACTGACATTTATATTGAAGAGGTAGAAGGTTACTCTATATCGGGAATGCTCAACCTCCAGCTGTTGTAAAACTACAACTCCCACCATGCGCTGCTGTAGGCTGATAGCTGTAGTCCAGGCATGCTCAACCTGCGTCCCTCCAGCTGTTGCAAAATTACAACGCCCATCATGCCCGAACAGCTTACAGCTATCAGCCTACAGCAGGGCATGGTGGGAGTTGTAGTTTTAAAACAGCTGGAGGGCTGCAGGTTGAACATCCCTGTTCTATATTTATGTAGATTTTGCATGAAATCTGCCCACAAACCCTATTGATTTCAATGGGAAGTCTACATGTTGATCCACAGTCTTGCAGATCATTTCGTCCCGGATTACAAGTCTGCATTGCAAAATATTCTAAGGTACCGTGATCTTCACTTGGGGGTCACTGCAAGGAGCAATGAGATTTAATCGTACTTGTCAAGATATGGACGACTAACATGAGATAATGCTGTGTGACTTAGACCTCATGCACACGTATTTTTTCACGGTCCGCAAAACGGGGTTCCGTTGTTCAGTGATCCGTTTCCGTTTTTTCGTCCGTGGGTCTTCCTTGATTTTTGGAGGCTCACCAGACATGAAGGAAAAAGTCGTTTTGTTGTCCGCCTGGCCGTGCGGCGCCAAACGGATCCGTCCTGACTTACAATGCAAGTCAATGGGGACGGATCCGTTTGACGTTGACACAATATGGTGCAATTGCAAACAGATCCGTCCCCCATTGACTTTCAATGTAAAGTCAGGAGTCCCTATTAATATACCATCGGATCGGAGTTTTCTCCAATCCGAAGCGTCCCCATCACCATGGGAACGCCTCTATGTTAGAATATACCATCGGATTTGAGTTAGATCGTCAAAACTCAGATCCGACAGTATATTCTAACACAGAGGCGTTCCCATAGTGATGGGGACGCTTCAAGTTAGACTATACTAAAAGAACTGTGTACATGACTGCCCCCTGCTGCCTGGCAGCACCCGATCTCTTACAGGGGGCTGTGATCAGCACAATTAACCCCTCAGGTGCCGCACCTGAGGGGTTAATTGTGCGTATCATAGCCCCCTGTAAGAGATCGGGTGCTGCCAGGCAGCAGGGGGCAGACCTCCCTCCCTCGTATTAAATTCATTGGTGGCCAGTGCGGCCCCCCCTCCCTCCCTCCCCTGTATTAAATTGATTGGTGGCTAGTGCGGCCCCCCCTCCCTCCCTCCCCTGTATTAAATTCATTGGTGGCCAGTGCGGCCCCCCCTCCCCTGTATTAAATTCATTGGTGGCCAGTGCGGCCCCCCTCCCTCCCTCCCCTGTATTAAATTCATTGGTGGCCAGTGCGGCCCCCTTCCCCCCCCTAATTAAAATCCCCCCCCCCCCATCATTGGTGGCAGCGGAGAGTTCTTAGTACACAGTTCTTAGTATATTCTAACTTGAAGCGTCCCCATCACCATGGGAACCCCTCTGTGTTAGAATATACTGTTGGATCTCTGTGTTAGAGTATCTGCTCTTATTCTGTATATATATATATATACACTGCACAGTACCACTTCTCCTGTCCTGTATACTGGGTGTAATCCTCAGTATCTGCTCTTATTCTGTATATATGGACACTGCACAGTACCACTTCTCCTGTACTGTATACTGGGTGTAATCCTCAGTATCTGCTCTTATTCTGTATATATATACACTGCACAGTACCACTTCTCCTGTCCTGTATACTGGGTGTAATCCTCAGTATCTGCTCTTATTCTGTATATATAGACCCAGCACAGTACCACTTCTCCTGTCCTGTATACAGGGTGTAATCCTCAGTATCTGCTCTTATTCTGTATATATGGACACTGCACAGTACCACTTCTCCTGTACTGTATACTGGGTGTAATCCTCAGTATCTGCTCTTATTCTGTATATATGGACACTGCACAGTACCACTTCTCCTGTACTGTATACTGGGTGTAATCCTCAGTATCTGCTCTTATTCTGTATATATGGACATTGCACAGTACCACTTCTCCTGTATACTGGGTGTAATCCTCAGTATCTGCTCTTATTCTGTATATATGGACACTGCACAGTACCACTTCTCCTGTCCTGTATACTGGGTGTAATTCTCAGTATCTGCTCTTATTCTGTATATATATACACTGCACAGTACCACTTCTCCTGTACTGTATACTGGGTGTAATCCTCAGTATCTGCTCTTATTCTGTATATATGGACACTGCACAGTACCACTTCTCCTGTCCTGTATACAGGGTGTAATCCTCAGTATCTGCTCTTATTCTGTATATATATACACTGCACAGTACCACTTCTCCTGTACTGTATACTGGGTGTAATCCTCAGTATCTGCTCTTATTCTGTATATATGGACACTGCACAGTACCACTTCTCCTGTCCTGTATACAGGGTGTAATCCTCAGTATCTGCTCTTATTCTGTATATATATGGACACTGCACAGTACCACTTCTCCTGTCCTGTATACTGGATGTAATCCTCAGTATCTGCTCTTATTCTGTATATATGGACACTGCACAGTACCACTTCTCCTGTCCTGTATACTGGATGTAATCCTCAGTATATGCTCTTATTCTGTATATATGGACACTGCACAGTACCACTTCTCCTGTACTGTATACTGGGTGTAATCCTCAGTATCTGCTCTTATTCTGTATATATGGACACTGCACAGTACCACTTCTCCTGTCCTGTATACTGGGTGTAATCCTCAGTATATGCTCTTATTCTGTATATATGGACACTGCACAGTACCACTTCTCCTGTCCTGTATACAGGGTGTAATCCTCAGTATCTGCTCTTATTCTGTATATATGGACACTGCACAGTACCACTTCTCCTGTCCTGTATACAGGGTGTAATCCTCAGTATCTGCTCTTATTCTGTATATATATGGACTCTTTTAATTTGTAAATAAATAACAAAAGGCCATAACAATATCTATACACAGAAACGAAACACATGACTAAACCCATCCCGACCAGTCCACCACCCCACTAGAACCTACAATACTATTCACACTTAAAACACTTTCGTAACCCCATACTATACATATTTACATCTTACACGTATACATAAAATCCATAAAATAAAATATATACACAATATACATAAACTATATACAAACTATATACCGACTATATACACAAACTATATACAAATGATATACAAATTATATACAACTTATAGAACTAAATCTAACTAACCCACCACCAGTCCACAGCAAATATGCAAACTGATAACCCCCAAAGTTCCAAGGGGATAAACCCCGAGCTTTGAGAAGTCCTAGTCTTTCCCCAGTCGGACTGGGGTCAGTCAGTTTGCAACAAACAAAACAAACCCTTTTTTCTTTTTTTTTTTTTTTTATATATATATATTTTTTTCTTTATTTTTTTCTTTTTATAATTTTTTTTTTTTTTTATATATGTATATAATATATAATAGAAAACAAAAATATATACACTCCCTCCTCCCTCCCAGCCCCCTCCCAACCTAACTAAACCCCACTATAAACTTAACAATACTAATATAATAATATAATATTATCATACACTAACATAATACAAAACATACCTATATAATACAATATAGACACCATAAACCAATACTATTACACCTAAACCAGCTATGGTTCGGTACCCGTAAGCCTTTCCATACTTGCATTACTACAAAACAAAAACCTATGTGTGTGCTATATCAGCCCACCACCAGGAAAAGAGCACTACTCAGCTAAGGAACCCCAAAACAGAAGCCCCTCCACAGACGAGAGGCCTTGGGGTCCCCCCACCTTTCGTACTCAAGAGAGCGTACCTTCACCAGGTCACCCATGATGTTCCTATATACCGTCTCCACCGGGAGGATTTTGTGACTCTTTGTTGACACTAGACACCGTGCACACCAGATGTGGTGCCTAACCACTGCACTAACTACGAATAAAGTGCGACGGTCCCTCCCACCAAGGTCTTTGAAAGCCCCATAGGCCCACTCCGCATAGGACAGGGCGGCCAGCCTAGGCCAACCGATGGAAGCCCCCACCCTTTTGTATACCTCTATATTAAAGAGACAATGAAGTAAGAAGTGGTCCATGGTTTCCAGCAGGTTACCACACTCCTCCCGGGGACAACCCCTTTCCTCAGAGTTTCTACACTTCACATTGTCCCTTACATATAGCTTACCGTGGAAGCAGCGCCAAGTCACATCCCAAACTTTCTTAGGGATCCTTTCTGAATTCAACAAAGACAGCCCACCCTCCAGATCCTGACTTGGGCAGTCCCTCAAGGCCAGTGGGGCCTGAAAAAGGTAAGATAGAACCTTCCTGTCAAGGGAAAACCTCGACATGGTCTCCACCTCTCCCTTCCCCAGACCCCACCGTCTCAGGATTCTCAGAACCGGGGCAACGTAAGCCGGAAGATATCCATGTGACGCACGTAGGTCTTTCACTCGCCCTCCTGTCTCCCATTCCTGGAAGAAAGGCCGAAACCACTCCCTACAGGAAATTACCCACAAAGGAGCCCTCTCTTTCCAGAGGTTTGCAATATTAATTTTCAAAAAGGTATTTGTTAAGAATACCACAGGGTTGACCATATCCAACCCGCCTAGTCTCCTTGTGCGGTAAGTAACCTCTCTCCTGATTAGGTTCAGCCTGTTTCCCCACAACATCTGGAAAAAGAGGCTGTAGACCGTACCCCAGAGAGACCCTGGCAAAACACAAACACTGCTTAGATACAAAAGCACGGGAATCAGGTAGGCTTTGCACAGGTGAACCCTTTCCCTGAGGGATAAAGACCATCCCTTCCAACGGTCCACCTTTTGGGCGACATCTTTTAGTCTACTCTCCCAATTTTGCTGATGATAATCTCCATCCTGGCCGAAATTGATGCCTAAGATCTTTACGGACTTCTGAGGTTCTGGAAGAGTGCCCTGGAGATCGAAAACAGGATCCCCTTCCCCCAGCCAGAGAGTCTCACATTTGTCCCAGTTGATCTGAGACCCAGAAACCTCTGAATAGCAGTCCACCTCCGACATCACCCAGCTCACCTCATCCTCCGAGGAGGCAAGAATGGAGACATCATCGGCGTATGTCACCACCTTCAGAGATGGCCCCCGCACCGCCAGTTCCATCCCCACCCCCGCCAACGGTCCACGATCTACCCTTCTAATGAAGGGATCAATCGCAAACACATACAGCAAAGGGCTTAAAGGACATCCCTGGCGGACACCAGAAGCCACCTCAAAAGGTCGACCCGACCAACCGTTAATCAACGGGAAACTCTCCGCCCCTTTGTACAAAGTTTGTAACCAGTCTACAAACCTCCCTGGTAGACCATACCACAAGAGAACAGACCACAGGTACTCATGGTTCACCCGGTCAAAAGCCTTCGCCTGGTCCAAAGATAACAGAAACCCTTTCCAAACACCCGCCCTGCCCCGCTCCACGGCTTCTCGGACACTGAGAACGGCGCTAAAAGCGCTCCGACCGGGAACAGAGCAGTGCTGAGCCCCAGAAAGAAGTCTCGGTGCAAACTTCACCAATCTGCAGAAAAGTATTTTTGCCAGAATCTTCCTGTCCACATTGAGAAGCGATATGGGTCTCCAGTTCTCAATGCGGGATGGATCTTTACCCTTTGACAGAATAATCAGGGCTGACTTACCCATTGACTTTGGCAGAGTGCCCGAGGAAAGACACTCGTTAAACACCTCGGTCAAGAAAGGAACGAATTGTTCCTTGAAAGCCTTGTACCACTCGGATGTTAAGCCATCCGGACCTGGCGATTTCTTGGGCCTAAGCCCATCAATGGCCAGTCCCACTTCCTCTTGCCTGATAGGTTCTGCCAAAACATCAAGAGAGGGGTCTATTCCTGCCTTGGGAATAGCTTCAGCCAAGAAAGCTGAAAAACTGTCCCGATTTAGTTCTTTCCTACCCAAGAGGTGAGAGTAGAAAGACCTGACGACCTCCAGGATCCCTGATTTGGACCTATTCAGGGAACCCGTACTGTCGACCAGGCCTACCACAAATTTACTTTTTACTGCCATCTTACAGTTTCCAAAGGGGTCGGGTGAGCGGTACTTCCCGAAATCCCTTTCAGCTACCAAAGAGGCGTATCTATCGTACTGACACCTCTTGAGCAAGGATTTCACACGAGAGATATCCTCACGGCTACCCCCCGTCGAAACCAGTCTTTCAAGTTTCTTCCTCAGTTCCTGGTACAGACAGTATCTGTCCCAGCTCCTGAGGTTAGAAAGCTCACGGAAAAACCTCGCCGTCCTTTTTTTGAATATCTCCCACCACTCCGACTTACTGTTGCAGAGGTCCACCAAGGGTTCCTGGCTCTGAAGGAAATCCTCAAAGGACTGTCTTATTGTCACTTCTTCCAGGAGAGATGAATTCAGCTTCCACATACCTCTGCCCATACAGGGAGTCTCTGCAACATTCAAAGAAAAAATAATCAAACAGTGGTCGGAGAATTCCACTTCCACGGCTTCTAAAGCCGAGAAAACAGCCTCCTCCTTTAAATAAAACCTATCTATTCTAGACCTACGATTTCCCTGATGAAAGGTGAAATCCACGTGGTCTGGCTTATGCCGTAAATGGGCGTCCACCAGACGAGTATCCTCAACTATCCTAGACAACACAATGCTATCAGCATCCAGCCCACCTTTGGAGCCTCCCCTATCACAGGCCCTCGTCACATTGTTGAAGTCCCCTCCAAAGATCACTTGCCGGCTGGTAAAAAGAAAAGGCTTAATCCTCATGAGGAGACACTTGCGGTCCCACTTACTCTGTGGGCCGTAGATGTTTATTAGTCTCAATTCTTGTCTCCCCATGAGGACATCTAAAATCAGGCACCTTCCCATTTCTAACTCGATTATCCTCCTGCATTCCACTCTTTCGGCGGTCTTAAAAAGTACCGCCACCCCGCTACGTGGCTCGGCCGCAAGAGACCAGAAAGACGGACCTAGCCGCCATTCTCGCTTGGCTTTTGCCAGCAGAGTTGTACTTGTTAACCAGGTCTCTTGCAAAAACAAAATATCAGCTTCAATACGGCTGAAAAAAATCAAAGGCCAGGAAACGAGCTGCGTCTGACTTAATACTGGCAACGTTAATGCTTGCCAGTGTCAACGGGGTGAGTTCCGCCATCATTGATGATCGAGTTAGATAGCCTTCTTTTTCCCCACCCCACCACCATCAGCATTTTCATCTGAACCATCACACTCCTTCTGTCTTTTCAAACATACAGAGACATCCATACCATCCTTTTTGCCCAAGGTTCCAGGCTTGGCCCCCCCTCCAGAAGGTAATTTACCCCCCGAAGGACAGGGCCCGGCAGCCTGCGAGGAGGCCCCCACGCGTTCTGGCACCACACCCTCCTCCCCCCCAGCTGAAGCAGTTGGGGGATCCTCGTCAAGGGCCTGGTACCGATTAGAGACTTCCACCAGAGGGGACCCAGTTGATCCTTCCTTAGGCCTCTGGTCAAGGATGAGTGGGACAGATGGGTCCCACTCCAGAGAGGGCTTACGACCCTCTCCTTTCTTCTTCTTCTTACTCCGCTTGTTCCTCCTACCCTCCAACCACGCTCTGCCACCCTCGTCCAAGCTTTCGCCGTACGAGGAGACAGGGTTGGCGGATGGGTTAGCCTCCACAGGTTGGGCTTCTGGTTCCCCATCGTCGCTGTACCCCGGGTCACTACAACCGGGATCCTCAGCCAGACCAGCCAAAAGACCAGCTGAAGGATCAGCTGCTACCTGTTCCCTATCCTTACGGCGTTGTTCTAGCCGCCTGATCTTGGACGGCCTTTGCTTCTTCGGATCCTGCCTGCTTCTTCCAGCGCTAGTAGTTCCAGCGCTTGTCCCCTCACCAACTGATTCAGTCCCGGCAGCAGGCTCCTCCCCAACCACAGACCCAGCCTCGCGGCTAGTGCCTGCCTGATCTTGAGCCCGGCCCTGAACCCTGTTGGCGAAGGCAAGCGGACAGCGACTAAACGGGTGACCTAGGTCCCCACAGAGGTTGCACCGGATCCGCCTACAAGATGCGGCAAGATGACCAGTGTCCCCACACTTCGCACACATGCGAACATCGCATTGTGCGCTGAAGTGGGTGGGACTGCCGCACTTGTGACAGACCTTTGGCTGGCCCCTATAGAACACCATAATCCTATCCCTTCCTATGAAGGCAGAGGAGGGAATATGAGCAACAGAATTGCCCCGATCAAACAGCTCCACGCTGAAGGTCCAGGCACCTGACCAGATGCCATGCTCATCGAGCACCTTGGCGGGGAACTGCCCCACCCTACCATATCGACTGAGCCAAGTCATGATGTCTACACTAGACAGTGATTCATTACAGGTCAAAACGGTCACTGTCTTCACAGTCGATTGGCGGGTGATGGCCTCAACGGCAAAACCCCGCCACTCCGGGGTGTTCTTCATCAGCTCATATTTAGACCAGAAAAGCTCCAAACCCTCCGGCCTAACAAAGCTGACGTCGAACATAGCGGTGCCGTAGGGATGTATGAGCGCAAAGATGTCATTCGCGACAAACCCCGCCCCCAGGAGAAGTTCCACAACAGTCTTCCTAGAAGGAACTGCTGCTTCCTTACTCCTCCAATAGAGACGGGCCACATTCCTACGGTCCCTCCCCGGTGTGGGGTGAGTCCATACGATCTCACCCCTCCTTTGTTCTCGGAAGGCCCTAAAACCATGCCTTTCTGTCCAGAAAGCCAGGTCAACCGACCCTCCCTCTACCTGTATGGAAGTCCCCGGTCCTTTTTTTAGGGCCTCCAGGAGGCGCCGCTGCAAGTCACCCCCGCCCGAAACCTTGGGCAAAAAGTCACCCGAAACAACACCCGCATACGTCTTTGTTTTTGCCATCCTCTCTCTCACATCCTTCCTCATTGCTTCCTTCCGCATAACTTCCTCCTCTTCATCCACTTCCGTATCCGCAATATACTCCTCAATCAAAGCTTCCTCATCCACCATCTCAATTTCTTCCCCATCCACAATCCCATTCACCAATTCATTTGTATCCTCATTTATAACCTCGTCTACGTTCTCATTCACCCCCACAGCCACCTGCACATTATTACCCACAATCCCATTAACAACCACATTTGCATCACCTTTCACTCCCCCTGGACTGGTCGGGTTCCCTAAAGAGACCGGAGAATCACTGGGGGCGGGCCCTGAGGAGCCCCCCGCAAAACCCGCAGGGGACTCCCCATCTCCCGCACCCCCCACGGCCCGCACAGTCCTGGGATAATCGACCATAGTGTTCTCTCCAGGTTCCAAAGTCTTTACATCCTCTTTCTCAGCACCACCACCTTGAACCTTGTCCACAATCACCACATCCTTGTCCGCCACACTGTTTGGGGTTTTACCCCCTGCGCTTCCTGTGACCACCCTACCACTACAGGAAGGGGGGGCACCTCCCGTCACCATCTTAGAATTAATCTCCCGCACTGTTTGACCCGATTCCACTACAGGAACCGGGCTGGGCACAGCAGCGGATTCAAAAGGCACAAATTGAAGCACTTCTTCCGTTACAGTTTTATTTTTCTTCTTTCTGATTTTCACCAGCTCATCCTCAGGGACCTCCTCATCCCCAAAATACAGTCTGCCCACCGGGGACTCCAGCTGCCTGACTTCCAGCATTAGCCTTCCCCCAGACCCGCTTTCATCCCCGGAGGCGGCCGCAATCAGGTCTGAGGGGTCCCCCTGGCCACAAGGCAGAGAGTCCGCCTCCGAATCCTGTGTTCCTGGTACCACCTTCCCCTGGCTTCCAGCCTGCTGCCCTGACAAACTGGGGCCAGGCGTACCAGACAGTCCAGACATACCCTGAAACCTGCAGTCATTCCTGAATTTCTCCAAGAATGGGCCGCCATTTTCCACAATGGCGGCCCTCTTCTCCTCAAAAACCGCGATTATCTCCTCCAACCTCACCAGTCTGGAGGAGAGGATTGCCTTCTTTGTCTTAGGCGCCATTTTAAGTTGCATTTGTACATTTTTAAATTCCACATTCAGTCTTTTTAATTCCCTCTTGACCTCCTCATGCATGTTCAGGAAATATGCTACCCGGGAGGAAAAGGTTTTTGGAGACTCCTTAGGGCCCAAAGTACCCCAATTATGCAGTCTCTCAACCGCTGGGCAGGAAGAACCCCCGACACCATGCTTCTTTACAGTAACTTTGTTGCCGGGCTGAGGCACCGACACAGACACACCACATGCTGAATCACCTACCTCAGCCTCTGGCCTCGTCACCTTCTCCACAGCCTTCCCTGTATCCCGTCCAACGGTCCGTCCGGCAGCTTGTCCAGCCATTGCACTTTTCATGTTTCCACCCGCTGCTTGTGCAGCAGCGGGCCTTTCCACAGCATCCTGTTTTCTTGGGTGCTGACTCAAAATGTCCAGAGAGGATCCCAAGCTGGCTGCTCTCCTGGGACCCCTCCGGACCTCACCTGGCACTCCATTGGGCTCACTGCAGGGATCGCGGCCGCTCCTAGTAGCAGGGCCCCTCCTGCCCGCGGCACTTGCGGGGCTGCCCTCCATTACCTGCGACCTTGCGGCCGCTTGCTGCGGAATCTTCACATCCGCGTCGTCGTCCACCTCCAGTAGCGTCAAGGTATCTAAGCCCAGGTCTCCAGTCCTGGAGGCCCTCCTCTCCACTCGCGCATCTCCGCCACGGCTGCCGGCACGTGGTGATGAACGCCGGCAGCCGGAGGCCCGGGGATCCATACCGGGAGAAACTGCCACCCCCTGGGGAAAGGGTAGCAATTCCCCCGGCAAACAAAGCGCTGGTAAGCCTCCCGGACCTCACACACCCACAAACAACAGGAAACAGGGAACAGGAAGGAACAGCAACTCCTCCCACCATTTCTCCTGTCCTGTATACAGGGTGTAATCCTCAGTATCTGCTCTTATTCTGTATATATGGACACTGCACAGTACCACTTCTTCTGTCCTGTATACTGGGTGTAATCCTCTGTATTTGCTCTTATTCTGTAAATCAGGGTGGATTTGATTTAAATCACTAGTCAGTAAGGCATGTGAGCTCCGTTTGAAGGCTCTCACAAGCGGCCCCGAACGCAGCCGTCCAGCCCCAATGCATTCTGAGTGGACGCGGATCCGCTCAGAATGCATCAGTCTGGCAGCGTTTGTCCTCCGCTCAGCAAGCGGACACCTGAACGCTGCTTGCAGCGTTCGGGTGTCCGCCTGGCCGTGCGGAGGCAAACGGATCCGTCCAGACTTACAATGTTGACACAATATGGCTAAATTTTCAAACGGATCCGTCCCCCATTGACTTTCAATGTAAGTCAAAACGGATCCGTCTGAACAACTTTCAGACTTTCA